>NC_041384.1:267716668-268022326 GCF_002162155.2 Triticum dicoccoides
CCGCCTGCGCTGAGAGCGCGGCCGCCTACACCTAGAGTGTCGCCGCATCCGCATTGAGCGCAACCGCTTCCGTCGAGAGGGTGTCTGTGGCAGCCGAAACGGCTGCAGCTGCTGCTGCGACGGTAGCTGCAAACGCCGAGAGCGCTTGAGCTGCCATCTGTGCCGCCGATGTCTCCCTGGACCGGGTCGAGGCCATCCACGCCAAGATCGAGGATGCACACACCAAGATATTCCAGACCACCTCAGACTCTAGCATGCAACCCACTTCTGAAAAGGCGGCGGTGGATATGGAGCACCTGCTTCCTCATGAGGTCGCCGAGCGGGAGCTGGAGATGTAGGAGGCGGCGGAGATCGAGGAGCGGCGGGAGGAGGAGTTGCGTGTGGTCGAGGTAGAGGTAGAGGTAGAAAAGAGTCTGTCCGTCGAGAAATTGGCAGTGGAGTACCAACACGAGCTCTGGCGCAGGCACTACTATGAGTACTACAACCTTGAGGTCAGCGCCGAGGATGAGGACGAGGACACAGTCAACTTTAGCAGGGGGTGCGAAGTCCACCAACGGCGGCATGTTGCCAGGACAAGTCATCGACGTCTCATCTCACACCAGCGGTGCATAGGCCGGTGCGGCGGATTTGTTAAAATTATGCGTACTTAGGCTTTGTTTTGAATGCTGGTCTTTTTTAGAGCAATGTTTAGGTCAATTGGCTCTGTTTAATTACTAAAATTGCTCGATTCAGTTAGTGTGGTCTGTCTGCTGTACACTCTTTTGTGTGCCCAAACTAGCATGCGATGCTAAATTATGCAATGATGTACCCAGGGAAATTTCCACCAAAATTTGAATTATGAAACTCATCCCATGTGCATAAAGCAGAAGAATCATTGGTGATGCACACAATCGTTCAAAGTGAATGGTCCGACGGCACCACGCGCAAAGTTTCCCTCCACATTTCCAAAATTTTGGCCTACCGCCAAAATATCTACCCCCGCCCCTCCCCCTTCCCCACCCCCTTTTATCCCGACCACAAGTCACATTTCCCCTGTTTCCTCCTTCCTTCCTTCCTTCCTAAGCTATAGCCGCTTCCTCGCTCTCGCCGTCTCGAATCCTACCGCCGCGGTCGCCATGGTCTTCTTCAAAGACCTCTCTAGCGGTTCCTCCTCCTGTGATGACTCCTTCACCACCCGTGTATGCCTCTCTTCTCTCTCTCTCTCGGGCTATGACTTGGAATGAAGGCTTTTTACCCGGTGGTCGATTTGAGTCATTTCTTCCTCTTGTAGCTTCCTAGGACCATCAGGGGCAACGCATTGAGCGGGGTGGCTGAAGATCTATCTGCTTGTTGTCACCATCAATCTCCATGCTTGAAGCTAGTTGCGTTTGAATCTGTGGACAGTGGGAGGAAGTTTCTGGCATGTGCAGTGTGATGCTCCTGATTCAATCATACACTAATCATACACGCAAACGTGTACGATCAATATCAGGCACTCACGGGAAGATATCAGAACACAACTCTAAAAAAATAAGTCATACAAGCATCATATTACAAGCCATGGGCCTCGAGCGCTCGAATACAAGAGCTTTATCATAGACGAGTCAGCGAAAGCGACAATATATGAGAACAGACATAAGTTAAACAAGTTGCCATAAGATGGCTAGCACAAACTAGGATACAGAACGAAAGAGGCGTAGGCCTCCTGCCTGGGATCCTCCTAAACTACTCCTGGTCATCGGCGGTGGCCTGCACGTAGTAGTAGGCACCTCCAGTGTAGTAGGAGTCGTCGTCAACGTTGGTGTCTGGCTCCTGGGCTCCAACATCTGGTTGCGACAACCAAGTATACGAAGGGGGGAAAGAGGGAAGCAAAGCAACCGCGAGTACTCATCCAAAGTACTCGCAAGCAAGGAGCTACACTACATATGAATTGGTATCAATGAAAGGGGTAGTATATGTGGACTGAACTGCAGAATGCCAGAATAAGAGGGGGATAGCTAGTCCTATTGAAGACTATGCTTCTTGCAGCCTCCATCTTGAAGCAGTAGAAGAGAGTAGATGGTAAGTTAACCAAGTATCATCGCATAGCATAATCCTACCCGGCGATCCTCCCCTTGTCGCCCTGAGGGAGAGCGGTCACCGCGTTGTATCTGGCACTTGAAAGGGTGTGTTTTATTAAGTGCCCGGCTCTAGTTGTCATAAGGTCAAGGTACAACTCCGGGTCATCCTTTTAACGAAGGACACGGCTATTCGAATAGATAAAATTCCCTGCAGGGGTGCACCACATAACCCAACACGCTCGATCCCTCTAGCCGGATACACTTTCCTGGGTCATGCCCGGCCTCGAAAGATCAACACATCGCAGCCCTACCTAGGCACAACAGAGAGGTCAACACGTCGGTCTAAATCCTATGCGCAGGGGTCTGGGCACATTGCCCATTGCACACCTGCATGTTGCAAACACGACCGGAAGCAGACCCAGCCTCCCTAATAGAAGAGCAGGCCTTCCATCCCAATCCGGCGCGCCGCTCAGTTGGTGACGTCAAGAAGGCTTCGGCTGATGCCACGACGTCGAGTGCCTATAATTTTTCCCATGTAGTTGGTTAGTGCGTAATGGCCAGTGGCCAGACTCAGATCAAATACCAAGATCTCGTTAAGCATGTTTATTGAATTAACCACGGACGCCGACCAGGGCCAGGCCCACCTCTCTCCTAGCTGGTCTCAACCTGCCCAGTCGCTCTACCACAAAGGTTTACTCAGAGGGCCGTCAGGACAAACATCCTTTCAGTCCCAATCCGTGAATCACTCGCGGGTACTCTACGAGCCGACTCGACTTTAGTCACCACATATATAATGTATAATGTATATAAGTATATACCCGTGATCACCTCCCATGTGATCACGGCCCGATAGTATAGCATGGAAGACGGACAAGAATGTAGGGCCACGATATGTCCATTTTGCATCATGCTTTTATATCGATATTTATTGCATTATGGGCTATCATTACACGTTATGTCACAATACTTATGCCTATTCTCTCTTATTTTACAAGGTTTACATGAAGAGGGAGAATTCCGGCAGCTTGAATTGTGGGATGGAAAAGGAGGAAATAATAGAGACCTATTCTGCACAGCTCCAAAAGTCCTGAAACTTCACAAAAGTTATTTTTGGAATTAATAAAAAATATAGGCGGAAAAATCCACTAGAGGGGGTCCACACCCTGGCCACAAGGGTGGGGGGCGCGCCCCCTGCCTCGTGGGCCCCTGGTAGGCCTCCGGTGCCCATCTTCTGCTATTTGAAGTCTTTCGTCGAGGAAAAAATCATAAGCAAGCTTTTGGGAAGAAACTCCGCCGCCACAAGGCGGAACCTTGGCAGAACTAATCTAGGGCTCCGGCAGAGCTGTTCTACCGGGGAAACTTCCCTCTGGGAAGGGGAAATCATCACCATCGTCATCACCAGTGATCCTCTCATCGGGAGGGGGTCAATATCCATCAACATCTTCACCAGCACCATCTCATCTCAAACCCTAGTTCATCTCTTTTATCCAATCTTTGTATCCAAACTTCAGATTGGTACCTGTGGGTTGCTAGTAGTGTTGATTACTCCTTGTAGTTGATGCTAGTTGGTTTAATTGGCGGAAGATCATATGTTTAGATCCATTATGCATATTAATACCCCTCTGATTATGAACATGAATATGCTTTGTGAGTAGTTACGTTTGTTCATGAGGACATGGGAGAAGTCTTGCTATAAGTAGTCATGTGATTTGGTATTCATTCGATATTTTCATAAGATGTATGTTGTCATCCCTCTAGTGGTGTCATGTGAATGTCGACTACATGACACTTCACCATTGTTTGGGCCTAGAGGGAGGCATTGGGAAGTGCCTTGAAGCCCGGTCTAACAGGGCTCGCCAGCTTGTGGAGGAGAGAAGTCGCAGTCTGCTTGGGCGCGTGTTGTCCCGCATCTTCAGCCACCTCCGGAAAATCGATCTCAACTTTGATTTCGACGCCACTATTGCTCCCGTGCCAGAAGCCATCCGGGGCAACCTGGCGCGGTGGGTTGAAGACCACGTGGATGTGGTTGCGGCGGATGAAGGCGACGTGGTCGATAACGGGAACGTCGGCGCCGGCGTAGGTGGAGGCAACGCAAACGACGACGACAGCGATGCCAGCAGCGCTTCTGAAGACGACATGGGGGACGCGGCGAGCGACATATCTGGCTAATTCCTGGTTCCTTTACTACTCCATCATGTATGCAAAAACTTGGGTGTGGCCCCTAAAGATTGTAAGAGCATTTTGGGAGGGGGAGCCCCTCATGTAAGCGAATCATGATTTCTACTCCTTTATGTCGAGCCGAGGGTGCGTTTTCGTCGGTCATGAGTCTGACTGCAAGTTTTGCCACTACGGCTTACCTTAGCTGGGGCGGGCCCTAAATCGGGTTGTAAGGTCGAGAGTCGCCACGGGGCTCCTGAAGGGTCTGCTGACCCGCCCGAGATGGCCTCGCGAGGTTACTACGCCAGTCGGCGCGCGTGGTGCGCGCGCTATGCTCAGCCCCGCTCGTGAGGGGCCGCGAGGGGGAGGCGGCGAGCATGAGCTCCAGAACAAGGCAAGAACCAGATGGCAAGAAATCGCTTGGACGAGAAAATACACCCCCCGCACGCATCAACAAAAGCTCGACTTCAACTTAAATCCAAATCTAGAAAGCAAGGCTACAGAAGAAGAGATCCAAAGCAAATGGCCACGTCCGGCGCCTATTCTAGTCTTCTGGTCTTCTCACCAGTGCGGAGCTAAGTGCTGCCACTAGACGTGGGAGGGAGCCCCAGGGCCTGAGGCTGGCACCCCTGAGACTCTGGGGCGTGTACAACCCCACTCAATATTACGTGAGAGTGTCACGGGCGGCGAGGTTCGCAGGCATTGGGCCTTCTTCACAGGAACCGGCCTTGCTTCATATCACCGGACGAGGGCCCCGCCTTGCGCCACCCCCTGCCACCGCTCGGACGACCGGAAACCTGGACGGCCCAACGAGGGCAGAGGGGACGCCAGCGGCGCCCTCGGCGACCACAGGTCCTTTGCCGGGGGAAAAGGTCATGGTTGCCACCCCGGCAGAGGGCCTACCTCCAGATGTTGCCTTGCTCCACGTGACTCGGGGAGGGGCCTTGCTCCAGGCCCCTTCCACGCAGCCCCCAGCGGGTCTCTCCTGTCATGCTGAAACCACCGGTCGGCACTGGGGCCTGGTCCATCTGTGACTCATGGTTAGCTTAAGCTTGCTCCGGAGGGATTAGTGGTACCATATATCTGTTGTCGACGATGCGGTTGGCGGGGCCCTCCTGGAAGGCTTCAGCTCCTAATGCTTCCTCCTCCCAACCTGGCCCGAGAAACGAGTCAGGGTCATCCTCCGGTGTGTACTCCTGATCCATCATGCGGGGCACATAGGCTTCTGGGCTGTTACCCCTAACACCTCGACGTAGTGCCCCACACACCACGTCGCCCGACCTAGCGCAGCGTCCTGAGGATGATAATGCGACGCCCCGCTGGGGCCAAGGGGGCAACGCTCGTGCCCACGCTCACCAGAGGCGGTGCAGGGGCAATGGGGCCTCCGGCGCCGCCGGCCGTCCCGAGGCCGATGGCGCCCCCCGACGCACCCGAGGGCGCGCGGTTGTAGCGTGGCCCGTCATGAGGCCCAGTGGCGGCTCGGGAAGGAAGCTAATAGCAGAAAGGCAGCTCTCCTGATGCCGCCGCATCTAGCAGCTCAGTGACACGTTCCAGTAGTGCGTCGCGTCCTCTCTCCATCAGCCGACACCACAGCAACTCCCGCGCTACCGTGAGCGCGGCCCGCATGTTCGCCTGCTCCCGCTGGGTGTGTGGTGCCGTTGCTGTGGCATGGCTCACGTCCCTTGCAGTGGCTCGCATTTGCCGTGGGGTGGGGGTGGATGATGCCTGGACGCGCCGCCCGCGCCCCGCAATGTTAGGCGGTGCCCGTGCCGCCTGGGCTCTGGGGTTGAGGTCTTCGTGGGCTGGAGTCATCGCCCGGGCTGGCCAAGCTGCCCAGCGGTCGGAGTCAGCCCTTGGGTCGCCGGACATCGGGGCCGCGGAGCATCGGCAGGTTGATTGGCGAGGAAGAAACTTTGGCGCACCCCCTACCTGGTGCGCCAAATGTCGGATCACGGGTTCCGGCAGACCTTTGAGATTCGAACTCTGGGTTGTGCGCGAAGTTCTTTCCCTCATTCGGATCTACGCCCTAGCTCGCTACGGTCTCGTGGACGAACTCGACGCAATCGCAACACAAAGACACAAGGTTTATACTGGTTCGGGCCACCATTCTGGTGTAATACCCTACTCCAGTGTGGTGGTGGTGGATTGCCTCTTGGGCCGATGAAGAACAGTACAAGGGGAAGAACAGCCTCCTGAGGTTGAGGTGTTCTTGTGCTTGGGTGGCTAAGGATCAGGGTGAGATGCCTCTCCATCCGTCCCCCCTACGGTGGAGGCTAGTCCTACTTATATAGGCCCTGGTCCTCTCCCCAAATATTGAGCGGGAAGGGAGCCAACAACGGCGGCCAATTTGAAAGGGGACAGCTAATACAAGCTATCCTGACAAAAGGTGGTCTTCGCCTGCCAAAGGTTCTTGTGGTGACGCCGTCCTGGGCTCCATGGTGACCTCCGTCCCGCCATCCTTCTGGTCTTGGTTTTGTTGCACCAATATGGAAACCTTTTCCTGATGCCCCGGTACTCCGTGCCTGCGCTTTCCCCCCTTGGCACCAAAGAGGAAACAAGGACGTTGCACGCGCTGGCGCCCGCCTGGTGTCGATCGTCATGGCTCACGTCATGTGAGCCTCGCGAGGTTCGCCCCGCCTTGATATCTCCACTCCTCACGAGGCAGCCTGGTGAGGCCGCTCCTGAGGAGGTCTTGCGTCGTCCGCCTCGCGAGGCTTGGCCCCTCGCGAGGGTCTTGAATGCCTTTTTGATGATGATGGGACGTACAGACCTGCCAGCACAGCCATGCCATGAGCCGCAGGCAGGCAAGTCTGGGGACCCCCATTCCCAGAAAGCTAACAATTATTGAAAACTCTAAAGAAGCACCGTGCTGCTATCGGATATACTCTTGATGATCTTAAGGGCATTAGTCCCACTCTATGTCAACACAAAATAAATTTGGAGAAAGATGCCAAACTAGTTATTAATCACCAACGACAGCTAAATCCTAAGATGAAAGAAGTGGTAAGAAAGGAAGTATTAAAGCTCCTTGAAGCATGTATTATTTATCCCATTGCTGATAGTCAGTGGGTAAGCCCTGTCCATTGTATCCCTAAGAAGGGAGGTATTACTCTCGTTCCTAATGATAAAGACGAATTGATTCCGCGAAGAATTATTACAGGTTATAGGATGGTGATTGATATCTGCAAATTAAATAAAGCTACTAAAAAAGATCATTACCCTTTGCCTTTAATTGATCAAATGCTAGAAAGATTATCCAAACTTACACATTTTTGCTTTCTAGATGGTTGCTCTGGTTTCTCTCAAATACCTGTGTCAACTGATGATCAAGAAAAGACTACTTTTACTTGCCCTTTCGGTACCTTTGCTTATAGACGTATGCCTTTTGGTTTAGGTAATGCACCTGCTACCTTTCAAATATGCATGATGGCTATATTCTCTGACTTTTGTGAAAAGATTTGTGAAGTTTTCATGGATGATTTCTCTGTTTATGGATCCTCTTTTGATGATTGCTTGAGCAACCTTGATCGAGTTTTGCAGAGATGTGAAGAAACTAACCTTGTCTTGAATTGGGAGAAGTGCCACTTTATGGTTAATGAAGGTATTGTCCTGGGGCATAAAACTTCTGAAAGAGGTATTGAAGTTGATAAAGCTAAAGTTGATGCTATTGAAAAGATGCCGTGTCCCAAGGACATCAAAGGAATAAGAAGTTTCCTTGGTCATGCTGGTTTTTATAGGAGGTTCATTAAGGACTTCTCAAAAATTTCCCGACCTCTGACTAACCTATTACAAAAAGATATTCCTTTTGTCTTTGATGATGATTGTGTAGAAGCATTTGAAATACTTAAGAAAGCCTTGATTTTTGCACCTATTGTTCAGCCACCTGATTGGAATTTACCCTTTGAAATCATGTGTGATGCTAGTGACTATGTTGTAGGTGTTGTTCTAGGACAAAGAGTTGATAAAAAATTAAATGTTATTCAATATGCTAGTAAAACTCTAGACAATGCCCAGAGAAATTATGCTACTACTGAAAAAGAATTTTTAGCAGTTGTATTTGCTTGTGATAAGTTTAGACCTTATATTGTTGATTCTAAAGTAACTATTCACACTGATCATGCTGCTATTAAATATCTTGTGGAAAAGAAAGATGCTAAACCTAGACTCATTAGATGGGTTCTCCTGCTACAAGAATTTGATTTGCATATTATTGATAGAAAGGGAGTTGAGAATCCCGTTGCAGACAACTTGTCTAGGTTAGAGAATGTTCTTGATGACCCACCACCTATTGATGATAGCTTTCCTGATGAACAATTAGCTATCATAAATTATTCTCGCACTGCTCCACGGTATGCTGATTATGCTAATTACATTGTTGCTAAATTAATACCACCTAGTTTCACATGCCAACAAAAGAAAAAGTTCTTCTCTGATTTAAGACATTATTTCTAGGATGACCCACATCTTTACAAATAAGGAGTAGATGGTGTTATAAGACGTTGTGTACCTGTGCATGAACAGGAACAGATCCTACGCAAGTGTCACTTCAAAGCTTATGGAGGACACCATGCTGGAGATAGAACTGCACATAAGGTATTGCAATCCGGTTTTTATTGGCCTACTCTCTTCAAGGATGCCCGTAAGTTTGTCTTATCTTGTGATGAATGTCAAAGAATTGGTAATATTAGTATACGTCAAGAAATTCCTATGGATTATTCACGTGTTATTGAACCATTTGATGTCTGGGGCTTTGATTATATGGGACCGTTTCCTTCCTCTAATGGGTATACACATATTTTAGTTGCTGTTGATTACGTTACTAAGTGGGTAGAAGCTATTCCAACTAGTAGTGCTGATCATAGCACCTCTATTAAGATACTTAAAGAAGTTATTTTTCCGAGGTTTGGAGTCCCTAGATATTTAATGACTGATGGTGGTTCACATTTTATTCATGGTGCCTTTCGTAAAATTCTTGCTAAGTATGATGTTAATCATAGAATTGCATCTCCATATCACCCGCAGTCTAGTGGTCAAGTAGAATTGAGTAACAGAGAGCTCAAATTAATTTTGCAAAAGACTGTTAACAGATCTAGAAAGAATTGGTCCAAGAAACTTGATGATGCATTATGGGCTTATAGAACTGCATATAAAAATCCTATGGGTATGTCCCCGTATAAAATGGTTTATGGTAAAGCTTGTCACTTACCTCTCGAATTAGAACATAAGTCATATTGGGCCATTAAAGAGCTCAACTATGACTTCAAACTTGCCGGAGAGAAGAGGCTTTTTGACATTAGCTCACTTGATGAATGGAGAACCCAGGCCTATGAGAATTCCAAACAGTTTAAAGAAAAAGTTAAAAGATGGCATGACAAAAGGATACAAAAGCGCGAGTTTAATGTAGGTGATTATGTGTTGCTATTCAACTCTCGTTAAAGATTTTTTGCAGGCAAACTTCTCTCTAAATGGGAAGGTCCTTACGTTATCGAGGAGGTCTATCATTCCGGTGCCATAAAAATTAACAACTTCAAAGGCACAAATCCGAGGGTGGTGAACGGTCAAAGAATCAAACATTATATCTCAGGTAATCCATAAATGTTGAACCTAATGTTATTGAAACTGTAACCATGGAGGAATACATAAGGGACACTTTCCAGAATGTTTTAGACTCCGGAAAGGAATAGGTACGTGGTACAGTAAGTAAACCGACTCCAAAACAGTTCTAATGGCAATTTGTCTCCGTTTTGGAATATTTAAGAAAATAGGAAAATAAGAAGCAGACCGGAAAGGACACGAGGCTTCCACGAGGGTGGAGGGCGTGCCCCCTGCCTCTTGGGCACCACGTGTGCTCTCTGGACTCTGTTTTCTTGCATGGTACTTCTTCCGGTCGGTAAAAATTCATTATATAATCTCCTGAAGGTTTTTACCACCGTATCACGCAAATATCTCCTACTTTTGTTCAAGCTGTTTTCTGCCAGGGTGGTCAAGGCCAAGCATCATGTCATCTCCCTCCTCCTCCAACAATGAGGGCAATGATGCTTGGCTAATGAAGATAGAGCTGAAGAGAGAAGAGCCCGGAGAGATCAACAAGGATGATGGGATCAAGAAGGCCATGGGGGACCAAGTTCCGGCAGTAGCAGAAGAAGACATCCTTCAACCTCACCACAATCTCTTTACCCCAATGGAGATTGAGGCTTTCGAGATGATTGAGTTGGCTCTTATTCAATACAAATATCTCACAAGTGAAAATATTTTGTTGAAGGAGCATATCATCGCACTCAAGGGCATTATCCGCAAATTGGAGGATCTCCTACGCTCGATGTGCGACTATCCATCATCACCAGCACCTTCTTCACCAAAAAAGAAGAACTAAGTATCGCGTATGGGCACTCCCGTTCGCAACTGCCAAGCTTGGGGGAGTGCCCTGGTATCGTATCACCATCACTTTTATCTTTACCGTTTTTCTTAGTTCGATTTTTTTGATAATATCTTGATCTAGTAGAATAAAGTTTTAGTATGATCTAGTTGTGAGTTTTGCTTTATGAACTTCCTATGTAATCGAGTCCGTGAGCTATATATAATAAATAAATATTAGTGTTCATTCAAGGGCTTGATTATTTTGCTATGATCTTGAGGGAATAAAATAAAAGAGAAATAAAAAGAAATAAAGAGATCTTATGGAGAGTAATGAGCTCACATATAAAGAGTATGATGAATAAAAGTTGTTGAGAGTTGACAAACATAGTCTTGGTCATCGTTGCAATTAATAGGAACTAATAAGGAAAGAGAGGTTTTCACATATAAATATACTATCTTGGACATCTTTTATAATTGTGAGCACTCATTAAAGTATGATATGCTAAAGAGTTGACGTTGGACAAGGAAGACAACGTAATGGGTTATGTTTTCTTACATATAAGATAAATTATATTGTCATGGATCATCCAACATGTTGAGCTTGCCTTTCCCTCTCTTGCTAGCCAATTTCTTTGCACCAAGTAGAGATACTACTTGTGCTTCCAAATATCCCTAAACCCGGTTTTGCCATGAGAGTCCACCATATCTACCTATGGATTGAGTAAGATCCATCAAGTAAGTTGTCATCGTTGCAAGAAATAAGAATTGATCTCTAAATATGTATGACTTATTAGTGTGGAGAAAATAAGCTTTATACAATCTTCTGATGTGGAAGAAATAAAAGAGACGAACTGCATAATAAAGGTCCATATCACAAGTGGCAATGTAAAGTGATGTTCTTTCGCATTAAGATTCCGTGCATCCAACAATAAAAGCACATGACAACCTCTCCTTCCCTCTACGAACGGCCTATCTTTTATTCTTGTCTTATACTTAATGCAAAGAGTCATGGTGATATTCACCTTTCCTTTTTACATTTTATCCTTTGGCAAGCACAATGTGTTGGAAGGATCCTGATATATATGGCTAATTGGATGTGGGTTTTCATGAACTATTATTGTTGACATCACCCTTGAGGTAAAACGTTGGGAGGCAAAACTATAAGCCCATGTCTTTCTCTGTGTCCGATTAAAACTTCATAACCATAAATATCGCGTGAGTGTTAGCAATTATGAAAGACTAAAAGATGGTTGAGTATGTGGACTTGCCGAGAAGCTCTTATATTGACTCTTTCCTATGTTATGATAAATTGCAATTCCTTCAATGATTGAGATTATAGTTTGTTAGTTTTCAATGAAGTTTCTGATTCATACTTGAGTATGTGATTGAATTGTTACTTTAGCATAAGAGATCATATGAAAATATATATTTATGTTGTTGTTCTAAGAATGATCATGATGCCCTCATGTCCGTATTTTATTTTTATCGACACCTCTATCTCTAAACATGTGGACATATTTTTTGATATCGGCTTTCGCTTGAGGACAAGCGAGGTCTAAGCTTGGGGGAGTTGATACGTCCATTTTGCATCATGCTTTTATATCGATATTTATTGCATTATGGGCTGTCATTACACATTATGTCACAATACTTATGCCTATTCTCTCTTATTTTACAAGGTTTACATGAAGAGGGAGAATGCTGGCAGCTGGAATTCTGGGCTGGAAAAGGAGCAAATATTAGAGACCCATTCTACACAGCTCCAAAAGTCCTGAAACTTCACATAAGCTATTTTTGGAATTAATAAAAAATACTAGCAAAAGAATCCACCGGAGGGGGCCCACACCCTGGCCATGAGGGTGGGGGTTGTGCCCTACCCCCTGCGCGCGCCCCCTGCCTCGTGGGCCCCCTGGCAGGCCTCCGGTGCCCATCTTCTGCTATTTGAAGTCTTTCGTCGAGGAAAAAACATAAGCAAGCTTTTGGGAAGAAACTCCGCCGCCACGAGGCGGAACCTTGGCGGAACCAATCTAGGGCTCCGGCAAAGCTGTTCTGCCGGGGAAACTTCCCTCCGGGAGGGGGAAATCATCATCATCGTCATCACCAATGATCCTCTCATTGGGACGGGATCAATTTCCATCAACATCTTCACCAACATCATCTAATCTCAAACCCTAATTCATCTCCAATCTTTGTATCCAAACCTTAGATTGGTACCTGTGGGTTGCTAGTAGTGTTGATTACTCCTTGTAGTTGATGCTAGTTGGTTTAATTGGTGGAAGATCATATCTTCAGTTCCATTATGCATATTAATACCCCTCTGATAATGAACATGAATATGCTTTGTGAGTAGTTACGTTTGTTCCTGAGGACATGGGAGAAGTCTTGCTATAAGTAGTCATGTGAATTTGGTACTCGTTTGATATTTCGATGAGATGTATGTTGTCATCCATCTAGTGGTGTCATGTGAACGTCGACTACATGACACTTCACCATTGTTTGGGCCTAGAGGGAGGCATTGGGAAGTAATAAGTGGATGATGGGTTGCCAGAGTGACAGAAGCTTAAACCGTAGTTTATGTGTTGCTCCGTAAGGGGCTGATTTGGATCCATATGTTTCATGCTATGGTTAGGTTTACCTTAATACTTCTGTTGTAGTTGCGGATGCTTGCAATGGGGGTTAATCATAAGTGGGATGCTTGTCCAAGTAAGGACAGTACCCAAGCACCGGTCCACCCACATATCAAATTATCAAAGTACTGAACACGAATCATATGAACATGATGAAAACTAGCTTGACAATAATCCCCATGTGTCCTCGGGAGCGCTTTCCTTCATATAAGGGCTTGCCCAGGCTTGTCCTTTGCAACAAAAAGGATTGGGCCATCTTGCTGCACCTTATTTACGTTTATTACTTGCTACTCGTTACAAATTACCTTATCACAAAACTATATGTTGCCGATAATTTCAGTGCTTGCAGAGAATACCTTACTGAAAACTGCTTTTCATTTCCTTCTGCTCCTTGTTGGCCTCGACACTATTACTTATCAAAAAGGCTATGATAGATCCCCTACACTTGTGGGTCATCAGGCCACTGATGGAAAACTAGCATCCTATACTAAGCATTTAGGATTGCAGATAAAGGTAACAACAGTAGTAGCAAAGACAGGATATGCATCAGCATAGGATTAACAGAAAGCAGTAACATGCTACACTACTCTAATGCAAGCAGTAGAGAGAAGAATAGGCGATATATGGTGATCAAGGGGGGGCTTGCCTGGTTGCTCTGGCAAGTAGGGGTCGTGAACAACATAGTCGATCGGCGCACCAGCAGCGGCGTCAGTCTTGTAGTCTGCCGGAGAGAAGAGGGGGAAGAAATAATGAATACAATGCAAAAAGATGCATATCAATGCATTACATGACAAGTAACAGTGCTAGGCGTGCCCTGACGCGGTAGGAGGTGATACCGGCGAAGGGGGGAAACATCCGAGAAAGTATCCCCGGTGTTTCGCGTTTTTGGACAGATGAACCGGAGGGGGAAAGTTGTGTGTTCGCTACGCTAGGGATGTGTGGCGGGCTAACAGGCTATGTATCCGGATTTGTCTCATCATTCTGAGCAACTTTCATGTACAAAGTTTTTCCATCTGAGCTACGGCTTATTTTATATTAATTTTAAAAGATTTAATCATTTTTAGAATTTATTTAATTATTTTAAATCAACATTATCCAGAATAGTGTATGCTGACATCATCATGATGTCAGCAGTCAACAGGGCGTTGACTGGGTCAAGCTGACATGTGGGTCCCAGCTATCATACTCTATTTATCCTAATTAGGGTTTAACTAATCTAATTACTGCTTAATTAATTAACAATAGTTAATTAGGTTAATTAAACATAATTAGTTAAGTTAATTAATTAATTAATATACTTATTATTAGGGATAATTGATTTTATGCCCCTAGTTGGGTCACACTCGGCAAGTTTACCCCTAGTTTCCGGAAACACTTGTTCCTGCCCAAACCACTTTGCTCCTCTTATGCTTTTGCCCTTTGACCGTTTGACCATCACTTTGAAAACTTCATAAAAAATTCATACTAACTCAGTAAAATTCAAATAAGATATCAAAATGTTCTGAAAAGCATCACCTATATGTGCATGTCATTTGCATAAATGAAAAAAGTGTTGGCCAATCCCCATTTTAGTTTTAGCTCATATCATCTTAGCATGGACAGTAAAATCTAAAAAAAATTCAAAAAATTCAAAAAAAATTGTGGCAAACTTTGACCAATGTTTTGAGTGCTTGCCAAGTTTCATGAGGGAATGACATTCGTGGAAGTCATGGCAAAAAAAAATCAATGCTCCAAAATTTCATTTTCTTACCACGACTTCCACGAATGCCCTTCCCTTATGAAACTTTGCAAGCACTCAAAACACTGGTCAAATTTTGCCACAATTTTTTTTGGAATTTTTAGATTTTTTTAGATTTTACTGTTCATGCTAAGATGATATGAGCTAAAACTGAGACAAGGACCGGCCAACACTTTTTTCATGAATGCAAATGACATGCACATATAGGTGATGCTTTTTTGAACATTTTGACATCTTATTTGAATTTTTGCGAGTTAGTATGAATTTTTTATGAAGTTTTCAAAGTGATGGTCAAACGGTCAAAGAGCAAAAGCATAAGACGAGCGAAGTGCTTTGGGCAGGAACAAGTGTTTTTGGAAACTAGGGGTAAACCTGCCGAGTGGGACACAACTAAGGGTACTAAATTAATTATCCCTTATTATTATTATTTTCTATCTTTTTTTAATAACGTTCTGGGGCTGGGCCCACTGGTCATAGGAACAGGGGCCTTAATGGGCATACGGGTGCTGGGCCACGGGCGTCGCCCGACCAGGGGGAAAGCAGGGCGAGGCCACCGGCGGGCGGTCGTGGCGCGACAGCGCCTGCGCGGGGCGGTGAGCGAGAAGGGGCGCGGGGAAGCAGGGGGTTGCGGCGGCTGCGCCGCACGCGGCAGCAGAGCGGCGGCGGAGGCGGGGAGTGAGGCGAGGCCAAGCAGGCGACGGCGGCGCGGGGTGTGTGCGGCCGCGGCGAGCGGCGGTGGGAGCAGAGCAGGCCCGTAGCAGCGGGGTGGTGCGCGCCGGTGGGTGTGGGAGCGAGGCAAGCAGGGCTGCGGGTGCACGCATAGTGTGTGGTCGGTGAGGGTGGACGCGGACGAAGTTCCGAGCGGCGCGACGAGCTGCTGGCGGTTGCGGCGTGGGTCACGAGCGGGGCGAGGCTTGCAGGGGGTGAGCGCGATTAGCGGGGCGCGGTCGCGTATGACGACAGTCGAGCGCACACGGGAGGAGGGGCGCGCAGCAGCGCAGCGGCGAGTAGGTGCCACGGAACACGCGGGCGGCGGCTGCAGGGTGCGCCACGGGCACGTCGAGGAGCGGGCATGCGCGAGTGGGTGCGGCTACAAGCGCGGTGAGCGCGCCGAGAGAGGCAGCGGCGGGCACGGGGTGCCGTTGCGAGAAGGGGAGTAGGAGGAGATGTCGGGGCCTCACCACGGGGCCGTGGGGTCTAGGTAGTGGGGGTTGAGGAGGAGGACGGTGACGAGCGGGCGACGGGGAGGCGAGCGGCGATCCGGCGGGGTGGCTCCGGCGAGGTGGCCTCCGGCGGGGTCCTCGGGCAGCGGCGGCGGGTGATGCCACGATTCAGATCGGGATCGGGGGAGGAGGCGACGTGGGTGGGGGAGTGGCGAGTGGGTGTGTTGGGGGGTTAGGGTTTGTTCGCCCAGGGGGTTATGGGGGAGTGGGAGGGACGGCCTGGGCCAGTTGGGCCGGCCCGACTGTTGGTTAGCTGGGCCAGTTGGCCTAGGGGGTTTTCTTTTTCTCTTTAGTTTTGTTAGGTCTTTTTATTTTTTTTATTTTTTTATTTCCTTTTTGTTTTAATTCAATTTAAAATATTTAGGCATTCTGTAAAAGTGTGTTTTCTTCACCTTAAATACCTAGGCATTGTTTGGCACACTCCGAATATTTTAGTTTTAAAGTTTGAAAACTTATGTTGTTTGCCATATTTTCAATTGATTTTTGAACCGGTTTTTGAACTAACGAGAGATTAGCAACAGTAACGGAGGTGATGTGGCATCATTATCATAGGTTCACTGTAGCTTAATTATCCGGGCATTACAAAACTCCTCCACTACAAGAAATCTCATCCCGAGATTTAGGAGGTAGAAGGAAATAGTGCAGGGTATTCATCACGCGGGCGATCCTCATGTTTCCAAGTGGCTTCGTCTTCAGAGTGATGCGACCACTAGACCTTGAGAAACCTGACTGCCTTCTGACGTGTGCGGCGTTCAGCTTGGTCGAGAATGCGTACCGGGTGCTCTTTATTGCAGAGGTCATGTAGCAATTCAAGAACTTCATCTGCTCGGATTGGGTCCTTGAAGCAATGGTGGAGCTGTGACATGTGGAACGCATTGTGAACCTGAGAAAGGTTTGGCGGAAGCTCCAGTTGATATGCCACTTTTCCGTGCCTTTCGAGAATAGTGAAGGGGCCGATATAGCGAGGAGCTAGCTTGCCCTTGATCCCGAAGCGGTGAGCACCCTTCATTGGTGTGACACTAAGATAAGCCTTTTCACCAGGTTGATAGACCATGTCTTTGTGATGACGGTCATACTGACTTTTCTGACGTGACTGAGCAGTCTTGAGATTCTCACGAATAATGCGTACTTGTTCTTCGGCATGTTGGATAATATCCGGACCGAAGAGTGGACGTTCCCCGGTTTCTGACCAGTTCAGAGGGGTTCGGCACTTTCGTCCATATAACACTTCAAAGGGGGCCATCTTCGGACTAGCATGATAGCTATTATTATAGGAGAACTCAGCATACGGGAGAGATTCCTCCCATTTCTTGTCGAAGGAAATTACACAAGCTTGAAGCATTTCTTCGAGAACTTGGTTGACACGTTCAACTTGCCCTTGCGACTGAGGATGAAACGCAGTACTGAACAACAAATGAGTCCCCATAGCTTCTTGGAAACTTGCCCAGAATCTTGAAGTGAACAAGTTGCCATAGTCTGAACTAATAACCAGTGGAATACCGTGAAGTGAAACAATTCTGGACATGTAGAGAGTTGCAAGCTGACTAGCAGTGATTGTTTCTTTGACTGCCAGAAAATGTGCAACCTTAGAAAGCCGATCAATGATGACCAGAATAGCATCATTACCTTTCTGCGATTTGGGAAATCCAGTAACGAAGTCCATTTCAACATAGTCCCATTTCCATTCAGGAATAGAGATAGGTTGCAGAGTTCCAGCAGGCCTTTGATGTTCTGCTTTGATACGACGGAAAACTTCACACTCAGCAACATAACAAGCAATGTCTTGCTTCATATTAGACCACCAGAATCTCTGACGGATGTCTTGGTATATCTGTACTACCAGGATGGATAGATAGAGGCGTTTCATGTGCTTCTTTAATAATCTTTGGAGTCAGATCCAGGTTTTTCCTCACACATGGCACCACTAGGCGGCCTTTGAAGTACAAGGCGCCATCATCGGCAATAGTGAAGAATGAGGGCTTTCCTTCTACGAGATAGCGTTTAATCTTCTCGACTTCAGAGTCATAATGTTGAATAGTCTTGATATCGCCCACAAGATCCGGTTCGACGACCATGGTATTTAGAGAACCCTTCGGAACAACACGAAGATTCATCTTTTGGAACTCTGGGGGAGGGGGAGCGAGTGCACCAGGAAGGACAATATGAAGGTTCACCTTTCTAAATTCCTCGACAAGCGAGGGCTGGACTTTTCGAACCTGGAGGTGGTTGTAGTAAGACTTGCAGCTCAAGACATGAACCATTACATTAGCCTTTCCTAGGGTATAGGAAATACCCAAGTCAAAGTCTGCAACAGTCTCCATCCATCTCTACTGACGGAGGTTCAGGTCTGGCTGGGTAAACTGATACTTCAGACTTTCGTGGTCGGTGAAGATCTCGCAGCGATTACCGAGAAGGTAATGTCGCCACTGTTTTAGTGCATGAATGACAGCAGCAAGCTCGAGATCATGAACTGGTTAGTTTTCTTCGTGAGGGCGCAATTGACGAGAGGCATAAGCAATCACTTCGCGCTCTTGCATTAGTACACAGCCTAATCCTTGATGGGAAGCGTCACAGTAAATGACGAAGTCCTTCTTAGTATCAGATGCAGCAAACACTCGGGCAGAAGTCAACTTGTCTTTGAGTGCCTGGAAACTTTCCTGACACTTGTCTGTCCATAGAAACTTGACGCCCTTATGCAACAGGTTAGTTAGAGGCCAGGCGATCTTGGAGAAGTTCTCGACGAATCGATGGCAATAGCTGGCGAGACAGAGAAACTTCTGACTTGCTTGACATTCTTCGGAGGAGTCCAATCGAGAATAGCCTGGACTCGTTCAGGGTTTACGGCAATACCATCCTTGGAGATGACATGCCCAAGATAGGTTACTCCGGGAAGCCAGAATTCACACTTGGAATACTTAGTGTAGAGTTGATGCTCTCGAAGCTTTTCCAGCACAAGACGAAGATATTCGGCATGTTCTTCTTTGTTAGTGGAAAATACAAGGATATCATGTAGATAAACCACGACGAACTTGTCGAGGTAATCCATGAATATATAGTTCATCAGACGAGAGAAGGTGGCTGGAGCATTCTTAAGCCGAATGACATGACGGTGTACTCGTATGATCCATATCGAGTCACGAAGGCGGTCTTTGGGATATCCTCTTCACGAACACGGATCTGGTGGTAACCCAACCTCAAGTCAAGTTTGGAGAACACTGATGAACCATCCAGTTGATCATATAGATCATTGATCCAAGGGAGGGGATATTTGTTCTGAATGGTGGCTGGGTTAATAGGACGATAATCTTGGACCAATCGGTTTGTCCCATCCTTCTTCTTAACAAAGAGAGAAGGTGCTCCCCAAGGAGAGCAACTAGGGCGAATGAAACCTTTGCGGAGAGATTTGTCGATTTCCTCCTTAAGCTCGATGAGTTCATGCGGCAGCATCTTGTAGGGCCGTTTGGCTATAGGAGTGGTGCCTGGTTTCAAGTCGATGATGAATTCGACAGCTCTAGCAGGGGGAATCCCTGGAAGTTCTTCAGGAAAGACGTCTTGGAATTCACGAACGATGGGAATGTTTTCAATGCCCTCGAGTGGTGCAGAGTTCAATGCATTCAAGGCATAAAGCCTTGCCTCAGCATTCCGAACCAGGTGGGCATTGTAGCTTATTATTTCATAGGAAGGGTGTAGCATATGGACGGTCTTAGTGGCGCAAACTATAGAAGCGATATGCGCTTTCTACCAATCCATTCCTAGAATGAGATCAATGCTATAGGACTTCAGTACGATGGGAGAGAAAGGAATTCCAGTCCTTCGATTTCAACGGGAACATTGTGACTAACCATAGAGGTTTGATATTGGCCCGCAGGGGTGTGTACCATTATTGCACTGTTCATCTCTTCGTATTTAATGCCATGCATGAATGCAAACTCAGCTAATATGAACGAATGCGATGCTCTTGTATCAAATAAAACTGATGTTGGTATAGAATTTACGAGGAGTGTACCCATCACAGTAGAAGGCTGGTGATAGAGCATTTCCTCATATAATCTTTTTAGCTTTTTTGCATCAAATTGTAATCACATTATTTACTCGAAAGATATTCAAATACTCATATTATGTCACATTTACAACACTACTCCATCTTTTGCAGAAAAGGGTGAAAGGGCCCAAATCCTTCTATATTAGAGTGTCTAAGAGGTTGCGGTTGCTGCATTTTGCGGAGGGACTCGAGTGTGAAGAACAATTAACCTCCAGGGGGTTAGCTGATGAAGAAGGGGACCAACTTGGGAAGAAAGAAGAAAACAAGGAGGGCTAAACAAGAGGAATGCAGATTTGATCGAGAGGGGTCAAATCCCTAGCCATCTTCTTCGATCCCCTCCGAGCCTGGACACACATCTCTCTCCCTCACCCCTCCTTCTCCTTCTCCACCTCCGGCCGCGGCCACGGCCAGGCTGGCATGGTGGTGCGCCTCCGCGACCTCCACCACTCCACCCAGCACCACCATCACCTCCATCCACCTGCGCCACTCAGCCATCCATTCACTCATCTCCACCAGCGCCACCATCTCCACCATAGCGCTATCACTCCACCGCTGCACCTCGTGCGCCTGACCAGACGGGTGTCTGGGTACCCGGGCGACCCTGCCTTTTGTCGCTGCTCCTCTTCCCCATCCCTACTGCTGCTTCTTCTTCCCTTGCCCCTTCTGTTGCTGCTCTTCCCTGCTGCCCTTCTCTCAACCCCATGCTGCTGCTCCTTTTTCTCCTACGCCCCTTGCTGCACCTCACTTGCTGAAACTCTGCACCACACATCTCTCTCCCTCATTCTCTAAATTTCTGTAGACTTGAGATCGTATGTAATATTCATATTTGACTAGTGCTTCAAACCTGCTATTGGTTCAGATTCATAACTGTATAATAATGCTATGACATGCTCAGTTTCAGACTTGTGATTGTTTAGTACCGTAGAACTATTTTTGTTCATCGAAGAGTATTAGAACAATGCCCTGTAATACCATAGTCGTATTTGTGTGTGTGTGTGTGTTCGTGTGTCTGAGTGTTCGTGTGTGTGTGTATACTTCATAAGAATTGATGTGTGTGATTTTGTTCGGTCAGATTCTTGTGCCCGTTTAGTACTTACTTTGTTGATCTGTGAGTATTGGATCAGTGGCTTGCAATTTTAGTTCATGTGTTAGTTTTGTATCTATGATTTTAAAAGTTTTGTATCTGTGATTTTAAATTGTTGATCCGGGAACTGAATTGTGGCTTATGACTCTCTATTATTACGCGCGAGTAATATCTGAACCTCATTATGCTAGTTGGTTTCTTTCTTTCTCCATAATCTTCAGGAGCTACCTTGTTAGTTTAGGTTTTATTTTCTGTTTTCGTCAGCAAATATCGTGCTACCTAGCTTTAACCGAGCATAGTTGCCGTCGCCTAGTCCCTGTGGAGAACACGACATCTGTAGTTTGGGCATAAATACCCCACTATAATACAATCTATCATTTTGGCGCCGTTGCCGGGGACTAGCGTCGAACAATTGTGTGAAGCTATAGTTTTTGTTTAAACTTCTAGTGAAATTTATTTCATTGCTTCTTTTACCTTCTTACTTTTTGTTGCTTCGGCTTATTAGGATATTAACTTTCTAACTAGTGTTTATTGTTTATGAGTGTGCGTAGGAAATCTGAACTAATTGCAGGTTGTTCTATAGTTACACTCGGTTAAGATGGCATTGCTTCATGATCTTTGGATGCCCAAAAGTCAGTGCTATATCACAAGACCGGTTTGGCCAACTATTGAGGCAGAGAACTTTGAGCTGAAACCTAGTCTTATTGCTTTGGTTCAACAACAACGGTTTGGAGGACTGCCTACTGAAGACCCTTATGAGCACTTGCTCCGAGTCATGGAGTATTCAGATACAGTAAAGTATCATGGAGTTCCTCAAGATGTTATCAAGTGCATGCTGTTCACATTCTCTCTCCGAGATAATGCTCGTGCTTGGTATCGATCCTTGCCATCAAGATCATTCAGTTGGAATGAGATATCATGAGCTTTCTTGGCTAAATATTTCCCACTACACAAGCAGTCCGCAATTCGAGATGAGATCTTTAGCTTCGTTCAGCGTGAAGGCGAGAGCTTGTATGATGCTTGGGAGAGGTACAAAGCCTTATTTAGGAGATGTCCTAACCACGGGCTCGAGAGATGGTTAGAGCTGCAGTTATTCTATAGAGGATTGACTTCGGACACTCGATCTTTCGTCGATATGGCAGCGGGTGGAGCTATTACAAACAAGACACTTGATGATGCTTTTCTGCTGATTAAGAATATAGCCTTCCACGAACTTCAGTGGTACAATGAGAAGCCCACCTCTGGCCCAGTTGCTTGCTTGCAACAAATCACTTCATCTCAGCAAGAATCTCTTACACAAAAGCCGAAACCAGTTTCTCCGTGTGATAAGATTGAGCTTTCATGGATTATCTTTGATGATGATGACACCATCCTAGTTGACACACACACTTCAGATCATATGGATACTAGCATTCTAGATTCAGTTTTGCATTGTGATGATTCTTCTATGGATGAACCAGAGCTACAGTTAGTTACTTTTGATATTGATGAGATACCTTTAGTTGATATTGATCATGTGCTGCTAGAGCCAGATATGGAAAAGTTCACCTTTAATGATGTTAGCCACATAGATTCTTCAACGCTTGAGCCTGAGATGGAAATCTTCATTGTTGATTATGATGAGGTCACTTCAGATGTCAAGGAGCGAAGCCCTACTATTTCACCTGTCGATACGAGGCCGGTGGAGGTTTCTACTACCATGCCTTCCATGGTATCTTCAGTTGAGGTAGTCATAAAACTTCTCCAAGGCCATTTCAGGTATTATCTCAGCTTTCTAGATAAGTTATGTCATATCGCTGATATTGCCTATGCACCATGTGACTTGTTGTTGATACATGTTCCTGATTTTCTCAATAGATATACTTATATGATATGGTACTCTATCGATGACTTAGAGGGCATTCTCTATGTCACTTGTATTGGCTTGGTTATTGAGTGTTCTTTTAGGTTTACACTTGTGCACCATTTACGGTGAGTTGACCGAGTTTGAGATGACATTCCCTGGGATCCTGGTGGATTCACGGCATGGTGAAGAGGAGAAGCAAAGATAACATATGAGGAAGAGCGAAGCTGGAGCATGTATGAGGAAGAAAAAGGAGAGAGTTGTAGCTTAGAGAGTGATCAAGCGAGTATTACTTCACAGTGCCCGGTGAGCTATTTCATGACCCATTCTGAACATCATAAATACATGCTGAATTCAATTGCTAGTTGGGTTGCTTGAACCAGTTATTACTTGTTGTCAAGCTGAAATTCACCTTTGGCATCGTGCTTGATGTCAATTTGTGAACTTGATTCCTGGATGCCTTGTAAACTAGTGATCTACACCATGCATGCTTGGCTGAAATTAGTGAGAACTATTAGTTTTGAGTGCTCAAATCCCTAGTACACTAGAAAACTTCATCATTTTCTTCATTTACTATGATACACCAAGATCACCATGTTTAGATGCTGAATTTGTGCGAAGTGTGTTCCCATTGAGAGCAATCACCTAACCACTATGGATTAGCATGCTATGTTCCCTGGATCGGTAGCATGTGAACCAGACATGGAGAAGTGAGGATTCCTTTTTTTGTGCTTATGTGTTGTTCATTAAAAAAATCTTATAATGAATAATTATCTGATCTTACCTAACAGTAGCATGTCATGTTCCCCGGATCGGTGGCTTGTGAAATGTGGTTGGATCGGATAGGAGTTAATTATATTAAAATAATGTAATTGTCGAACCAGATGTATACCATGTTCTCGGGATCACTGGTATGTTCCTTTGGGGAGACAAACAAAAAAACTAAATATTGGTCGAACCAGGTGTATACCATGTTCTCGGGATCGGTGGTATGTTCCTTTGGTGAGACCGGTAATATATTATCATTGTTGCTTCCTCCAAATTCCATAAGTGGTTTTACCACAATGTTGTGTTCATGGTAATAAGTGTTTCTCGAGATCATGCTCTCTTTAGGAACCATTTGGCACAGTCATCACTTAAACTTGTTGATCCTCTTTTATCATTGTAAAAGTTTAAAATGGTCAAGTCTACTAGTATCCTACCGCTTTGAAGCACTCCTAACCATTAATTTTCACTAGCTAAGTCCAAAGCATGCACTGTTCAGAGATCTACTTCACTTGGCAATCTCTAGTCAGCTCACTGTTCATACTCTTGCTCTTGTCATATGCCTTTGCTTGAGGACAAGCAAAGATTTAAGTGTGGGGGAACATGCTAGAGGATTTCCTCATATAATCTTTTTAGCCTTTTTGCATCAAATTGTAATCATATTCTCAAATTATTTACTCGAAAGATATTCAAATACTCATATTATGTCACATTTACAACACTACTCCATCTTTTGCAGAAATGGGCGACAAATCCTTCTATATTTGAGTGTCTAAGAGGTTGCGGTTTCTGCATTTTGCGGAGGGACTCGAGTGTGAAGAAGAATTAACCTCCAGGGGGCTAGCTGATGAAGAAGGGGACCAACTTGGGAAGAAAGAAGAAAACAAGGAGGGCTAAACAAGAAGAATGCAGATCTGATTGAGAGGGGTCAAATCCCTAGCCATCTCCTTCGATCCCCTCCGAGCCTGGCCACACATCTCTCTCCCTCACCCCTCCTTCTTCACGTCCGGCCGCCACCACGGCCAGACTGGCGTGCTGGTGCGCCTCCGCGACCTCCACCACTCCACCCAGCACCACCATCACCTCCATCCACCTGCGCCACTCAGCCATCCATTCACTCATCTCCACCAGCACCACCATCTCCACCACAGCGCCATCACTCCACCGCCGCACCTCGCGTGCCTGACCAGACGGGTGTCTGGGTACCCGCGTGACCCTGCCTTCTGCCGCTGCTGCTCTTCCCCATCCCTATTGCTGCTTCTTCTCCCCTTGCCCCTTCTATTGCTGCTCTTCCCTGCTGCCCTTCTCTCAACCCCAAGCTGATGCTCCTTCTTCTCCTGCGCCCCCTGCTGCACCTCACTTGCTGAAACTCTACACCACACATCTCTCTCCCTCATTCTCTAAATTTCTGTAGACTTGAGATCGTATGTAATATTCATATTTGACTAGTGCTTCAAACCTGCTATTGGTTCAGATTCATAACTGTATAATAATGCTATGACATGTTCAGTTTCAGACTTGTGATTGTTTAGTACAGTAGAACTATTTTTGTTCATCGGAGAGTATTAGAACAGTGCCCTCCAATACCATACTCGTATTTGTGTGTGTGTGTGTGTGTGTGTGTGTGTGTGTGTGTGTTCGTGTGTCTGAGTGTTCGTGTGTGTGTGTATACTTCATAAGAATTGATGTGTGTGTTTTTGATCGGTCAGCTTCTTGTGCTCGTTTAGTACTTACTTTGTTGATCTGTGAGTATTGGATCAGTGGCTTGCAATTTTAGTTCATGTGTTAGTTTTGTATCTATGATTTTAAAAGTTTTGTATCTGTGATTTTAAATTGTTGATCCGGGAACTGAATTGTGGCTTATGATTCTCTATTATTACGCACGAGTAATATCTGAACCTCATTATGCTAGTTGGTTTCTTTCTTTCTACATAATCTTCAGGAGCTACCTTGTTAGTTTAGGTTTTATTTTCTATTTTCGTCACCAAATATCGTGCTACCTAGCTTTAACCGAGCATAGTTGCCATCGCCTAGTCCCTGTGGAGAACACGACATCTGTAGTTTGGGCATAAAAACCCCACTATAATACAATTGATCAGCTGGTCTAGAACTTCATTGAGATCAACATGGTTGGCATGAACACGACCATAAGACTTGGCATTGTTGTTGCGGGGCTGGTTGCTTCCACGGCCAGCTGCGGGAAGGGCTAGTTGATTCTGGTTCTGGTTGCATTCCCTAGCACGGTGTCCTGGTTGTCCACACCTGAAGCACATACCATTATTGGGAGTGGGAGCACGAGCTCGGGGTGGTGGTGCTGGAAGCCTTGGCTGCCTAGGTGGTGGAGGAGGCAGACGAGGTGCAGCATAGGACTGCCTTGGAGCAGGTGCAGTTGGCTGGTACATGCTGTTGGGAATCCATATCCTACACTTCTGCGAGGACGGGCACGAAGATGAGCCCGTGTCACAGTTGCGCCCGTGAGAGCTCTTGTGTTCCTGCAGACCAGTTTCGACATTGATGGCCGTGTTCAACAAGGTGGCGAAATCAGCAAAGTCATGCACTAGATGTGCGAGCTTGATGTCAGCTTGAAGGCCATCACGGAACTTCTCCTGGCTGCGAGCATCAGTTGCAATGTCTTCTTCAGCATAGCGGGATAAATCCAGAAACTCTCGCTGATAAGCTTCCACAGTTTTGTTGCCTTGGGTGAGTTTGAGGAACTCGTGCTTCTTCCGGTCCATGACTCCCTAAGGAATGAAGTGGGCACGGAAAGCGGCTTGGCAGTCTGGCCAGGTGATGATTGTTCCAACCGGCAGAGTATGGCTGTGGCTGTCCCACCATTGAGCAGCGGGTCCCTTCAGAACGAAGGAAGCAAAGGTGACATAGCTAGCAGGGGCTACATCAGCAGACTCCGTCGCATAGGTGATGTCACAGAGCCAGTCATCAGCATCTAGAGGTTGAGTTGAGCTGCGGTACACAATTGGGTTGAGGCGCATGAAATCCTGCAGAGTCACCTGGGCTGGCTGCTAGTTCATATTGGGGCGAGGAAACTAAGCCATAATATTCTCCATGAACTGGCGATTCAGCTCATCATACCAGCCATGTACTCAGGCGGTGGGGGGGAATGCCACCACGACCACGACCACCTGGTCTAACCATCCTTCTAATATATAACAAGGGTAGTTCAGCATTGGGAAATTTGCAAAGACCAGAATCATTCATGATGAAACATGCACAAATAAAGGAGCATGATAGATACTACATAGTAGTCGACACACCTTACAAAGGGACCGTGCACAGAGTTCAGTACAGAGACTAAGGACATCATATGTGACACGCAGGCTCACGGCGAATGCATCTAATACTAATAAGCAAGCCTACATCGGTCCCAGGAGGAACTGTGGAGGTAGGTGTAGCCTGACAGCTGGTAGTGACGCGACGGGAAGTCCTCCACGTCAGTAGCCTGGGGTCCGCAGATACTCTGGTGCAGAACCTGACGCTCAGGTGGCAAAAGAGGACCAACTGCGGGAGAGTAGCCTCCCACATCTGGCCAGCCGACACCCTGGGGCATCACGGTCCTGGCTGGGTAGATCATAGAACGCGACAGATCACCAGATCGGACAAGGGGGTGCAACAACGTCAAAGCATGGTAAAGGTGCTGACGGGTGGTGTACAACTCGTGGCGAAGATCTCGGTTAGCTCTATCCGGCCAATCAGCATGCAGAACCAGGTTCTGATGGTAGAAGGGCTCTCGGGTGACAGTAGAGTAGGCAACAATGTAGTACCCCTCCGCACCAACATCGGATGCGATAGCAATGTGCCTAAAAGGGGAGATGTCCAACTCCCGATACTCTCCACGAAGACGTGTCAGAGCAGCATAAGCAGCATCATGTATTGCCATATCAATAATCACTCCAACACCATGAGCAGTGTGCAGCATAGTAGTGGAGTCATACTCCCGAGAGTAGAGGTGGACGATGGCACGGTACTGCTCCTGGTTAAAGTCCTGGTACTGCTCGTACGCGGTGTACTCAGGGTACCAGTGATAACCCAGATAGGTCATCATCTCAGCTAACACAAGAGGCAAACCTGGGACACCAATGGCCGTCATGTGGCGCACGACCTGCCTCGTGGGTTCCATCTGAAAAAAAAGATGTTCCAAAGGAATCAAATGGCAGTGTGGGTATTTTTCAAAATACTACTCTAAGGAATAACTAGGGCTTATCCAACTTTGGGGTGAATGTGGTCACGAGATCCTAATGTTAGTGTTAGTAAATTTGTTTAACCCGAGTAGAAGAGAGTTCAGAGTCCCAGAGTAAAGATCGAGGAGTAAAAGATCCTAATACCACCCAAATGGTGACGTGGGCCTGTAAGATACACATCCATGTTAGTAAAAGTTTTGCAACGTCTAGACTCGACTTCGGTCAAGTAATGTGGAAGGGGGATTCCTACAGGCAGTCGGCTCTGATACCAACTTGTGACGCCCCCGATTCAATCATACACTAATCATACACGCAAATGTATACGATCAAGATCAGGGACTCACGAGAAGATATCACAACACAACTCTAAAAAAAATAAGTCATACAAGCATCATATTACAAGCCAGGGGCCTCGAGGGCTCGAATACAAGAGCTCGATCATAGATGAGTCAGCGGAAGCAACAATATCTGAGTACAGACATAAGTTAAACAAGTTGCCATAAGATGGCTAGCACAAAATGGGATACAGATCGAAAGAGGCGCAGGCCTCCTGCCTGGGATCCTCCTAAACTACTCCTGATCGTCGTCGGTGGCCTACACGTAGTAGTAGGCACCTCCAGTGTAGTAGGAGTCGTCGTCGATGGTGGCGTCTAGCTCCTGGGCTCCAACATCTGATTGCGACAAGCAGGTATAGAAAGGGGGAAAAGAGGGAAGCAAAGCAACCGTGAGTACTCATCCAAAGTACTCGCAAGCAAGGAGCTACACTACATATGCATTGGTATCAATGAAAGGGGTAGTATATGTGGATTGGACTGTAGAATGACAGAATAAGAGGGGGATAGCTAGTCCTATCGAAGACTACGCTTCTGGCAGCCTCCACCTTGAAGCAGTAGAAGAGAGTAGATGGTAAGTTAACCAAGTATCATCGCATAGCATAATCCTACCCGGCGATCCACCCCTTGTTGCCCTGTGAGAGAGCGATCACCGGGTTGTATTTGGCACTTTAAAAGGTGTGTTTTATTAAGTGTCTGGTTCTAGTTGTCATAAGGTCGAGGTACAACTCCGGGTCATCCTTTTATCGAGGGACACGGCTTCGAATAGATAAACTTCCCTGCAGGGGTGCACCACATAACCCAACACGCTCGATCCCTCTGGCCGGACACACTTTCCTAGGTCATGCCCGGCCTCGCAAGATCAACACATCGTAGCCCTACCTAGGCATAACAGAGAGGTCAGCACGCCGGTCTAAATCCTATGCGCGTAGGGGTCTGGGACCATCGCCCATTGCACACCTGCACATTGCGAACACGGACGGAAGCAGACCTAGCCTCCCTAATACAAGAGCTCGCATTCCATCCCAATCTGGCGCGCGCCGCCCAGTCGCTGACGTCAAGAAGGCTTCGAGTGTTACCACGACGTCGAGTGCCCATAACTGTTCCCGCGTAGTTGGTTAGTGCGTAAAGGCCAGTGGCCAGACTCAAATCAAATACCAAGATCTCGTTAAGCATGTTAATTGAATTAACCGCGGATGTCGGCCAGGGCCATGCCCACCTCTCTCCTAGGTGGTCTCAACCTGCCATGTCGCTCTGCCACAAAGTTTCACTCAGAGGGCCGTCAGGACAAACGTCCTTTCGGTCCCAATCCATCAATCACTCACGGGTACTCTATGAGACGACCCGACTTTACTCACCACATATATCATGTATAATGTATATAAGTATATACCCATGATCACCTCCCGAGTGATCACGGCCTGATAGTATAGCATGGCAGACGGACAAGAATGTAGGGCCATTGATGGAAAACTAGCATCCTATACTAAGCATTTAGGATTGCAGGTAAAGGTAACAACAGTAGTAGCAAAGACAGGCTATGCATCAGGATAGGATTAACGGAAAGTAGTAACATGCTATACTACTCTAATGCCAGCAGTAGAGAGAAGAATTGGCGATATCTAGTGATCAAGGGGGGCTTGCCTGGTTGCTCTGGCAAGTAGGGGTCGTCAACAACGTAGTCAATCGAGGCACCAGCAGCGGCGTCAGTCTCGTAGTCTACCAGAGAGAAGAGGGGGAAGAAACAATGAATACAATGCAAACATATGCATATCAATGCATGACATGACAAGTAACGGTGCTAGGAGTGTCCTAACACGGTAGGAGGTGATACCGGCGAAGGGGGGAAACATCTGGGAAAGTATCCCCGGTGTTTCGCGTTTTTGGACAAATGAATCGGAGGGGGGAAAGTTGCATCTTCTCTATGCTAGGGATGCGTGGCGGATGAACGGGTTGCGTATTCGGATTCATCTCGTCGTTTTGAGCAACTTTCATGTACAAAGTTTTTCCATCCGGCTACGGTTTATTTTATATTAATTTTAAAAGATTTAATACTTTTTAGAATTTATTTAATTATTTTAAATCAACATTATCCAGAATAGTGTATGTTGATGTCATCATGATGTCAGCATGACATCAGCAGTCAACACGGCGTTGACTGGGTCAAGCTGAGGTGTGGGTCCCGGCTGTCATACTTTGTTTATCCTAATTAGGGTTTAACTAATCTAATTATTGCTTATTTAATAATAGTTAATTAGGTTAATTAAACATAATTAATTAAGTTAATTTAATTAATATATTTATTATTATTATTTAAATATTTTTTAATAATGTTCTGGTGCTGGGCCCACTGGTCATAGGCATAGGGGCCTTAATAGGCATACGGGTGCTGGGCCACGGGCGTCACCCGACCAGGGCAAAAGCGGGGCGAGGCCACCGGCGGGCGGCCGCTGCGCGATAGCGCCGATGTGAGGCCGTGAGCGAGAAGGGGCGGCGTGAAGCAAGGGGGTTGCGGCGGCTGCGCCGCACGCGACAGCGAAGGCGGGGAGCGAGGCGAGGCCAAGCAGGCGACGGCAGCGCGGGGCGTGTGCGGCCAGGGGCGCGCAACAAGTGCGGCCGCTGTGAGCAGCGGCGGGAGCAGAGCAGGCGCGCAGCAGCGGGGTGGTGCGCACCGGTGGGCATGGGAGCGAGGCGAGGATGGTCACGGGTGCACGCACAGGGTGCGGTCAGCGAGGGTGGCCGCGAGCGTAGTTCTGAGCGACGCGGTGAGCTGCGGGCGGTTGCGGCATGGGTCACGAGCGGGGCGAGGCTTGCAGGGGCGAGCGCAGTTAGCGGGGTGTGGTCGCGTATGACGACGTCCCAGGGCAGGCGGGAGGAGGGGCACCCAGCAGCGCAACGGCACAGCGGCGAGTAGGGTGTCGGTGTCAAAACCGGCGGATCTCGGGTAGGGGGTCCTGATGTAGGGTAGGAACCCTAGGGACCGATCTTTCACGAAAGGAGCGTATCCCGTGATGAACGCGAAGAACACAAGGGGGAAAACAAGGGAAAACACGAGAGAATCACTAAACCAACAAGAAATAGTCACACATGTGCTAGATCCTCGAGTACATAAGAGATCACATGGTACACAGTCAACTAGGGACGATACAAAAGGTAACGGTATTCTCCGTGAGGAGGTCTTTATGATCTTCTCCGCGAGGAGGTCTTGAATCCAAAGGGATCTTCTCTGAAGAGGGGCCGCGGTCTCTCTCGTGGAGTAGATCCGATGTGGATGAGCAATGCTCTATCTCTAAATTGAGCTAAATCAATGCTAACCCTATAAAAGTAGAGGAGGAGTCATTTATATAGGCAAAGGGGGCGAAGGGGTACATGGGCCTCGGCCCAACATCATGGACGCAGGCACGGTCCGGATGATCCAGATGTTGGTCCGGATGATCCGGGCTTCGGGGGTCCGGATGATCCGGGTCGGCGTCCGGATCGTCCGGCTGTGTCAAGGGGGCTGCGGGAGGTCCGGATGTCCGGGTCCTGGTCCGGACATCCGGGTATGTCCCGATGATCCGGGACTGGGTCCGGATGATCCGGCTTCAGGGCATCTCCTGTTGCTCTCAGGTCTTCAATTGTCCACATCGTCCGGGCTGGGGACCGGATCATCCGGGCTGAGTCCGGATCGTCCGGGACCTCGTCCGGATCATCCGGCCAGCCTGGGACTTGGCTGATTTCTTCTCCGTCTTCATGCATATCTTCCGCTCCCAATCCTTCTTGCTCCTTAGCTTCTCCATGGCTAGCTCCTTGGTACCTGAGTATGCACAATGTCTCCGTTTGAGGTAGTAGCCATGTCTCATGTGCATCGAAGTGGAAATGTGAGAGGAGAGATGTCACCTCAGTTTCGAGAGCTCTTGCACGTGCTCGTGTCATGCGTCCGCTAGGCACTTGGTGAGACGATGGTAGGTCCATGGGGATGACCTTGGGATGCTCCGCGTCATCTCCCCTCCCTTGGGGAAGATCCGTCCTCGGATCAAATTCTTCATCACCATGGTAGGGAGAGAGATCTTTGACGTTGAAGATGTCGCTCACGGAGTACTTGTCACGTGGAATGACGATCTTGTATGGGTTGTTGTTGTAGCGTGCAAGCACCTTGAAGGGTCCATCCGCTCGTGGTCGAAGTTTGGACTTGCGTTCCTGGGGAAAGCGGTCCTTGCGAAGGTGTAGCCACACAAGATCTCCAATGTTGAATACCATAGGGTGCTTGTTGATGTTGAGCTTGGTCGCAAGTCGTTGTACTTGGCGCTTGATGGTATGCCTTATATCTTCATGCACCTTCTTGAGATGAGTCACACGTGCACTTGCGTCCAAATTGATGCGCTCTTGGAGTGGTAGAGGAAGAATGTCCAATGGTTACAATGGGTTGAATCCGTAGACGACCTCGAAAGGGGACTTGCCGGTTGTTGAGTGTTTTGCACAGTTGTAGGCGAACTCGGCGATAGGTAGACACTCCTCCCACCCCTTGATGTTTTCTTGACAAGTACTCGAAGTAGAGCGAAGAGGGTGCGGTTGGTCACCTCCGTTTGGCGGTCAGTTTGTGGATGATACGCCGTGGAGAAGAGTAGCTTGATTCCGAGCTTGGCGCATAGGGTCTTTCAAAAGTAGTTTAGGAACTTAACGTCGCAGTCCGAGACGATCGTCTTTGGCGCTCCATGTAGACGCAATATTTCCCTACAAAAGAGAGTGGCAACATGTGAAGCATCGTCTATCTTGTTGCATGGTATGAAGTGTGCCATCTTAGAGAATTGGTCCACAACGACAAATACCGAATCCTTTCCATTTCTAGTCCTAGGCAATCCAAGTACAAAATCCATGCTAATGCCTTCCCATGGTAGATATGGAATTGGGAGAGGCATGTAAAGGCCATGGGATTGAGCTTTTGACTTAGCTTTGTGACATCTAGAGCATCGGTTGCTGAAGCGGTTGACATCGTGAAACATCTTGGGCCAATAGTAGTTCTTTGAGAGCGTAGTGAAAGTCTTGTCGCGTCCGAAATGTCCCATTAGTCCTCTGCCATGAGATTTCTGCAAAAGCAACAAACAATGAGAAGACTCGGGGATGCAAAGTTTGTTAGCTCTCATAAGATATCCATCTTTGATGTAATAGCGTTCCCAAGATGTATGCTTCAAACATTTGGCATAAGGAGTAGCAAAAGTAGGATCATTCCCATACAAGTATTTTATATGCTCAAAGCCAATGACATCCAATTCAAGTTGAGTAACAAGCATGCATATGCAGGAAAGGGCATACGCCACAATATTTTCCTTACCTTTAATGTACTTGATGACATAAGGAAAGACTCAATAAATTCACTCCATTTAGCATGACGCTTGTTCAACTTGGTTTGGCCCTTAAGATACTTGAGCGTTTCATGATCGGTATGAATGATAAATTCATGAGGGTGAAGATAGTGTTTCCATTCATGCAAAACGCACACTAAATTAAGTTCCGCTACGGAAAGTTTCTCACTAAATTAAGCTATGGGGCACTTCTCTTGCGTTAACACACCTCCTATGCCATGACCACTAGCATCACAATGAATCTCAAAAGGCTTGTCAAAGTTGGGTAATGCAAGCATGGGAGCATGAGTAAGCAAATTCTTAATATCATTGAAAGCGGTATCTTGGGATGGTCCCCAAACAAAAGGCGCATTCTTCTTGCTTAAAGCATGCAAAGGAGAAGCAATGGTGCTAAAATCTTTCACAAAGCGACGATAGAAACCCGCAAGGCCAAGAAAGCTACGCACTTGTTGCAAGTTAGTTGGTTGGGGCCAAGTCTTAATAGCATTGATCTTGGACTCATCAACATGAACACCCTTATAAGATACAAAAAAACCCAAGAAAACAACTCTATAAGCGCCAAAAAGGCACTTTTCCATGTTAGCAAAGAGATGCTCGTTTTGAAGAGTTTGTAAGATGGTTCGGACATGGGTGATATGCTCTTTGAGAGACTTGCTAAAAACAAGGATATCATCGAAGTAGACCACAACAAACACACCAATGTAAGGGCGAAAGACATGATTCATAAGACGCATAAAAGTACCCGATGCTTCCAATAGACCCATAGGCATGACTGACCACTCATACAACCCAAACTTGGTTTTGAAAGGAGTTTTCCATCCGTCACCCTCTTGTATGCGGATGTAATAGTAACCACTTTTAAGATCAATCTTGGAAAATATAGTGGCACCACTAAGTTCATCAAGCATATCATCAAGGCGTGGAATGGGATACCTATAGCGAACGGTGATAGCATTGATAGCTCTACAATTGGAGCACATGCGCAAGCTACCGTCACGTTTTGGCACAAGAATGATCGGGACGGCACAAGTGCTCAAACTTTCACGCACATGTCCATGGTCTATGAGATGCTTTACTTGCCTCTGTATTTCTTTGGTTTGTTCAGGGTTGACGCGGTAGGGAGCTTTGTTTGGAAGAGGTGCTCCGGGGATGAGGTCGATGCGGTGCTCGATGCCTCGTAGTGGAGGTAGTCCCGGAGGTAGCTCATCGGGGAAAACATCTTGAAATTCCTGCAAAAGGGAAGACAACACTAAAGGTAGAGCGTGAGAGGTGTTAGCGTTTGGTGTGTCGTCCTTGCACAAAAGGACATAGTGCAGGACACTATATGGGTTCTCACACACTCCTCTTATCTCACTTTTGGTGGCAAATAGAACTAAGTTCTTCTTTTCGCTCATCATGGAGGCACTCGATTTGGGCTTGTGGCGCTCACTCTCTTTTTGGTGGTTCGCTCTCTCGCTATTCTCTCCACGATGGGTGGCTTGCTTGTCGGCGATCACTTGGCTTGGAGACATGGGGCGAAGTACGTACTCCTTTCCCTTCATCTTGAAGATGTAGTGGTTCATTCGGCAGTTGTGGATGACACCTCTATCAAATTGCCATGGGCGTCCAAGAAGAAGGTGGCAAACGGTCATTGGAACGACATCACGCTCCAAAGTGTCTTCGTAGTCGCCAATTTTGAAGGAGACTTGTACTCGATGCTCGACTTGAATAGTGTCGAAGTCGCTAAGCCATTGAACTTTGTAGGGATGTGGATGCTTCGTCTTGGGCAATTGAAGCTTGGAGCAAAGGTCTTCCCTTGTAAGGTTATGACAACTCCCTCCATCGATGATGACCTTGACAGACCTTCCGTTGATGTCGGCCTTGGTATGAAAGATATGGCATCGTTGGTCTTCTTCTTGATGATGTTGAAGAGTCAAGACCTTGGAGACAACTAGAGCGGGACTTGAATCTTCATCGCAAAAGACATGTTCTTCTTCATCGTTCACTTTCTGGTGATGGCAACTTGCTCAAGGGTGTCCATTTCTCCTTCATCGTTCACCGTCGTCGTTGAGGATCATGGTCCGCTTGTTGGTGCACTCATAGGACTTGTGGCCTCAGCCTCCACATGTGAAGCATTTGAAGGACCTTGTCTTGATGGTCTCATCGGTTGGGGTTGATGATGATGAAGCTCTCGGCTTGAAGTTGCTCGTTGTAGTAGGATGACTTGGTGGGTACGAAGCTTTCTTGTAACTCGACTTGTCGACCTTGCTTGGAGAAGGCTTTGTTGGTGTAGACGGTGTTGGAGTCGTTGAAGCTTGGGTGTTGGAGAAACCATATAACTTGGATGAGAACTTGCATACTTGAAATCATCTTGCACTTGGCGTTCCGCTTTGGTAGCTTGATGCACTAGCTCGATGAGGTTCGAGTATGGTTGGAAGTTGGCGATCTTCTTGATAGGGTGATTGAGTCCATTCAAGAAACGTGCCATAGTTTGCTCATCATCTTCCGTGACATTGGCTCGTATCATGGAAATCTCCATCTCCTTGTTGTACTCTTCAACGCTCTTGGTTCCTTGCTTGAGTAGTTGGAGTTTCTTGAAGAGGTCGCGGTTGTAGTAGGTAGGCACAAAGCGTTCCCTCATGACATCCTTCATTTGCGCCCACGTAGTGATGGGTGGTTCACCTCTTGCCTCTCGGCGCTCGATGACTTGTTCCCACCAAATGAGGACATAGTCTTGGAACTCAAGGGATGCCATCACGATCTTCTTATCTTCGTCATAGTTGTGCAAGCGAAATATTTTGTCGACCTTCAATGCCCATGAAAGGTACTCTTCGGGATCGTTGCTTCCATTTAACTTGGGCATGGTGAACTTGAGCTTGCCATAGCATTGCTCTTCATTGCGTTGGGGTCGAGGATGATGACGCCCATGTTGTTGATGATTGTCAAGCTCATGTTTCTCTTGGTGAGGAGGGTTGTCAACCTCATGTTGCTCTTGTCGTGGAGGATGCCCAATGTCTTCATGCTCTTGGTGAACTTGATGTCCTTGGCGAGCTTGTGTAGGGGCTTGTCGAGCTCGGGGAGGAACTTGACGATGCACGTGAGCTTCATTGCGAAGTGCTTCTTCATGTTCACGAGCTTGTCGGCCTCGGTTGGTTACGGATCGACTTGAATCTTGGAGGGCTTGTGCCTCAAATGCTTGAGCATCTCGCAATTATTGCGCTTGATGTTGTGCCTCGGCATCTTGTGCTTCTTGGTGTAGACGCGCTCGCTCTTCCTCTTCATGTTGGCGTTGTCATTGCCGTTCTCGTGCTAGCGCAAAAGCCTCTCGGGTTTGATGTTGTTGGTGCTCTTGAGAGTTGGTGTCGCATAGAGGATTGAGGCTTGCGTGACGATCGTTGCGTGCGGCGCGTCTGAAAGGATCGATATAGTTGACTAGAGGGGGGGTGAATAGGCAACTAACAATTTTTAGCTTTTCTTTAACAAATTTAACTTTGCATCAAAGTAGGTTGTCTAGATGTGCAACTAGGTGAGCAACCTATATGATGCAACAACAACAAGCACACAAGCAAGCACGGGAAGTAACACAAAAGGCTTGCACAAGTAAAGGTACGAGATAACCAACAGTGGAGCCGGTGAAGACGAGGATGTGTTACCGAAGTTCCTTCCTTTTGAGGGGAAGTACATCTCCGTTGGAGCGGTGTCAGGACCCCGATTCCAAGTCACATCGATCTAGCCGGTAACACCTCATATCACTTTGCGGCCTCACGCACGGTGTCCCCACGGGTGTCGCCTTACCAAGGCTCGGGACCGTTTGCGCCTTTTGGCTCACGTATATGATAGTATCGCTAGCATTCATATGACAGAGAACCCGGGTCGACATGGCTAATCGTGAACCCAAAGCGGCACAGACCTATGGGGACAGGCATACATGAATCACATCAAGCATGTCGGTCAACAGCGTGTGAATCCGGGCTGTAGCACTGGGCTAACAGGACTCTGGGGAACCCGGGCTGTAGCAGGTTAGGCAGGACTTCGGATGTCACCGCGTGACATTTCCCCGAAGGGACAGACATAGGAATGAAGTGAAACACATGCCGGCCAGTCAAATGTCCTGAGCAGTAGTGCTGGGCTAGCAGGACTCCGGTAAACCGGGCTGTAGCGGACTACTATGGCTCAAGGAGCACTAGACTACATTTCCCCATAAGAGAGGCTGCCAAGGATAAACAACTAGATTGTCGGATCCCACACATACCAAGCATTTCAATCATACACACAATATGCTCGATATGTGTAAATACAACATGGCATCACAACAAAACTCTAAAACTCAAGTACTTTATTTAAAGGCTCCGGAGAGCCATAAATAACATGTTCATACAGGTAGGGGTCACAAGACCCGACACTCAAGTCATACAAGCATACAAGCACATGCGGAAGCAAATAGTCTGAGTATAGACACTAGAAAGAAAGAAGGCTTGTCGAAGCCTGTCTATCTACATAGGGCCCTCCATGGCCAGAATCACCACCTGGGTGGCAAGTTACTCATCGACGTCGAGTTCTACGTAAAACCCATCGGAGGGGGCAGTTTTGTCATCTAAAAATAGTAATTAAAGTAACATGAGTACAAAGGTACTCAGCAAGTCTTACAATAGATCCTACTATACATGCTCATTCTCAAGATGGTGGTGGAGTTATTGCAGCAAGCCAGTTTGACTCTTGGCTAAGCTATCCTACGAGACACCACTGTAAAATAGTTTTCGCACACGAGTCCACTAATCACCAACACAATACTCCACCGGGGATCCTCCCTCGTCATCCTACGAGAGGGCCATCCTCAGTACTCACACTTATCTTGAGTCTTTTAGTAGTAACCATTAACTTGTCTATGAACTGTATAGGCAACCAAGTAGTCCTTTACCGCATACACGGCTATTCGAATAGATGATGTTAACCCTGCAGGGGTGTACTTCTTCATACACGCTCTCACCACTTATCGTCGTTTACACGACATGTACTCGGCAACCTTCAAGCGGAAGCCCAACGAGGGTGTCGGCCACGGCCTACCTAAACACACAAGTCTCTAGTCCAGGTTTATCGCCTATCCAGGTTCCATCCGCAGGGAGTCCAGCCGAGGTTTCCACATACGGCCCCGAACGATGTGTACAGGGTCCCGAGACGCCAAACAGGCGCCCGGCATACCCGGCCATGGTGTGTCTACCGCATCATAGCCCACCCCTAGGGTCAGCGCTACGCACGGCCGCCAACACATAACCTACAAACATTAGAAACTAGTTGCAACTCCTGGACAGAGTACTAGAGTGGTTAACAAGCCGAGAGGGTCAATTAAGGATCCCAATGCATGGTGGTAACTGATTCTTAAATCACACATACAGATCTCAGTTCTTAGGGACGGCCTCAATGAAACAACCCACCATGTACTCCTACATGGCCTCTCATCGATACCTTTACCAAATCATGTTCAACACATCCCTCACATTACCGACGTAATCATTTTAGTCTAGCCCATCACCCAGATGAACCAGACCTGACACAACTCTAAGCATAGCAGGCATAGCAAGGTAGGAAACACATACATGGCTCAATCAACTCCTACACATGCTAGTGGGTTTCATCTAGTTACTGTGGCAACGACAGGTCATGCAGAGGATAAGGGTTCAACTACCGCAGCACACAGCAGTTTGAAACGTTGTTGTCTTAATGCAGTAAATGAGAGCAGAAGCGAGAACATGGGATTGTATCGATATGATCAATGGGGCTGCTTGCCTGATGGAGTAGTAGTAGGGTACTTCCCTTCAGTTGGATACTCGGAGATATCCTCGGAGGCAGAACCTACCACGAAAGACACCACAGAACACAATCATCACATGGCAATATGCAACAATATGATGCATGCTATGACATGGCAATATGAGGCGTCCTGCCTAATGCAATGTGAAACAAGTTGGTTTGGGTCCATTTGAATCAAAGATTCAAATAGAAGCTTATGTTCTTAAGCATTATAAGTGTATTAGCTTGTTTCACCTAAATAGCAAGGTTAAAGTGTTTTGTCATGCATGAAACCACTACAGATGGGAAGATTGAATTTTTCTGATCAAATTTCATATATAAATCTTTGCATTTGGAGTTATAGATTAAAAGTTATGAATTTTTGAAGTTTGCAATATTTTATGGAATTTCCTGTAAAAGAATAATTCTAGTAATTGAGTTATTGTGTCAGCATTGCGTTAGGGTGATGTCAGCAGGTCAAAGGCGATAGTCCAGGTCAAACCTGACCGGTGGGTCCCGTCTGTCAGTGTAACAACTAACTAACAGAGTTAGTTAGTGTTACGTTAGCACTAATCTAGGTTAGTTAGGGCCTGGGCCCACATGTCAGTGAGTCAACTCGCTAACTAAAGTAATTAGCGTTAACTAATATAATTCTAAATTAAACAGGGGTATGGCCCACACGTTAGTGACCCTGGGGGGTCAAACTAGGTCAGCGGAGTCAAACTCGCCGACGTTTAGCCGCCGACGAGGCCAAACGCGGCGGGGCAATGTGGGTTTTGCACTCCGACGACCAAATGGATGGCGGAGACCTCCTATGCGTAGCTGAGAGCAAGCCGCGTCGAGTGGTGGCAATGGCTAGGCTCAGGGTCGCCGAAAACAACGCCAGTGACGAGCGTTGCGGCTGCCGGAGTTCGGGTGAGGTCGAACTAGCCGCTAGGAGGCACGGCGAGGAGCGTGCGGGGGTGCTACGGGATCCTGCGAGTGCGGTGAAGATGATGACGTGCTCGGTTGCGAGCCAACGTGGCTGTGGGCACGACGGCGACGTGCGGTGGTGGCGGCGGGTGCGGCCGAGTTTGGTGCGGGCGCTGCGGTGCTCGAGAAGGCAAACAGAGAGGATGGGGAGGTGGCTGAGCTCACGGCGGTCACGGCATAGCAGTCCGCGAGGTCGGGGACGAGCTGGTGCTGCGGTCAAGGCGAAGGGGATCTCCAGCGGTCGGAGTTGGGGAAGACGGGGTCGGGGCGACTCCAAAGCGGGAGAGCGCTCGAGGCTCGGCCTGCTCGACGTAGTCGACGACGGCGGAGCTCGTGGACACGGTGGTGCGGCGCGAGGACGACGGAGGGCGCGGCTACGTCAACGGTGCGGCGGCAGGGGCGTCGGCCATGGTGGGAGAGGGAGAGGGAGAGAGACAGAGGAGTGAGCGAGGTGTCTGCGGGGTCGGGGCGGCGACGTGGAGCTCGCCCAAGTGTCCAGGGGCGAGGGCGGCAAGCAGCTGACGCGCTGGCGAGCTCGCGCACGCCGGCGGCACCTCCCTGCCTGCCTGGCGGGGACGAAGCAGCTGGCTGGCACGAGCCAGCACAGTGCTGGGCCGCCAGGTGGGCCGGCTGGTGGCTTTGCCAGGTTAGTTTCCTTTCTCTCTCTCTTTTCTGTTTTCTATTTATTCTGTTTTGTGTTTTGAAATAGTAAAAATACTATTTCATTTAGGAAAACCCTGAAAATATTTAGAGGCACATTTGAAAATATTCTCAATAGCCTAAAATTACATTCAGGATTATTTGGGCATTTTAAAATATTTAAAGGATTTAAATTGCCCAAATGCAATTAATAATGAATTAATCCAATGACCTTATGATGTCCTAGAAAAGTGTGCACCATTTTTGGCAAAGGTTTTAACCCAAAACAAAAAGGGTGGACTTTTTAGAAGGGCATTTAGGTTCATTGAAAAAGTTTTTAGTAAACCCTAGTTGTTCCAGGGGGGTGCTGGGGGTTTTGTCATCCCCATTTCAGTTTTCTGGGAAAATAAACATGATGCAACACTCTAATGCATGAACTAGCTAGGGTGTGACAACTCACCCCCACTCAAAAGAATCTCGTCCCGAGATTTAGGATCCATTGGGAAGAAGGTGGGGTACTCGAGTCGAAGAAGATCCTCCCTTTCCCAAGTGGCTTCCTTTTCAGAGTGGTGTGACCATTGAACCTTAAGAAACTTGATGTTATGGCGTCGAGTGGTATGCTCGGCTTGATCAAGGATACGAACGGGATATTCCCGATATGAGAGATTATCTTGTAGATCAAGCGTTTCGTGGTCCACTGCACGGATAGGATCCGCGAAGCAACGCCTGACTTGAGAAATATGGAAGACATCGTGAACTCTGGAAAGATGCGAAGGTAGTTCCAATTGGTAGGCAACTTCTCCTCGTTTGGAAAGAATGCGAAAGGGTCCAATGTAACGAGGAGCCAATTTTCCTTTGATACCGAAGTAATGGGTTCCCTTTAACGGAGTAACCCGAAGGTAAGCCTTCTCGCCGACTTCATAAGTCATGAGCTTATGTTTACGGTCATATTGGCTCTTTTGACGAGATTGGGTTGTTTTCAATTTCTCACGAATAACGCGAACCTGCTCTTCTGCTTCCTGAATCACATCCGGGCCAAAGAGTTGTCTTTCCCCGGTTTCTGGCCAGTTAAGAGGCGTTCGACATTTTCGTCCATAGAGAACTTCGAAAGGAGCTTTGCCCAAGCTAGCTTGATAACTATTGTTATAAGCGAACTCCGCGAATAGAAGGCATTTCTCCCAATCCATTCCGAATGAGATGACAGAAACTCGGAGCATATCCTCCAGGATTTGATTTACTCGCTCTACTTGACCACTTGATTGGGGGTGGAAGGTTGTGCTAAAAGAGAGACGAGTTCCCATAGCATTTTGGAAACTTTCCCAAAATCAAGAGGTGAAGAGACTCCCACGGTCTGAGTTAATTTCCAAAGGGACACCATGAAGAGACACTATTCGGGAGATGTATAGGTCAGCTAGCTGGCTAGCGGTGATACTCTCACGAACAGGTAGGAAGTGGGCTACTTTGGAAAGATGGTCGATCACGACGAAGATAGCATTATTCCCTCTCTTGGTCCTGGGAAACCCAGTAATGAAATCCATACTGATTTTATCCCATTTCCATTCAGGAATAGCCAAAGGTTGAAGGGTGCCAGCAGGCCATTGATGCTCTGCTTTAACACGACGACAAACGTCGCAGTTAGCAATGTATTGAGCAATTTCTCTCTTCATCCTAGTCCACCAAAACCTCTAGCGTAGGTCTTGATACATCTTAGTACTACCGGGATGAATGGTGAGAGGGGATTCATGAGCTTCCTTAAGGATCAGTTGTCGTAGTTGTTGTTTCTTGGGAACCACCAGGCGGTTCTCAAAGAAGACAACACCTTGATCGTTCACAGAGAAACATGTAGCAGCTCCGCTAGCAATGTTCTGCTTGATCCAAGATATTCCCTTGTCATACCGCTGGGCGGTTATGATCTGATCCATAAGGGTCGGTTTCACCACCAAGGTAGATAGGAATCCTTGAGGAACAATGTGAAGGTTAAGCTTACGAAATTCCTCATGGAGAAGTGATTGACCTTGTTGCAAATCAAGTTGTTACAATAAGATTTACGACTTAGCGCATCAGCCATGACATTAGCTTTGCCCGGGGTCTAAGTTATCCCTAAGTCGTAATCCGAGATCAACTCGACCCAGCGTCTTTGCCTGAGATTCAAATCCGGTTGGGTGAAGATATATTTCAAACTTTGGTGATCAGTGAAGATCTCGCAATGATTACCGAGAAGGTAATGTCGCCAAGTTTTAAGTGCATGGACTACAACTGCAAGCTCTAGATCATGTGTGGGATAGTTTTCCTCATGTGGGTGTAATTGCGGTGAAGCATAGGCAATTACCTGCTGATCTTGCATGTGTATGAAACCTAGTCCTTGTCGCGAGGCGTCAGAATATATAATAAAGTCCTTGGAGAAATTTGGTGGTACTAGTACGGGAGCAGATGTCAGGCGTCTTTTCAGTTCCTGAAAGCTGAACTCGCACTGTGGGGTCCACTCAAACTTTTTATCTTTCTTGAGGAATTCAGTTAGAGGTTTAGCAACCTTGGAGAAATTCTCGACGAAGCGGCGACAATAGCTCGCTAAGCCAAGGAAGCTCCGAACTTGCTTGACCGTTTCAGGTGGAGTCCAATCAAGGACAGCTTGAACTCGCTCGGGATTGACAACAATACCCTTACCAGAGATTACATGGCCTAGATAGGTCACTTCTGGCAACCAAAATTCACACTTGGAGAATTTGGCATAAAGGCGATGCTCTCGAAGTTTCTTCAATACTAGCCTTAGATGTTCGGCATGTTCTTCCTCGCTCTTGGAGTAGATGAGTATATCATCGAGGTATACCACGACGAATTTATTCAAATACTCCATGAAGACCGAGTTCATTAACCGAGAGAAGGTGGCTGGGGCATTGGTTAAACTGAAGGACATAACGGTGTACTCGTATTGGCCATAGCGAGTAACAAAGGCCGTTTTGGGAATGTCTCCGTTTTTTATTTTGATTTGATGGTAGCCCAACCTCAAATCCATCTTGGAAAAGACTGAGGATCCAGTGAGCTGGTCATACAGATCGTTGATCCTGGGGAGCGGATACTTGTTCTTGATAGTGACCAAGTTGACAGGTCGGTAATCTACAACCATCTGATCCGTTCCATCCTTCTTCTTGATGAAGAGGACGGGGCAAGCCCAAGGAGAAGAAATAGGACGGATGAAACCCTTTTTCAAGGACTCATTGAGTTGGTTCTTAAGCTCGGCTAGCTCTAAGGGTGCCATCTTATAGGGTCTTCTAGAAATTGGGACGGTTCCTCGAACAAGGTCTATCACAAACTCGACATCCCTATCAGGTGGAACACCTGGTAGTTCTTCTAGAAAGACATCCGGAAAGTCTCAGACTACCGGAATATCTTCAAGATCTGGAAGGGGGTTGTCATTTAGGGAGTAAAGCTGGCGCTTGGCCACTCAAGTTAATACATTGACTGTCTTGCCCGATGGGTGAGTAAGTTGAACAGTTCTAGTAGAGCAATCAATCTTAGCATAATGGGCTGACATCCAGTCCATACCCAAGATGATGTTTATGTCTGAGGACTTGAGAGCTATTAAAGATGCAAGGAAGACAAGTCTATCGACAAGAATTTCATTCCCATGGCTTACTCTAGAGGTTTGCCATCTAGAGCCAGGGGTTTGAATTTCCATGGTAGTGGGCATGTCCCAGAATGTCGTGTTATGCAATCGAGATTAGCTCTCAGATATGAATGAATGAGATGCTCCAGTATCGAAAAGAACAGATGCTAGATGGCAATTAACAAGGAGCGTACCAAGGACGACATTAGGATCATCATGAGCCTCCTCAGCTAAGACATAGTTGACATGGCCACGTGTAGTGGTGGCTGGCTTGGCGTAGAATGTCATTCCCGCTGGCTTACTACGGCCAACGGACTTTCCAGACTGGTTGGGGTTGTTGTTCTAGGGACACTCACGACTGTAGTGACCTGGCTCTCCACACTTGAAACATGTCACAACATTGGGCCGTGGAGCAGCATTAGCAGCGGGGCCACCATAGGGCTTAGGCGGTGCAAACTGCTGGTTGGGGCGAGGCGCCTCAAAGGATGGCCTTGGAATGAACCTGGGTGGTAGCGCTGTACTTGGAATCCACACCCGGCGCTTCTGAGATCCAGAGCCGGATGAAGAACCAAAATCACGAGAGTGCTTGCGTGAAGCATCATAGTCAGTCTGGCCTGTCTCAGCATTGATGGCTTTATTGACCAACTTCTGGAAGGAGGTGCACTCGTGTAGACGAAGATCGCGGCGAAGCTCGGGGCTAAGTCCCTTGCGGAACCTTGCCTGCTTCTTAGCGTCGGTGGATACCTCTTCAGGAGCATAATGTGCAAGATTCCCAAACTCACGACTATAAGCATCCATAGTCAGTCTGCCTTGGGTGAAATTGCAGAACTCTTCCCTCTTATGATCCATGAGACCTTCCGGGATGTGATGCTCACGGAAAGCCTCACTGGGCGCATAGCCTCAAAGTTTTCCCACCAAAGGACAGCAGGGCCTTTGAGGTGATAGGCAGCATAGGTAACCTTATCAGCTTCGGCTACGTTGGCAGAACGTAGCTTGTGGGTGATGCTGCGAACCAGTCATCCGCGTCGAGGGGCTTGACGGAATGATTAAACTTTGGTGGGTACAACTTGATAAAATCATTTATTGACACCAAGTCATTTCGCTGATGACATGAAGTGTTCTGCTCAATCCGCTCGAGCAAGCAGTTAGTCTCACGCTTGTTTCTTTCTGCCTCCAGCATAACTTCGGCCAGAGAAGGCGGGTGAGGCAGATTCTCACCCTAGATGCACTGGCTTCCCCCTGCTCCGGGGCAGCAGGGTTGCTGTGGGTGTTGACCATCCTAGGAAAAACAAGACAATGGTTTAGACAAGGATGGCACAATCTTGGCAAGGAAGTGCAGAATGTAATGGATAACATGGAATACTGAGATGTTCATTGCATGACATGGTAATATAGAAATTTCCATATATATACCATTGGTCATACACACCGTACATAGTTTAGTACAAGCCCAGGCTAGAGTACAACTACGGTGAAAGACATTACATCTCATCGGAGGCATTCCAAGCTCCTATAAATTATTTTTCTACACCTCCAGAGCGTGATACACACCAAGTCGTATCCCACGGTCACGCAGGACTGTGGAGAATACAACTATTACAGTACTAGTGAAACTACTACTAGCTCAGACGGCTCCGTAGTAATCCTCATAAAAGTCACCACCAAAACCTGGAAGCTGAACATGATCATCTGGGAACAAACGGTCCTGTGGAGCTTGCGGACCATAGGGACTCAGATGTGGGCTTGGTCCCACAAACAGTGGCAGACGGGGACCACGAGGAGGGGTGATGCCTCCTACATCACGCCACTCCATACAATCTGGCAATCCAGACTGCACAGGGTACAGGTCTCTCAGGTCCATGTATCCTGCCTGCACAACAGGTGCAAACCGAGTCAAAGTGGCCGAGTGATCAGAACAAGAGTTGAAAAGCTCCATACGCAAGGCCCGATTTTCACGGTCCTTATCCTCGAGCATCTCGGCAGTGGTGCGGAGTAGTGACTCCTCATGTGTAGAGTCATAGTACAAAGCCTGATAGTACCCCTATGCTCCAGGGAGTGAGGCTGGCATGTAGCAGAAATCGGTGTTCTGAAGCAAGGTAGTCCTAGCTCGAACGATAGTCATCATTGTGTCGGATTTTGGGTTCCGGCAGACCCTTGAGGTTCGAACACTGGGGTGCACGCGGAGATCTCTCCCCTACCGATCTACGTCCAATCTCCTCGCGTGATCTAAGCTGGAAACAACGAACAACACAAGGGACACGAGGTTTATACTGGTTTGGGCCACCGTTGTGGTGTAATACCCTACTCCAGTGTGTGGTGTGGTGTATTGCCTCAAGGGCTGATGATGAACGGTACAAGGGAAGAACAGCCTCGCGAGAGGTATTCTTGAGCTGGTGCGACGAACTGTTTGGGTGAGTTCAGTCACCTCTCTCTCTCTCTCTGCTAGGGTTCTATCAGATCTCTAGATGTCCCTCGATCTCTGCCTTCCGTCTATCGATGTCTAGATGTCTGCCTTCCGTCTATCGATGTCTAGATCTCTGCCTTCCGTCCATCGATGTCTAGATGTCTGCCTTCCGTCTATCGATGTCTAGATCTCTGCCTTCCGTCCATCGATGTCTCCCTCTCCCTGTCTCTGTGGTGGCTAGCTCTATTTATAGAGGCACTGGGCCTCTCCCCAAATAATGAGTGGGAAGGGCGCCAACAATTGGCCATTTTGAAGGGGAACATCTAGTACAAGTTATCCTGACCAAAGGTGGTCTTCGGCTGCCAAAAGCACTGGTGGTGACGCCGTCTTGGGCTCCACGGTGACCTCCGACCTGCCGCTCTATTGGTCTTGGTCTCGTTGCACCGGAATGGTAACCTTTGCCCGATGCCTTGGCCTGTGCTTGCCCCCTTTGCACCAAAGGGGAAACAAGGACATTGCGCAGGCCGGCGCCCGCCTGGCGCCTGCCTGGTATCGATCGTCATGGCTTGCGTCATGGGCTCCTCGCGAGGTGCCCCTACCTTGATCTCTCCGCCTCCTCGCGAGCCTGCCTGATGAGGCTGCCTCTGAGGAAGCTTCCGATTGTCCGCCCCACGAGGCTTGGCCCCTCGCGATGGTCTTGAGCTTGAGCTGATGAAGATGGGTCGCGCTGGCCCCCCACTTGAGCCACACCGCAGGCCGCAAGCAGGCAAGTCTGGGGACCCCCGTTCCCAGAACACCGACAATAGCCCCCGGGACCAAGGCGTGCCCGGGCTTGGCCTAGCAGAGAAGCAAAGAGGCAAGCGCGAAGCGCCGCAAGCCCAAAAAGCCTGCGGCCTCAGGCGCTGCGTGGCGATTGATTGGATGTGGGCGTCTGCGCTTCCCCACGATGCCTCGACAACTGTCCATCTGACAAAAGAGGTGCCCGGGCCAGACCTACTTGCTTTGTTCTCGTTCCCCTCGCCCCAGATCTCCTTTCTCGCTCTCCTCCTTCTTGCTCCCGAAATCCTCCAGATCTGTCTCAATCCTTCTCATCCGGCACGCCATGGCGCCTCGCAAGTCCCCGACCGAGGCCTGGTACTCGCTGGCCCTGGATTCCCCGAACCTGTCGGAGAAGAACCTCGCCCTTACACGCCTGATGAGGGTGGCGCAAGGCAGCAAGGGGGCGAATGTGCTCAAGGTCGGCTCCGACCAGCCTGAAGGCAAGGGGAGCACCTTCTATCCGCTCTTTGTGAGCGCCATCGTCGCCGGTCTGGTGCCTCCTTTCTGTGAGTTCTTCTTTGCTGTTCTCCGCCAGTGCAACTTGCAGGCTCTGCATCTCCACCCCAACTATGTTCTTCTCCTGGCGATTTTTGCTTACTACTGTGAGGCTCATGTCGGGGTAAAGCCCTCAGTGGCCTTGTTGCATCACTATTTTTCCCTCCGGGTTTCTGGTGGCCATGTCTCCGCATGTGCGAGCTTCATCGCATACTCCAATTCCAATGCTATCTCGAAGCCTGGGAAGAGGATCGAAGGCTTCCGGAGCAAGTGGGTCATGGTGGACATCGGGCGCATCCACCCCCGTCTGGTGCTGCCTACGGGGCAGCCCAAGTCTGTCGACGCGTGGTCCCACGCGGAGCTCGTCGACCCTCGTGCGAAGGCAGTACTGATGAGGATGAACGCGGACCTGAGGCCAAGCAACTTGGGGGCGGCGAAGCTGACTGGGGCCATGCTCCTGGGGGAGTTCTTGGAGCACCGGGTGGCCCCACTCCAGGAGCACTCGCTCCCATTGTGGAGGCTTGGGGAAGCGGACACCGCCTTGCGCCTAAGCTCTGAGGCCCTGATCGACGAGAATCTGGTTGCAGCCCTCCATTCCTTGGTTGGGGGAGACGTGGCGAGCCCAGTGGGCGCCCCGTCCCCCTGTTCCTTCGTGACGACTGGGAGCAAGTGGTGAACGCCATGCCCACCTTCAATGGTGAGGGGCTGGTGCCTACGGAAGCTCCCGAGGGTCTTGCGCACTGGCGATGGTGAATGTGTCCTCCGACATCTCCAGCGGGAGCAAGGGGGAAGAAGAGCCGGAGGAGGAAGAGTCTGATTCTGAGGCGACTGGTGAGGAGTCGAGGGAGTCTTTCCCTCAGCGCAGGTCCCAGGCCCTCCGCTCCATGCCGGACGACGACGAGGCCGGCGCCAGGCGAGGAGGGGAGGACTCCCCCTTGGTCACAAGGAAGGGCAGGTCGGGGCTGGTTCCCCCAGGGTCTGCTCAAGTCCCTGGGCGGTCTGAGGCCAGCTCCAGCCCTTCTGACGTGCCCTCTGCTTCCAGGCCTCCCAAGGCTCACCCCAGTTGCAGGCTCTCAGGCTTCAAGTTTGGCCGGAGGTTGCTTGAGTCTGCGAGCGACGACCAGTAAGTGCTCGATTCCTGCATTGCTTGGTTTCTGCCGCCGAGGCTTGACGTCCATATTCTTTGTCAGGCTGGCGCCTGCAGCGAAGAGGTTGAGAGGAGCTCCTGTGGCCCTGCTTGGGGCGAGTCCATCTGCCGGGGCGGCGCCTTCATCCGCTGGGGAGGAAGACGGAGAGGCTTGCGCCTCCCATGCCCGGTCGTCCTCACGAGGCCGACCTGGACGCCTCGGCGAGGAGTCAGTCCCCGTGGCCCCACTGACCCTGGGGTTGACTATGCTCGATGCTGCAGCCAACGCCCAGGGGCCTGCGAAGCTGTGATTACGTTGTCGTCCTCTTCGCCTGCTCCACCGGTTCCCGCTTCTTCTGTTCCCTCTGTCGCCGTCCTGGACCAGGTCGCCAGCGAACTAAGCCAGTTGCGGGAGGATCTTTTGAGCGCGGACCCTCGCCCAGCGGCCGGGCGCCTGGAGCTAGCTTCTGGCTGGGCCCGTTCCGCTGCCTCCGTCCGAACAGCGCTGAGACAGGCCGTGTCGGCCTCCGATGGGGAGAAGCAGGCCGCCAACCAAGCCAAGGCCACTCGCGACGCTGCCCTAGGCGACGCAGCGGCTGGCAAGGCTCGCTGCGAGGCACTGGAGACCGAGCTGCAAGGCCTGCGCGACGAGCTCACCAAGGAGGTCCACGGCCGCCAGGAGAAAGAGAAGGAGATGAAGGCTCGGGAGGCTGCCGTCAAGGACCGGGACGTCGAGCTTGATTACTGCCACGGCCGATTGGAGACGCTGGAGCGGTTGCTGCAGGCGGAGAGGACCGAGCTAGACGCCAAGGCGAAGGTCCTGGCAGAGGATTGGGTGGCTTTCACGAAGATGGAGAAGAAGGCTTGTGCCGCTCTGAAGATGCTTTACGAGAGCTGCTTGGAGGAGCCATTGGCCGGTGCGGAGGACGGCCCCGCCAAGCTGCTTCCCTTCCTGGTCTGTGCGCTTGAAGATGTTGTAGACGGCCTTGGCCCCACGGCCGAGGCCGAGGCGCGTGCCCTGTCTTCTACGGCGCTGACGCATGTCCTCAGCCACGTCTACCTGCACGACCCCAACATCGACTTCGACAGCCTGCTGGAACCCGTGAGCAGCGACCTTGCCGCCGCTGCCACTGAGGCCATGAAAGGCCGAGCCGAAGCTTTGCTGGGGAGGTTCCGCGCCTTCAGCATCTTGCCCGGGCGCGGTGCCGCCAGCTCCACGGCCCTAGGAGGTGGGGTCGCCCAGCGCGACTCCACCACAGGCGGCGGCGCCACTGGAGAGTGATCCCTTCGCGGCTTATGTCCTGTTTTTTATTCCTGCAACATGCACCATGCCTCGTGGAGGTGTTTAAACTTGTGTTTAGCATCGTGAAACAATCTATGGCTTGTAATACTTGCTTTGCATTTCCTGGAATTTGCATTTTTCTCTCCTACTTGCTCGCGCTCTACGTCGGCAGGGCCCGGCCCCATGCATACCTCACCCGGTGTTAGCCCTGACCGGAAACCAGGACGGGACTAAGGGGTGAGGGGCTACGTGGCAAGTTAGGCTCCTGAGTCGCGATGCTCAGGAGTCCCCCTTGACGCGCAAGCAATAAGTAGGAAAGGGGGGAATAAGGAGTGGATTGGTCGTTCTGCGTCGGCAGGGCCCGACCCGCGCATACCTCACCCAACGTTAGCCCCGACCAGAAACCAGGATGGGACTAAGGAGTGAGGGGTTACGGGGCAAGTTAGGCTCCTGAGTCGCGATGCTCAGGAGTCCCCCTTGATGTTCAAACGGGTTCCCATACCTTGGCTCCACTCAGGGAGGGGCACGTGACGACCAGGTCCGAGGGACCTGGCTGGGTGGCGTGCGCTCGGGCAAGGCCCGGGCGTAGCCCCCATGTAAAGCCCCCTCGCGCGGCGATCCCGAGGAGAGGCGTTGTGATGGTGCCGGACACTGAGCTCTGTGCTCCCTGAGGTTGGTACGGCCGTAGGCCGCCCTCAGTTGTTTATCACTAGCGCGGAGCATAGCGCTTTCGTATGTGTACGGGCATAGCCGCTCCTCGGCAGTGTCGTCAGCCAGCACGGAGCATGGTGCTTCCACTGGTACGTGAGAGGGGGCTCCCCTCCGGGAGGAGCCCCCGGGGCATGTACAGCCCCGCCCTGACACGTGGCCGGCACGGTAGGGCTAGGAGAGGTGTATCTGGGCAGTCGTGAGCCAGCGCGGGACTCACGAGACCCTACCTCGAGGCGGCTTGTGCCTGGCTCTGGGCCTTTATCAATGGTGTGTTCCTGCAGGGTGGTTAGAATGCAAATGCTCTACGTCCTCAGGTCCCGGCCCTTGAGCGAGCTCAGCCGCCGCTGGTATGACAGGTCGCGATGCCGTGGGTCAAGGCCAGGGTGTCGGTGTCAAAACCGGCGGATCTCGGGTAGGGGGTCCCGAACTATGCGTCTAGGCCGAATGGTAACACGAGGCAGGGAACACGATGTTTTACCCAGGTTCGGGCCCTCTTGATGGAGGTAAAACCCTACGTCCTACTTGATTAATATTGATTATATGGGTAGTACAAGAGTAGATCTACCACAAGATCAAGGAGGCTAAACCCTAGAAGCTAGCCTATGGTATGATTGTTGTATATGGAGTTGATTGCCTATGGACTACAACCCTCCGGTTTATATAGACACCAGATAGGGTTAGCGTTACATAGAGTCGGTTACAATGGTAGGAGATCTTGAATATCCGCATCGCCAAGCTTGCCTTCCACGCCAAGGAAAGTCCCATCCGGACACGGGACGAAGTCTTCAATCTTGTATCTTCATAGTCCTGGAGTCCGGTTGAAGGTATAGTCCGGCTACCCGAACACCCCCTAATCCAGGACTCCCTTAGTAGCCCCCAAACCGGGCTTCAATGACGACGAGTCCGCCGCGCAGATTGTTCGGCATTGCAAGGCGGGTTCTTCTCCAAATCTTGTGTACTTGTAGGAATAATGTCCGATTTTTGTAATGTAGTGCTCCTCGGCTTCCACGCCCAATAATGGACGTCTTCCATGTGTCAAACGAATGCGAAAAGCCGGGGCGTTTTTACATCCACACCCCTAGTCGTATAAACGAGCCGCCTATTTAACAGGATGGGGATTTAGGTCCAAACCACATCTTCTCCTTTCCGCGAGTTATCATCAGAGCGCTTCCAGCAAAGGTCCATTCCAACATGACCAGCCGTCGGAGCTCCTCCCCTCGCCCCTCCGGTCCCAAACCCGGGGACTGGGAGAGTTGCACCATCCCGCATAGCGAGTTAGTGTCGCTTCAGGCCAAGGGATTTCTCCCTCAGGCATACATGGTCCCGGTCCGAGCCAGTCTCGCCACCTACAATGGCGGAAAACAAGCGGAGAGCACCCCCAATCCTTCTAAAAGGAGAGCGGGTGTGCCTCGTCCCCTATCTAATAAGGGGACTGGGATTTCCAATTCATCCATTTCTCCGCGGGCTTCTGGAGTTCTACGGCCTCTAGCTGCACAATCTCACGCCCGCCTCCGTATTGCATATTGCGGGTTTCGTCGCGCTTTGCGAGCTATTTTTAGGCGTTGAGGCACATTTCGCGCTGTGGAAGAGGTTATTCTGTCTGGTGCCCCGTTCTCAAGAGGGGTCTATATACCAAGTGGGCGGAGCCGAAGTATGGCGCATCGCCGGGACCGGATACCTATCCGGAACCCCAAAGAAGGCGTCCGAGGACTGGCCTTCGGAATGGTTTTACATAGATGACGTCCCACTACCGGACCCTATCCGGGTCGGTCTCCCTGAGTTCAACAGTGCTCCATTGAAGAAACGCTTGAGCTGGCGTCCGCGGAGCTCTCAGAGAGAGAGCGACGGAGACGTCCTTTACCTGATGGGCCGGATAAGACTGTTGGCTCATTCCGGACTAACCATGATTGGAGTCATGGCCGCATGCATTTTGTGGGGGGTGCAGCCACTTCAATATAGAGGCCACCCCATGTGGGATTTCAACGGGGAGGATGACGCCACACGTTACGGTCGTAAGGGGCCGGCCTCAGCCGCCGCCTTAGTAAAGATCTTATCCTCTTTGTACAAGGGAGAAAAGGAGGAATTCCTCCGCGTCAACCCACGGGCCGGATTCAGCATGTACGATCCTCCAGGTTGGGTAAGTGAACAATTGCGCTTGCCCGTTTGTTTTATACTCCCATGGTTAGATAGGTAGTCTAACGACTTCAATGCAGGAACTGCGACAGGAGGTAAAGGATATAAACAGCCGCCCTCCATAGCCCGAGGACCCAGAACGGTCCCTCACTCCGGACTCCGAAGAGGATCCGGACATATCAGTGGAGCTTATCGACGGGGTGTTCCATCAGCTAAGCAAGGACAATACCTTGGTAGCCATTACGGCGGATTACCCAGGGTTAATCCCGGCCTCCCAGGTGACAGAAACTGGGGTCTTATTCCCTTGAAAGAGATTCCACCCTCACGTAGCCCGGTGTTTCTGACGACAGCCGTGTTTTGCAGGGGAGATTTCCGAGGCAGGAGGCCGAACCTGCAGCGGCTAGCCAACAAGGGGCCGCAGGGCCCCGTGGGGCAAAAAGGAATGTAGTCCGGACTAAGATGCCGGCGCAAAGGTATAGTGCACCTCTGTTTCCCTGGAGTTATTCTGTCAGGGCATATTAACATTCGTGCTATCTTCAGAATGAAGAGACCTCGCCGGACTACATTCAGAGAGGTTGCCAATCGCGCCTCCACCAGCCAGGCTCCAACGTCTGGCCAGGAAGCGGAGGCGAGCACAAGGCGCGCACCGGACGCTCCTCCGATAGAGGATGCAGACAGGCTGTCTGCCACAAATTCTGAAGTGGAGAGTGTCATGAACCACAGGCGTCGCCGGACAATTCTAAGCGACGCTTGTTTCTCCCAAGAGGCTTTAGATGCCTTTAATTCGGGAGATGCGTACCTCCGTGCCGCTCAAAATGGTTTAGCCAGAGCCACGAAGCAGTATGTAAAAGACATACGAGTAAGAAAATTTTGGTTAAATATATATATATATATATATATATATATATATATATATATATATATATATATATATATATATATATATATGCCAGTAGCCCCTGAGACTTGAAGCAGTTAGAGCAACTGATTTAAGGATCATTTAATATGCAGCTTCTTACAGAGAAGAATACCGTACTGTCCCAGGAGCTGGAAAAGTGCAAGGCCCAACTAGAGGCCGCACTAGCCGTAGCAGGGGAGCCCAAAGAGACCCCCTCAGGTAAGATACACTTCGAAAGATTAGTATTGTGCGGTGTGGGTGCAAATCTGACAAATCATATTGCAGATGGCGCCGGACTTGATCCGGACAAGCAACAACTCTTACGCCGGCTAAAGGCCGGTGAGAGTACATTGACAAAGGTGAGGCGAGAGAAGAATGATCTTCGGGATGCCAACACCAAGCTGGGCGTCGAACTTAAAGATGTCCGTGGCCAGCTGTCGTACTCCACGAAGGAGAATCAGCGGCTTCGACGCGGCATTTGTAGTAAGTGCTTGAACGAACTTTGAAAAAAGAGTTCGGCGAGGAAGTCGACTAACAGAGTAATGTCTGTAGGTATGCTCATAGCTCGTCCTGCAGAGGAGATGCCCGGTTCTACGGGTGACCTTCTTCCCGAAATCTTGCAACTGCATGAGCGAATTCGGCAAGCGATGCGGGGTATTGCCCAAGCCTTATGGCCTGCCCACTCCGTGCCCGAGGGCCTTGGAGAGCTTGCGGAGAAGCTAAAGGGAGCTCGGCGGCGCTTCCGGTTGTGGAAGATATCGGCCTGCTGACAAGGCGCTAGGGAGGCCTGGGCCATGGTGAAGACCCGTTTTACGAAGTCTGACCCAAACCACATGGCCGAGGTCGGACCAGTGGGGACTGACGGGAAGGAGATCCCTGTAAGCTTAGTATACGGCCAAGTAGAGTTGGCTGCGAAGTATTCCCAGCAGGACTGTAAATTAGACAGCCTGTTAGATGGTATAGAAGAGGAATACAATCAGTCAGAATGACTGTGTAATTTTGAATTGACATGTGTAATGCCTTCTAGCCGGATTGTAGATCATTTGTCGTTGCCGACCTTTTCGCTTCAACCTCGGGACCTGACGGTCCGGAGTGTGTCCGAATACCCTAGCGGTTATATAAGAACCGGGGTATGCGTGGAGACCAGGCGTAGGGGTCATCAGTGCTTTATTAGACAAGTGCCCAACTAGTTATGTTATATTACATGGTTAGAAAGAAACATCTTCCAGAGAGAATAGTTCCGTTAAGGGTTCCTTTCGCTGGTAGGCATGCCCTAAGGTGCATGTCCGGACTGCGTGAAGAGACGCAGAAAAAAAGCATCTGGGGGCGCATAAAATGAGTAAAAAGATCATCTTTTATTTCACCGACCGAATATTCCCTTAAGAACGCTAGCTTTCGGCTTCACCCAGTCTGAGGTACACATCCGGCTGACCCGGCAGTAACAATCGCAGAGGTGCTCCCTTTACCGCCTAGACGAACAATCGAGAACGTAGGGGTAAGCACAGGAGCCAGGCAACCCAGCTTGGCCAAAACTTAAGTCATATCGATGCATATAATGGTGAAGAAAAAAGGTACATGCGGAAGTTTGACGCATGTGTTGGGCGTGAAGCCCGTATAAATAAGCTTCTGTTAAAGAAGCCCCCAGGTTTAATGAGCGTGAGTGGCGCGTCACTAGATGAGCCTTTAAGGGCTATGAAAGAAAAAAAAAGGTGGGAAGGAGAGAAATGTAAGACAGAAAAATACGAAAAGGGATGGACAGAGGAAGGAGACGAACACAGATTCCGGCGCTAGGCATAGAATCTTCGGGGACGGGTGGCGTTCCACGGGTTCGGCTCGAGTCGGTTGTTCGACGCATCTTGCAGGCGGTGCGCCCCACCAGTCAGGACTTGGTCGATTATGAATGGACCTTCCCACTTGGGCTTGAGTTTGTCCTTTTTCTTATCCGGCAGGCGTAGAACTAGTTCGCCAACATTGTAATTTTTGGCCCGTACTTCTCTGCTTTGATATCTTCGGGCCTGCTGTTGATAAAATGCGGAACGGGCTTTTGCCACATCGCGCTCCTCCTCCAAGGCGTCCAAGTTGTCCTGCCGATCGAGCTCGGCTTCTCTTTCTTCGTACATGCGCACTCTAGGTGAGTCATGAATTATGTCACAGGGCAGAACTGCTTCTGCGCCGTACACCATAAAAATTGGTATGTACCCGGTGGTGCGATTTGGCGTGGTCCGCAGCCCCCATAGCACGGAGTCGAGCTCCTCTACGCAGTGCGTGTTAGATCCTTGAGGGACCGCGCCAGTCTGGGTTTAATGCCGCTCATGATAAGACCATTTGCACGTTCGACCTGGCCGTTAGTTTGTGGGTGATAGACGGAAGCATAATCGAGCTTGATGCCCATGTTTTTGCACCAGAGTTTTACCTCGTCGGCGGTAAAGTTTGTACCGTTGTCGGTTATGATGCTGTGGGGGACGCCATAATGGTGTACAACCCCGGATATGAAGTCTATCACAGGTCCGGATTCGGCCGTTTTAACAGGCTTGGCTTCTATCCATTTGGTGAACTTATCCACCATGACCAGTAAGTATTTTTTTCCTATGGGTTCCACCTTTAGGGGGTCCGACCATGTCAAGCCCCCAGACCGCAAAAGGCCAGGTGATGGTCATAGTTTGGAGTGCGGTGGGTGGCATATGGCTTTGGTTGGCAAAAAGTTGGCAACCAGCGCATCGTTGGACTAGGTCCTGAGCGTCTGCTCGGGCCGTCGGCCAGTAAAAGCCTGTACGGAAAGCCTTGCTAACAAGGGACCGAGCAGCAGCGTGGTGACCACCGATTCCGGCATGAATTTCAGCCAGGAGGTTCCGCCCTTCCTCTTCGGAGATGCACCTTTGAAGGACTCCGGTAGTGCTTTTCTTATAAATTTCTCCCTCAAGGACTCTGTAGGCCTTAGATCGCCGCACTATGCAGCGGGCCTCGTTTTGGTCCTCCGGGAGTTCCTGTCTAGTAAGGTAGGCTAGGAATGGTTCTGTCCACGGGGCGATAACCGCCATTATTACGTGGGCTGAAGGTGTAATTTCGTTGGCAGAGCCTCCAATTGTGTCAGATTGTTCGGCGTCGAGTGGTGCGGCTGGGTTCGGGCTGTTATTTGCGGGTTCCCCCTCCCATGCTACGGATGGCTTGAACAATCTTTCCAAAAAGGCATTGGGGGGGACTACATCGCGTTTTTCTCCAATGCGTGCTAGGACGTCCGCCGCTTGATTGTTTTCTCGGGCTATATGGTGAAACTCCAGCCCTTCGAACCGAGCTGACATTTTTAGGACTGCGTCGCGGTAAGCTGCCATTTTTGGGTCCTTGGCGTCGAAGTCTCCATTTATTTGGGATATCGCGAGGTTTGAATCCCCGCGTACCTCTAGGCGCTGGATACCCATGGATACTGCTATCCGGAGGCCATGTAGGAGGGCCTCATATTCGGCTGCATTGTTGGAATCCGTGTACATGATCTGGAGCACATATTGGACTGTGTCTCCTGTGAGGGATGTCAGGACGATGCCGCCCCCCAGTCCGGCCAACATTTTGGAGCCGTCGAAATGCATAATCCAGTTTGAATATGTGCCGCACTCTTTAGGGAGCTCGGCCTCCGTCCATTCTGCGACGAAGTCGGCCAAAAGTTGCGATTTAATAGCTCGCCGTGGCTTATAGGTTATATCGAACGGGAGAAGCTCGATGGCCCATTTTGCAATCCGTCCCGTTGCATTGCGGATGTTGATAATATCATTTAGTGGCACTTCCGAGGCTACTGTTATGGAACACTCTTGAAAGTAGTGTCGTAACTTCCGGGATGCCATGAATACCGCGTATGCAATCTTTTGATAATGCGGGTACCGTGATTTGCATGGAGTGAGGACAGTGGACACGTAGTAGACCGGCCTTTGAAGGGGGAATTTGTGTCTGTCTGTTTCCCGCTCGACAACGAGCACTGCGCTGACAACTTGGTGTGTTGCTGCAATGTAAAATAACAATGGTTCGCCGGTGATTGGCGCGGCCAGGACTAGGTTTGTTGCCAATATGGCTTTTATTTCATCAAGTCCGCCCGTGGCGGCATCCGTCCACTCGAAGTGTTCGGTGCACCGAAGGAGGCGATAAAGGGGCAGTGCCTTTTCTCCCAAGCGGGAGATGAAGCGGCTTAAAGCCGCCACGCACCCGGTTAATTTTTGTATTTGTTTAAGGTCCTTTGGGACATCCAATTGTGACAAAGCTCGGATCTTGGCTGGGTTTGCTTCAATTCCTCTACCGGATACTTTGAAGCCCAAGAGCTTTCCGGCTGGAACGCCGAAGACGCATTTTTCTGGGTTGAGCTTGATGTCATATTTTCGGAGGTTATCGAATGTAAGCCTCAAGTCATTTACTAGGGATTCAACATGTCTTGATTTGACAACCACATCATCCACATACGCCTCCACTGTTTTGCCGATCTGGTTTGCCAGACATGTCTGGATCATGCGCTGATATGTTGCGCCAGCGTTTTTCAGCCCGAAGGGCATTGTGTTGAAGCAGAATGGGCCGTATGGTGTGATGAATGCTGTTGCAGCTTGGTCTGATTCTGCCATCTTGATTTGATGGTAACCGAAGTATGCGTCGAGGAAACACAACAAATCGTGTCCTGCGGTGGCATCAATAATTTGATCGATACGGGGGAGGGGGAAGGGATCCTTTGGGCAAGCCTTGTTAAGGTCTTTAAAATCGACACATAGGCGCCAGGATTTGTCCTTCTTTGGTACCATCACCAGGTTTGCTAGCCAGTCCGGATGTTTTATGTCTCTGATGAATCCGGCCTCTAATAGCTTGGCTAGCTCCTCTCCATAGCCTGTCTCTTGGGTGCGGAAAAACGCCAAATGCTTGTTTGACAGGTTTAAATCCTTTTAGGATATTTAAGCTGTGTTCGGCCAGCCTGCGTGGGATCCCTGGCATGTCTGAAGGGTGCCAGGCGAAGATGTCCCAGTTCTCTCGTAGGAACTCTCGCAGTGTGGCGTCTGCATCAGGGTTCAGTCGTGCCCCGATGGAAGCTGTTTTATTGGGGTCCGTTGGATGGACCTGGAATTTGACTATTTCGTCAGCTGGCTTGAAGGATGTGGATTTGGATCTCTTATCGAGTATCACATCATCCCTGTTAACCGTGGAGCGCAGGGCAGTCAGTTCCTCGGCTGCTAAGGCTTCGGATAGCGCCTCAAGGGCTAATGCAGCCGTCTTGTTTTCGGCGCGGAGTGCTATGTCCGGATCACTAGCTAGAGTGATAATTCCATTCGGCCCGGGCATCTTAAGCTTCATGTACCCGTAATGGGGTATTGCTTGGAAGATTGTGAATGCTTCCCGCCCTAGTAAAGCGTGATATCCGCTCTTAAATGGGGCCACCAGAAACGTGACTTCTTCGGACCTGTAATTATCCGGCGTGCCGAACACCACATCTAGTGTGATTTTTCCTGTGCAGCGCGCTTCCCGACTGGGGATTATTCCTCTAAAGGTTGTGCTGCTTCGCTCGACGCGGTTCCAGTCTATTTCCATTTTTTGAAGGGTTTCCTCATAAATGAGGTTCAGTCCGCTGCCTCCATCCATGAGCACCTTGGTGAGGCGAAAGCCGTCCACTATGGGACTAAGGACCAATGCGGTTGGTGCTCGGGCTGTTCGGAATCTAGGTTCATCACTTGAGTTGAAGGTAATGGCAGTGTCGCTCCATGGATTTATTGTTGCAACTTGATAGACTTCGGCGAGGCTGCGGAGTGTTCTTTTTCGCACATTGTTTGATGCAAAAGTCTCGAAGACTGTGAGAATGGTACTGGTGTCCTTGGGCTGGCTTTCTACGGCCTCCGGAATTAAGAGGTCCTCGCCGATTTTGGCCACCTGCCGGAGTATCCAACATGCTCTAAGGCTGTGAGTTGGTGTGGCGTCCTCTGTACTGTGAATTCTACAGGATCCATCAAGCCATCTTTCCAGTACGGTTCCATGCCCTGTAGAGGGTTTTGGCTTTTTGGTGTTTATCTCGGGTGTCCTGTGATGATGCACCCTCTTAGTTCGGACGGGATTACTATTCAAGGCCGGATTATCCCAAAAATTTATTTTGGTTTTCCAGGCGCTTTCCATCGCACAGTATTTTTGTACTATGGACGCCAAGTCAGCGAAGCGTGTGATATCACGACGACTTACGGCGTTAAGGATTCCCTTGTCCGTGCAATTACTGCAGAAAATTGAGATTGCGTCTTCCTTGCGGCAAACCTTTATCCTGTTCATAACCAGGAGGAATCTGGCCCAGTAATGATGTACTGTTTCCTCGGGCCTTTGCCTGATTTGGGAGAGATTGCTTATGATTGGGTGGGCGGGTGTCGTTGAATCTGAAACCTCACCCAATCCAAGATTCGGAGGCCGAAGAGTTTCCGAACTCTGAAGTTCGGATTCTTGGATGTTGTCCAGTGAATCTGGCCCGTTGCCTGATCCTAAGCTCAGGTCTTGAGTTACATCTCCCCCTTCGCGGGTATCCGGCTTGGAGGGGTCAGGAATTCGGACGTAGCTAGTCCTTAAAATAGATGAAGGGTCGCCCGCACTGCGTCTCTACCACGGGAACATGGTGGGTGACTTGGGGAGAGTTAATTTCTCTTAGATCGGGTTTAAGCCCAACCTGGTCGTAATCCGTAGTGTCCCCCAGGGCGGCGATGTGATCCAAGAGCTCGTTTACGGAAGATAGCTCCATTGGATCTAGCTGCTCGATGAGCTCCGAGCTGACATGTAGGTTGCTTTTTATGACCCGAGAGGTCACCGTCGGCGCAACAGCCGAACAGGCGGTCATGAGGAAACCACCTAGCCGGAGGGTTTGGCCGACAGCCAAGGCTCCCTTAGCAACGGCGCTGTCTTTAAAGACGGGAGGAGGCATCCTTCCTGATTGTGACGGCACAGAGGAACTCTCAATGAAAGCACCAATGTCGGTGTCAAAACCGGCGGATCTCGGGTAGGGGTCCCGAACTGTGCATCTAGGCCGGATGGTAACAAGAGGCAGGGAACATGATGTTTTACCCAGGTTCGGGCCCTCTTGATGGAGGTAAAACCCTACGTCCTGCTTGATTAATATTGATGATATGGGTAGTACAAGAGTAGATCTACCACGAGATCAAGGAGGCCAAACCCTAGAAGCTAGCCTACGATATGATTGTTGTATATGGAGTTGATTGCCTACGGACTACAACCCTCCGGTTTATATAGACACCGGATAGGGTTAGGGTTACATAGAGTCGGTTACAATGGTAGGAGATCTTGAATATCCGCATCGCCAATCTTGCCTTCCACGCCAAGGAAAGTCCCATCCGGACACGGGACGAAGTCTTCAATCTTGTATCTTCATAGTCCTGGAGTCCGGTTGAAGGTATAGTCCGGCTACCCGAACACCCCCTAATCCAGGACTCCCTCATAGGGGGTGAGGGCTGGAGAGCCAGTAGGAGCCCATGAGTCGCGATGCTCAGGTACCCCCCCTTTTAACGTGCAAGCGCTTTGCATGAAAGCGGAGAAGTCCGCAATAAGCAGCAGGTGACAATTAAGCGCGAAAGAGCAAATTCATTTTAAGTAGACACGGGAAAAGCAAACGCTGCTGGGCCAGGCCGGAGCAGCTTGGGGATGATGCAGCCCGAGGGGCGCCCCCAACAAGGTAAGTAAAGAGCATAAGCAAAACGGACACATGCCGCAGGGACGGACCCACGCGACCTGGGAATGATGCGGCCCTGTGGGCGCTCCCAGCTAAAAATGGAACTTAGAAAGATGTCACCTGGTGCCGTTGAAGATGAAGTGATGTTGAAGAAGTGGGCGATGCGTGATGAGGACATCGACCCTCACGAGCCCCCAGGCCCAGGAGCCTCGAGAGGCTCCGGAGGCGCAGGTGGGTCTCCGAGGGCCATCTCCATCTCTGCCAGGACCGCATGATGCCTGACCACCTGGGCCTCCAGAATGCTCCTCAGCAGGCACTGATGAGCGGCGACCGCGTTCGGCAGGCCAAAAGGCATGCAAATGTAGCTGTGAGGTGGACCCTCGCAACGCCCCACACGTGAAGGCCAGAGGCACTCCTGAGACGCGGCTCGGTTGAGCCCTGGCACGTCAACGCAGACGCACAACCCACCATCCTCGCCTGGATGTGGGGCCACGGTGGGCAAGTGGCGGCTACCGCGCATGACTCTCGACTCCTGTAGCTCCTGGGTGTTTCTTGCGATGAACTCCTGAGGGTTTGGTCTTCCTTGACTTGTACCTTCCTGAGGGAAACGTGCCTGGAAGCACCCCTCCAAGTGGTGCCCGAGCGCCTCCCTCACGACCTTGGCAAAGTCGGTGGCTCTCCAAGAAAGAGCCCCCGAGCCCTGCCTGAGGAGGGCGCCGGGCGCGCCTTCCTATGCGAGAGAGGGTGGCGCTCCCAGATTGGGTGCAGATCCTGACGCAACACCTTCGGAGGCGCCTGCCTCCTTATGGCTTGGGCCAGGCGAAACCTTCTTCTTCTTAAGGGTCACCTCGGGAAGTCTTCTGTTCCTGTGGTCCGGGTCTTCGATTGTTGCGGCTTGGAACGCGCGCTCAAGTGAACACACTGCGTCCCTTTCTTCACAGGGTACGGTGATGACTCCACCGCTTCCTGGCATCTTGAGGACATTGTATCCATGATGAGTCATTGCCATGAACTTTGCCAGGGCTGAGTACCCGAGGATGGCGTTGTATGGTAGACGGATGTGGGCAACGTCGAAGTCGATGAGCTCGGTGTGGTAGTTGTTGCACTGCCCGAAGGTGACTGGAAGGCGAACCTGCCCTATTGGAACAGTGGAACCATCAGTGACTCCTGAGAAGGGCTTGGTCGGCTGAAGCTGATCGTACGGCACTTGGAGATTGTCGAACATCTCGACGGACAGGACGTTGAGTCCTGCTCCGCCGTCAATGAGGGTCCTGGTGACCTGCACGTTGCTAATGATCGGGGAGAAAAGCATTGGGAGGACTCCGGCCGTTGCCGCGCACTTGAGCTGATCCGCTGAGCTGAACGTGATAGCGCACGCAGACCACCTAAGAGGGCGTGTGGCCTCAAGCTTGGGGAGGACTGCATTCACCTCACGAGCAAACTGCTTGAAGATGCGCTGTGAGGCTGGGGCCTGCGCGCCATCCAAGATGCAAGCGATTGCGCGCGGCTCCTGGAAGCCCACAGCTCCCTCATCTTGATGTTGGTCTTTGTTCCTCCTTGGCAGTGGCGGCAGAGGAGGAAGGCCTGCGTTGCCGTGCGGGCAATCCTCACGAGGCTGATCTCTCCAACCTCCCTCGCGAGGCTGGTCCTACCAGCGATCCTCGCAAGGTCGGTCACGCCACCCTTGGCGAGGGCCACGGTCTTCCCATCATCCACCACCTCTTCCTCCTCCTCGGCCATAGCCCCTGTCATTGCGCTCGGGGCATCGGCCGACACGTCCATCTCTCATGGCCCTGAGCTCTGACATTCGTTGGTGTTGTGGGTGTGGAGGTCGTGGTACACGCAGTACCGGCTGCCTTTGGATGACTCAGGCTGATCCCTGCCTTGCTTGGTGTCCGGTTCCGCTGCAAGCACGGCAGCCCCCTTGCGCTTCACGTCCTTGGCCTTGGGCTTCTTCTCTTCTGGGTCGGCAGCCGGGAGTTCGAGGAGGGAAAGGCGCCCTTCCTCAGCCCTGGCGCACTTGGTCGCCAAGTTGAACAGCTCCAGGGATGTGCATAGGTCTTCATGGATTGCTAGCTCCTCCTTCTTCTTGATGTCACGTACGCCATCGGAGAAGGCCGAGATGATGGCTTCTTTAGTCACCTTGGGGATCTTGAGGCGAGTGTTGTTGAAACGCTAGATGTATTTTTGCAGGGTTTCCCCTTGCTGCCGCTTGATGCGGTGCAGATCGCTCACGGCCGCGGGCCGGTCGCGAGTGCCCTGGAAGTTGGCGATGAAGCGAGTGCGCATCTCGTCCCAAGAGGAGATTGTGCCAGGAGCCAGGTTCAGGAGCCAGGTGCGGGCCCGTCCTTGAGCGCCATGGGAAACCAGTTCGCCATGACCCTTTCGTCTCCGTTGGCGGCTTCTATGCATAGCTCGTAGAGCTGTAGGAACTCCACGGGGTCCGCCGTGCCATCATAACGAGGGGGCAGGTCAGGCTTGAACTTGCCTGGCCATGCGACACCGCGTAGCTCGGGGGTGAGGGCACGGCAGCCTGCTATGGCCACCGGCGCCTTTTGCTGGTGCTGGGCTTGTTCCTGGGGATTACCGCGCGCCGCCACTTGGAGCAGTGTGGGGACTTGGCGTGGAGGTTCAGGGATGCGATCTTGGCGCGTCGGCGCTGGGAGCGCGCGAGCACATTCTTGGGGACGAGGGATCTGTTGGCAGCTCCTTTCTTGCTGCGCAGGCGCTGGACGTGGAGGGTATCGCCGTGGGGCTGCGCGCCTTGGAGCCAGGGCGCCTTCTTGGGGAGGAGGTGGTGGAGGCACCTCCTGATCCTCGCCTCCTGCGCGGAATGGAGGGCGAGGTAGCGAGAAGGACAGCAAGGGGGAGCCCCCTGTGGTGCTGACGAGCTCGGTGATGCGGGCGAGCCAGTCCTCGCAGAGGTCGTCGATGGGGCGGTAGTGCAGGAGCTCTCTTGCCAGGAGCAGCGCGGCGTGCGCATCCGTGGGGGCACGATGGGCGTGGGACGACGATGTGGCTGGAGTCAGCGACGGTGTAGCGGTGCGGCCCTCCTGCCGTACTGAAGGATGCTGGGACGAGGCATGCTGCTCGTTCCCCGCCAGGCCAGTGGCGGTGTTGGCGGCAGGCGACAGGGAACGACGAGGGCGTCCACCGACGGGCGCCGTCTGGGCGATGCGGGTGGCAAGAGCAGCCCGGCGCTCGGCGCGAGCCCAACGAGCGTCAGCCATGGACGCGACGGAAGATCACACGCGAACAGGGAAGAAAGATTCCGGCGCACACCTACCTGGCGCGCCAAATGTCGGATTTCGGGTTCCGGCAGACCCTTGAAGTTCGAACACTGGGGTGCACGCGGAGATCTCTCCCCTATCGATCTACGTCCAATCTCCTCGCGTGATCTAAGCTGGAAACAACAAACAACACAAGGGACACGATGTTTATACTGGTTCGGGCCACCGTTGTGGTGTAATACCCTACTCTAGTGTGTGGTGTGGTCGATTGCCTCAGGGGCTGATGATGAACGGTACAAGGGAAGAACAACCTCGCGAGAGGTGTTCTTGAGCTGGTGCGACGAACTGTTTGGGTGAGTTCAGTCACCTCTCTCTCCCTCTCTCTGCTAGGGTTCTATCAGATCTCTAGATGTCCCTCGATCTCTACCTTCCGTCTATCGATGTCTAGATGTCTGCCTTCCGTCTATCGATGTCTAGATCTCTGCCTTCCATCCATCGATGTCTAGATGTCTGCCTTCTGTCTATCGATGTCTAGATCTCTGCCTTCCGTCCATCGATGTCTCCCTCTCCCTGTCTCTGTGGTGGCTAGCTCTATTTATAGAGGCCCTGGGCCTCTCCCCAAATAATGAGCGGGAAGGGCGCCAACAATTGGCCATTTTGAAGGGGAACATCTAGTACAAGTTATCCTGACCAAAGGTGGTCTTCGGCTGCCAAAAGCACTGGTGGTGACGCTGTCTTGGGCTCCACGGTGACCTCCGTCCTGCCGCTCTATTGGTCTTGGTCTCGTTGCACCGGAATGGTAACCTTTGCCCGATGCCTTGGCCTATGCTTGCGCCCTTTGCACCAAAGGGGAAACAAGGATACTGCGTAGGCCGGTGCCTGCCTGGCGCCCGCTTGGTCTAGATCGTCATGGCTTGCGTCACGGGCTCCTCGCGAGGTGCCCCTGCCTTGATCTCTCCGCCTCCTCACGAGCCTGCCTGATGAGGCTGCCTCTGAGGAAGCTTCCAGTCATCTGCCCCGCGAGGCTTGGCCCCTCGCAGGGTCTTGAGCTTGAGCTGATGAAGATGGGCCGCGCTGGCCCCCCACTTGAGCCACGCCACAGGCCGCAGGCAGGGAAGTCTGGGGACCCCCGTTCCCAGAGCACCGACACATTGAGTAAGCTGCATCCTGCACAGACATATAAAAAGTATCCCCAAGCCCATAAGAGCAGTGGAGGGGTTCAGTGGATCCAGGATAAGAGGGATATATCCTGACGGTACAAAGGTACTGGCTCTGGTTGAAGTCTTGGAACTGCTCCTCGACGATATATTCCGGATACCATCGATAGCCTGTCTCGACCATCACTCGAACAAACATGGCCGTGTGACCGGGTACATCGAGGCACCGGGTCAGACGAACCACTTGGTTCTGGGAACGGGTGGCCATCTGAAAGCACAGAATAATGCAAAGGCATTAGAATTTCTAGGAGAAATCGGACAGCATAACGGCTGTAAATGCTTAGAAAAGATTTGAGACATTCACAACAGTTTGCAAAACTACTCAACAACATCATATCAAGGTTATGGTTCAATTGACAACATACTAAAAGTTACTGAGGCTTGTAACAATAGTCCTATAAGCTACTACGAATTAGTAACACGTGAACCTGATAGAGAGAAGAGAGCATAGTCCTTAACCCACGTAGAATGAGAAGAGAATGACTCAGATCAGAGGGCATAAGGTAAAGGAGTAAAAAGAGCCTTACGTTCCCTTCCACAATCAATTCCCCTACATATAACTAAAGCATTTCTAGACTCGACATCGACCAGTTTGGCTCAACGAACCTACAGGCAGTCCGGCTCTGATGCGAACGCTGTTAGGACCCCAATTCCAAGTCACATCGATCTAGCCGGTAACACCTCATATCACTTTGCGGCCTCACGCACGGTATCCCCACGGGTGTTGCCTTACCAAGGCCCGGGACCGTTTGTGCCTTTTGGCTCACGTATATGATAGTGTCGCTAGCATCCATATGACAGAGAACCCGGGCTGACATGGCTAGTCGTGAACCCAAAGCGGCACAGACCTATGGGGACAGGCATACCTGAATCACATCAAGCATGTCGGTCAACAGCGTGTGAATCCGGGCTGTAGCACTGGGCTAACAGGACTCCGGGGAACCCGGGCTGTAGCAGGCTAGGCAGGACTCCGGATGTCACCGCGTGACATTTCCCCGAAGGGACAGACATAGGAATGAAGTGAAACACATGTCGGCCAGTCAAGTGTCCTGAGCAGTAGTGCTGGGCTAGCAGGACTCCGGTAAACCGGGCTGTAGCAGACTACTATGGCTCAAGGAGCACTAGACTACATTTCCCCATAAGAGAGGCTGCCAAGGATAAACAACTAGATTGTCGGATCCCACACATACCAAGCATTTCAATCATACACACAATATGCTCGATATGTGTAAATACAACATGGCATCACAACAAAACTCTACAACTCAAGTACTTTATTTAAAGGCTCCGGAGAGCCATACATAACATGTTCATACAGGTAGGGGTCACAAGACCCGACACTCAAGTCATACAAGCATACAAACACATGCGGAAGCAAATAGTCTGAGTACAAACACTAGAAAGAAAGAAGGCTTGTCGAAGCCTGTCTATCTACATAGGGCCCTCCATGGCCAGAATCACCACCTGGGTGGCAAGTTACTCATCGACGTCGAGGTCTACGTAAGACCCATCGGAGGGGGCGGTGTTGTCGTCTGAAAACAATAATTAAAGCAACATGAGTACAAAGGTACTCAGCAAGTCTTACAACAAATCCTACTATACATGCTCATTCTCAAGAAGGTGGTGGAGTTATTGCAGCAAGCCAGCTTTCACTCTTGGCTAAGCTATCCTACGAGACACCACAGTAAAATAGTTTTCGCACACGAGTCCACTAATCACCAAGACAATACTCCATCGGGGATCCTCCCTCGTCATCCTACGAGAGGGCCATCCTTGGTACTCACAATTATCTTGAGTCTTTTAGTAGTAACCATTAACTTGTCTATGAACTGTATAGGCAACCAAGTAGTCCTTTACCGCGGACGCGGCTATTCGAATAGATGATGTTAACCCTGCAGGGGTGTACTTCTTCATACACGCTCTCACCACTTGTCGTCATTTACACTACATGTACTCGGCAACCTTCAAGCGAAAGCCCAACGAGGGTGTCGGCCACGGCCTACCTAAACACACAAGTCTCTAGTCCAGGTTTATCGCCTATCCAGGTTCCATCCGCAGGGAGTCCAGCCGAGGTTTCCACATACGGCCCCGAACGATGTGTACAGGATCCCGAGACGCCAAACGGGCACCCGGCATACCTGGCCACGGTGTATCTACCGCACCATAGCCCACCCCTAGGGTCAGGGCTACGCACGGCCACCAACACATAACCTACAAACATCAAAAACTAGTTGCAACTCCTGGACAGAGAACTAGAGTGGTTAAGAAGCCGAGAGGGTCAATTAAGGATCCCAATGCATGGTAGTAACTGATTCTTAAATCACACATACAGATCTCAGTTCTTAGGGACGGCCTCAATGAAACAACCCACCATGTACTCCTACATGGCCTCTCATCGATACCTTTACCAAATCATGTTCAACACATCCCTCACATTACCGACATAATCATTTCACTCTAGCCCATCACCCAGATGAACCAGACCTGACACAATTCTAAGCATAGCAGGCCTAGCAAGGTAGGAAACACGTACATGGCTCAATCAACTCCTACACATGCTAGTGGGTTTCATTTAGTTACTTTGGCAATGACAGGTCATGCAGAGGATAAGGGTTCAACTACCGCAGCACACAGCAGTTTGAAACGTTGTTGTCTTAATGCAGTAAATGAGAGCAAAAGCGAGAACATGGGATTGTATTGATATGATCAATGGGGCTACTTGCCTGATGGAGTAATAGTAGGGTACTGCCCTTCAGTTGGATACTCGGAGATATCCTCGGAGGCAGAACCTACCAGGAAAGACACCACAGAACACAATCATCACATGGCAATATGCAACAATATGATGCATGCTATGACATGGCAATATGAGGTGTCCTGCCTAATGCAATGTGAAACAAGTTGGTTTGGGTCCATTTGAATCAAAGATTCAAATGGAAGCTTATGTTCTTAAGCATTATAAGTGTATTAGCTTGTTTCACCTAAACAGAAAGGTTAAAGTGTTTTGTCATGCATGAAACCATTACAGATTGAAAGATTGAATTTTTCTGATCAAATTTCATATATAAATCTTTGCATTTGGAGTTACAGATTAAAAATTATGAATTTTTGAATTTTGCGATATTTTCTGGAATTTCTTGTATAATAATAATTCCAGTAATTGAGTTATTGCGTCAGCATTGCGTTACGGTGCCGTCAGCAGGTCAAAGGCGATAGCCCAGGTCAAACCTGACCGGTGGGTCCCGTCTGTCAGTGTAACAACTAATTAACAGAGTTAGTTAGTGTTACGTTAGCACTAATCTAGGTTAGTTAGGGCCTGGGCCCACATGTTAGTGAGTCAACCCATTAACTAAAGTAATTAGTGTTAACTAATCTAATTCTAAATTGAACAGGGGCATGGCCCACACGTCAGTGACCCTGGGGGGGTCAAACTGGGTCAGCGGAGTCAAACTCGCTGGCATTTAGCCGCCGGTGAGGCCAGACGCGGCGGGGCGGTGCGGGTTTTGCACTCCGACGACCAAATGGATGGCGGAGACCGTGTGGGAGCAAGCCGCGTCGAGTGGTGGCAATGGCTGGGCTCAGGGTCGCCGGAAACGACAACGGCAACGAGCGTTGCGACTGCTGGAGTTCGGGCGAGGTCGAACTAGCCGCTAGGAGACACGGCGAGGAGCGTGCGAGGGTGCTACGGGCTCCTGCGAGTGTGGTGAAGATGATGACGTGCTCGGTTGCGAGCCAACGTGGTTGTGGCCACGACGGCTACGTGCGGTGCCGGCGGCGGGTGCGGCTGAGCTTGGTGCGGGCACTGCGGTGCTCGAGAAGGCAAACGGAGAGGATGGGGAGGTGGCTGAGCTCATGGCGGTCACGTCGGAGCAGTCGGCGAGGTCAGGGATGAGTTGGTGCTGCGGTGAAGGCGAAGGGGATCTACGGCGGCCGGAGTTGGGGAAAAAGTGGTCGGGGCGACTCTAGAGCGGGCGAGTGCTCGGGGCTCGGCCGGCTCGGCGTAGTCGACGACGGTGGAGCTCGTGGACATGGTGGCGCGGCGCGAGGACGACGGAGGGCGAGGCTACATCGACGGTGCAGCGGCAGGGGCATCGGCCATGGTGGGAGAGGGCGAGGGAGAGAGACAGAGGAGTGAGCGAGGTGTCTGCGGGGTCGGGGCGGCGACGTGGAGCTCGCCCAAGTGTCCACGGGCGAGGGCGGCAAGCAGCTACGCGCTGGCGAGCTCGCGCACGCCGGCGTCACCACCCTGCCTGCCTGGCTGGGACGAAGTAGCTGGCTGGCACGGGCCAGCACAGTGCTGGGCTGCCAGGTGGGCCGGCTGGTGGCTTTGCCAGGTTAGTTTCCTTTCTCTCTCTCTTTTCTATTTTCTATTTATTCTGTTTTGTGTTTTGAAATAGTAAAAATACTATTTCATTTAGGAAAACCCTGAAAATATTAGAGGCACATTTGAAAATATTCTCAATAGCCTAAAATTACTTTCAGGATTATTTGGGCATTTTAAAATATTTAAAGGATTTAAATTGCCCGAATGCAATTAATAATGAATTAATCTAATGACCTTATGATGTCCTAGAAAAGTGTGCACCATTTTTGTCGAAGGTTTTAACCCAAAACAAAAAGGGTGGACTTTTTAGAAGGGCATTTCAGGTTCATTGAAAAAGTTTTTAGTAAGCCCTAGTTGTTCCAGGGGGTGTTGGGGGTTCTGTCATCCCCATTTTAGTTTTCTGGGAAAATAAACATGATGCAACACTCTAATGCATGAACTAGCTAGGGTGTGACAAGCGGTGTGGAGGCACAATGCTCCCCAAGAAGCCACTAGGGCTACCGTATTCTCCTCATGCCCTCACACAATGTGAGATGCCATGATTCCACTATTGGTGCCCTTGGAGGCGGCGACCGGACCTTAACAAACAAGGTTGGGGCAATCTCCACAACTTAATCGGAGGCTCCCAACAACACCACGAAGCTTCACCACAATGGAATATGGCTCCATGGTGACCTCAACTGTCTAGGGTGCTCAAACACCCAAGAGTAACAAGATCCGCTAGGGATGAGTGGGGGAATCAAATTTCTCATGGTGGAAGTGTAGATCGAGGCCTTCTCCACCAATCCCGAGCAAATCAACAAGTTTGACTGGCTAGGGAGAGAGATCGGGCGAAAATGGAGCTTGGAGCATTAATGGAGCTTTTGGGGGAAGAGGTGAGTCAACGAAGATGAAGAGGACCCCCTTTTATACAAGGGGAACCCATCCAACCGTTACCCCCAAAACAGCTCCGCAGAGGGCGGTACTACCGCAGGGGCAGCGGTACTACCGCTGGACCCAGCGGTACTACCGCTCCCCCTTGCGGTACTACCGTCCAGTCTGGGAGGGCTTGAAGAACGAGCAGGAACCGTGCCCAGTGCGGTACTGCCGCGGTGGTAGGGCGGTAGTACCGCTCTCGAGTGGTACTACCGCTTCTACTACCGCTGCAAAGTGCCGCTCAACCTGACACGAGATGCGTCCCCCTCGAGTCGACGCGGTAGGGGCCCGGTACCGCAGCGGTACTGCGGCTGAGAACCCACAAGCGGTACTACCGCTGGGTACCGCGGTACTACCGCTTGCACCCAAAGCAGCACATCTGGAAGGGGAATGAGCTCTCCATCAAAGCAGAATAGCTCAGAGGGTGAGGAAAGGATGTGTACGTGTTGATTCCACCCTAGCCTTACCAAAGCGGACCCCCTCTTGATTGTACGGTGACTCATACAAAACTAGTCCACCAAACAAGAAACGAAAGAGCTACATCGTCTTGAATAACACTCCGAGGGGAAAGAAAACGTCTCGTGCCAAAGGATGAATCTCTGAAATGCTCAAAGCACATGGTTAGTCCGCAAACATGTTGTCATCAATCACCAAAACTACATCGAGAGAGATATGACTTAACAATCTCCCCCTTTTTGGTGGATTGATGACAACCAGGGATTTGCGCAAAGATAAGACATGAAAGTAAAGATACTTAGAACTAAAAAATATAGACGGTCTCCCCCTGAATGTGTGCACCTAGTTAGTAGTGCCTTTGGAATGCAAGACACACACATTAGGATTAACACTCCCCCTATATTTTATAGTACAACAATCTAAGCATAGGATACATGAGAGCAGGGTATATAACAGGATAAGCATGCAACTCATAAGATACCAAAGTACTAGATAGACATAGATAATGATAAGATAAAGATAAGGTAGCATATGTCTCACACCATATGTCTGGAACTTAGGTCTCATGGACACAACACCAAACAACGCAAACAACGAGAAAACACAACGACACCACAAACCAAACCACAAAGACACACTCACAAACACAGCAACAACACAAATCCCTAAACTCTCTCCCCCTTTGGCATCGAGACACCAAAAGGGCAAAGAGCATTGCTACGGCTCCATGTGATAGCAAACTGAGAAGCTCTCTCATCACATCCTGGCAGGGACATCCGCACTGCCATCCTCAGTCGGAAACTGCTCGGTGTCTGAATTGGTCCACAGACAGTGCTGCTGAATCCACTCCTCCTCCTCAATGATCTGGCCCTCGGAACCGTTGGCAACGGTCGCACCCAGCTGGCGCATGAGCTCCTTGTGACGCCCCCTGGCCTGCTTCTCAGCCACATGAGTCATGTACTGACCATGAGACTCCATGCAGAAAAGCTTCTTCATCTTGCGCTTGAGCTTCTTTGCCCAAGAGGACTCTGCTCCAGAGGGCTCATGGTCCTCATCATTATCATCGTCCTCAGCCCCGCCCTCGGTCTCCATGTCAGCAGCAGTAGATGGACCCCCGGATTTAGGCGCTGGGGTGCCCCAATTGTCCTTCTTCCTCAGATGCTTGATCTCATGAGAAACCAATTCTCCAGTTTCCAGCATAACCTTGGGATAGACACATGCCCAGGCCTTCTCAATGAGCCGCATGATGAACGGACCATAGATCGAGCACTTGCGCTCAGAAATGGCAGAAAGAAGTTTAGACCACATAACATGAGAAATGTCCAGGGACTCGCCAGTGTTTTATTCCATCTCATGCTGGCAGAAGAGAAGCATCTCCATGAGATAGGAGTGGACCATATCCAGATTCCCGATGCGAGGTAAGAGAGTCTCTCAGAAGACACGATGAAGGATGTCCAGAAAGGTAGACAGCTCATAGGTCTCCCTCTTAGTCACAGGGTGAACCTTCACATAACAGTAGGGCCAGAGGGCTTGCTTGTGAGTGTAGGTAGCATTGAGGTGAGGGCGGAACCCGACTGGAGTCTCAAGCCCGTGATCTTCAACCCCAAGTAACTCCATGAAGGCCTTCCACTTGACAGAAAGCAACTTGCCATTTGTCATCCAAGTCAGAGTCCTTTATGCATTAGTTCCAAGATGGAGAGTAGCATAGAATTGAGCCACCAAATCTGCATCAAAATCCTTGTTGAACTGCATGATTCCGAGAATGTTCAGCTGAGAACACATCTGAAGGGCTTCGCCAAAGTACTCAGGGTCCTTCTCCATAGCATCTGTGTCGATGGAGCTTACATCAACAAAGAGATTCTTCTTAGCCTTGATCACATCAAAGTATATGGCAAACTGAAAGCGGTTCCAGAACGGGCGGTTGACCAAAGTGGGGTCTTGGTCTTCCTCATAGGGGTTGCGGCGACACCTTGCCCAGAACTCCTTGGCAGACAGCTCAGTCACAGTCTTCCCCTTTGGCTTGCTGGCAGATTTCTTTGAGAGCTTTGGAGCACTTGAGGAAGCACCCCCTGGCGGCGGTGAAGCACTTGAGGAACCACCTGCTGACTCAGATGTGCGGTAGCGCTTTGATGTTGCACGATCGGGGTTGACACGGTGGACCTGCTGCTCAGGATGATCATCACCTGGAACCAAACACACGACCAGAAGAAACACACGAAAGAAAGAGCATAAGCCACCAAACAAAACAACATGGATCAAAATGTGGTAGGAAATGATGGAACTGGGCATCCAGCGGTAGTACCGCGACCCAACCGCGGCAGTACCGCTCGGGCAGTAGTACCGCTCAGGATGGGCGGTAGTACCACTCAAGACGGGGAACGGTAGTTCCCTACTACCGTGGACAGATCCGGCACTACCAGAGATGCCAAATTCAAAAATAGGCCTACCAAACATCAATCCAAAGGGCCTAGACGCCAACTCCATCCTACTCAATTCTCGACATAGCCAAAAGACAAGAAAAGCAATGCCTATTGCCCCTAAAAACTAGATGCAAGATCTAGGCAAAGAGAGAACGGGAACGGGGGCAATACCGGCATCCATGGCTAGAGGACGAGGTGGGGATCGACTCCACCGGAGGAAAAGGAGAGGGACGGCATAAAAACGGCGGCCGACTGAAGTCCTCCCGCGGTGAGACCTCGCTGGAGCAACAAGGAAGATGAGCGTGTTGGGGAGAATGGGTATGGGGGAGAAAACAACTCCCCCTGCCCCAACTTAACCCCCCATCGCCCGCCCCGCAGCGGTAGTACCGCTTGACGCTCATCAGCGGTAGTACCGTGCACCCAGCGGTAGTACCGCTCAGCCTCAAAAAGGACTGGCCAAATGGCTTAGCTCAAGAAAAGAAACCGAGAAGAAAAACACGAACAAACACACACACAAAACCAACAAAAGGGAACGAGAAACACACACCTCTCCAAGAGAGGGCAGCGGCCGAGGCCACCTACGTTTGAGTTCAGTGGTATGGCGCCGCGAAGATTTTAACCTTGGGACCATGACCAAAACTCATCTTTGAAGCATAAGTACCATCAAAAATGGCTAATGTGAAAGAGTTTGATTAGTTTATGCATTATGGGGGGAGGGAAAGTTTATTGAGAGAACAACACTCCCCCTATGTCCATGCCTACCTCTAAACTAGACATGAAGATGAGTGTGGTGGGGTGTGCAAGGGTTCAAGTCACATTGCTCGAATCAATGATATTTAGCTCATGCCTTAACTTGCGAAATCTTGCTTCATCCAAGGGCTTCGTGAAAATATCTGGAAGGTTATCATGAGTGTTGACATAGTTGAGCTCGATCTCCCCTCGCCTAATGTGATCCCAGATGAAGTGATACCGAATCTCAATGTGCTTCGTCTTGAAGTGTTGTACCGGGTTGAGAGAAATCTTGATGGCACTTTCATTGTCACACCAAAGAGGCACTTTGCCACAAATGACACCATAATTCTTTAAAGTTTTCCTCATCCATAGAAGTTGTGCACAACAACTACCGGCTGCCACATACTCCGCTTCGGTGGACGAGAGAGACACACAACTTTGCTTCTTGGAAGACCAACTCACCAATGAGCAACCAAGAAATTGGCACCCTCCAGAAGTGGACTTCCTATCCACTTTGTCTCCCGCCCAATCGGAGTCCGAATATCCTACAAGCTTGAAGTTTGCTCCTCTTGGGTACCATAAGCCAAAGTTTGGGGTATGAGCCAAATATCAAAAGATTCGCTTGACCGCCACAAAGTGGCTTTCCTTAGGTGCGGCTTGAAACCGTGCACAAATCCCCACACTCAACATGATATCTGGCCTAGATGCACAAAGGTAAAGCAAGGAGCCGATCATGGAGCGATTTACCTTTTGATCCACTGCTTTACCATTGGGATCAATGTCAAGATGGCATTTGGTGGGCATGGGAGTGGAAGCTGGCTTGACATCACTTAGCTTGAATCTCTTGAAAATGTATTTAGTGTATTTGGCTTGGTTGATGAAGGTTCCTTCTCTCCTTTGCTTCACTTCGAACCCGAGAAAGAACTTCAACTCTCCTATGGAAGACATCTCGAACTTTGAGGTCATGAGAGCTGCAAATTCCTCATTGAAAGCTTTGTTAGGGGAACCAAAAATAATATCATCAACATATAATTGGCACACAAACAACTCCCCTTTGACCTTCTTAGTAAAAAGACTGGGGTCGATTAGCCCAACTTCAAAACCACGGGCTTGTAACAACTCGGTAATGTGGTCATACCCGCACGTGGGGCTTGTTTAAGGCCATAGAGTGCCTTATCGAGTTGATACACATGATCGGGAAAGTAGGGATCCTCGAACCCGGGGGGTTGCTTGACATATACCAATTCATTATTAGGACCATTAAGAAAAGCACTCTTCACATCCATTTGTTGTAACTTAAAGTTATGATGAGAAGTATATGCAATCAACATGCGAATGGATTCAAGACGAGCAACGGAAGCAAAGGTTTCACCATAGTTGATACCCTTGACTTGGGAGTAGCCTTGTGCTACCAAACGAGCCTTGTTGCGAATGATAATCCCATGAGCATCTTGCTTGTTCTTGAATATCCACTTCATTCCAATGACATTGTGGTTCCCCGTTGGCCTTGGCACCAATCTCCACACTTTGTTGCGCTCGAAGTTGTTGAGTTATTCATGCATGGCATTGAGCCAATCCGGATCTTCGAGCGCCTCATAGACCTTTTGGGGTTCAACACACGAGACAAACGCGTGATGTTCACAATAGTTTGCTAATTTTCTATGAGTGCTTACCCCCTTCCTTAAGCTTCCAAGCACATTTTCCATGAGATGATCCTTGGTGGAGATCTTGGAAGCAATCTTGGCGGCACGACGCTCCAATTCCTCCTCGGGGGTGAGACGCGGAGTGGTCTCTTGATCATCTTGAGTGCCGTCTTGAGCTTGTTCTTGATCTCGAGGAAGCTCTTGATCTTGAACTTGCTCGGATGAGTGAACTTAACCTTGGGCATCACTTGATGTTACAACACCATCTTGAGATTGACCTTGCCCTTGGTCTTGTTCTTGAGGTTGAGGACCTTCACTTTGTTCTTCGGAAGCGTGTGGGTCTTGGGTTGATGAAGGTTCCACTTGAGTGGAACATTGTCCTTCTCCTTCGGCCACAAGGGGTTTCTCAATGGGTAGGATATGACCAACACCCATTCTTCTTATGGCTTGGGGAGGAATTTCATCACCTACATCACAAGTACCACTTTGCTCCACTTGGGAGCCGTTATTCTCATCAAACTCCATGTTACACGTTTCCTCAATAAGTCATGTGGACTTATTGAGAACCCGGTAAGCATGAGAGTTTGTAGCATAACCAACAAATATACCCTCATAAGCTCTAGCCTCAAATTTAGACAAACGGACACCTTTCTTGAGAATGAAACACTTACACCCGAACACCCGGAAGTACTTGAGGTTGGGCTTGTTACCGGTGAGTATCTCATATGGAGTCTTGTTCAAGCTTTTGCGGAGGTAGAGCCGATTAGATGCATGACATGCGGTGTTGATGGCTTCGGCCCAAAAGTTGTAGGGAGACTTGAACTCCGCCATCATGGTCCTTGCCGCATCCATCGACGTCCGGTTCTTCCCCTCCGCTACACCATTTTGTTGAGCGGTATAAGGTGCGGAATATTGATGCTTGATTCCCTCATCACTCAAAAACTCATCCAAGGTGTAGTTCTTGAACTCGGAGCCGTTGTCACTTCTTATAGTCAAGATCTTTGCATTGTGTTGTCGTTGAGCTTCATTTGCAAAGTCGATGACGGTTTGTTGGGTCTTGCTCTTCCTCTTGATGAAATATACCCAAGTGTATCTTTAATAGTCATCCACAATCACCAAGCAATACTTTCTACCCCCAAGACTATCAAAGGATGGAGGCCCAAAGAGATCCAAATGAAGGAGCTCCAAAGGCCTCTTTGAGTAGATGATAGTCGTGGGAGGGTGAGCCGTCTCATGTAGCTTTCCTTCGATACAAGCACTGCAAGCACGATCTTTGGCAAAACCAACATTTGTTAGTCCATGGACATGGTCCCCCTTGAGAAGACTTTGCAAAGATCTCATATTGACGTGGGATAAACGGTGATGCCAAAGCCATCCCACGTCAACTTTAGCCATTAGGCATGTCGCGGTCTTAGTGGGTCGCTCGCAAAAGTTAATCACATAGAGATCATTCTCGACATGCCCAACAAAGGCTACTTTAAGAGTCTTGCTCCACAAGAGGGCCAGGGTATCAATATCAAAGAAAGTGGCAAAGCCCATGAGTGCTAGTTGACGAACGGAAAGTAAATTGTATGCAAGGGATTCAACAAGCATGACCTTCTCGATCGTAAGATCATGAGAAATGACAACTTTGCCGAGTCCCAATACCTTAGAGGACGAGGCGTCGCCCCACTCGACATTAGTAGGCATGGATGGAATCTTTTGCACGTCCACCACCAAGTCCTTGCTTCTGGTCATATGATTAGTAGCTCCACTATCGAGCAACCATGATCCCCCACCGGAAGCAAACACCTATAAGAGATCAATGCTTGGTTTTAGGTACCCATTTTGTAATGGGTCCTTTGATGTTAGTAACAAGGGTCTTAGGAACCTAAATAGACCATTCAATATACTCATAAGGAGAACCAACAAATTTGGCATAAACATGCCCATCTCTAGCACGGCACAACACATAAGAAGGGTTAAAGTCGCCGACTTTGTTGGGAAGGGAAGCATTGCCCTTCTTGGCATCACTACCCCTCACGGCGTTCTTCTCCTTCTCCTTAGTAGAACCCTCTCCCTCCTTCACAAATGTTTGCTTGAGAGGAGGAGGTCATTTGGCCTTGTCATTCTTCTTCTTGTTCTTGGACTTGGGCACGTACCCAATCCCTTCCTTGGCCACAACTCCCTTTTGGTTGGTTAAAAGGTCGTTGAGGTTCTTCTCGCCTTGTATGCAAGACACAAGACCTTTCTCAAGTTGCACCTTTAACTTAGCATTCACCTCAACAAGATGCACATGCTCACAACATGGGTTAGTAGCATTTTCATTATCAATTAACATCATACGAGGAAAAGTGGCTTTCTCCTTGGTTAGGTTTACTTGAAGTTGATCATGAGACTCTTTGAGGCTAGCATGAGCACCCTTCAAGACCTTGTGAGCCTTGTCAAGGAGATGAAACTCCTCTTTGAGTCTAGCAAGATCAACCCCAAGCTTGGCCTTCCTGGAGTTTCGCACACGAGAAACAACTAGAGCATGATCAAAATCTTTCTTTAACTTAGCGTGATCAACGTTGTGTGACTTCTCAAGAGCCAAACGAAGACCACGCTCTTCCTCAAGAGCATTGGAAAGATCCGAAATCTCATCGGCATAGTCACGACTATGCCCCTCCATCTTGGAGATAGTATCCTTGTGAGCCTCGATCATGTCATTGGCTTCACCAAGTTGTTCCAAGAGAGCAATGAAATGCTTCTTGGATTTACCCTTGAGTTTACCCATAAAGGACTCAAACTCATTTTCCTCCACATTAGATCCCTCATATTCATCAATGCAATCCGTCAAGGAAGGATTATTAATGATGGTAGTTTTGATGTTGGGGGTTACCTTGTTGGTGGCTTTAGCCATGAGGCACTTGGCGGTGATGTTCTCATTGGGTGAGTCGAAGAGAGACACTCGTGGAGTTTTTTGCAATGGCAACGGAGGCCATGGAAACTGACTCACCATCTTCATCATCGTCATCCTCCTCATGGTACTCTTCTTGAACCACCAACGCCTTTTGAGGGGTCTTCTTGGTGAAGTTGCTCTTGTTTGGGAAAGACTTGGCTTTGTCCTTTTGGATGAGCTTGCCACCATTGTCTTCCCTCTTCTCATACGGGCACTCCACAACAAAATGGCTCACATTGCCACAATTATAGCAAGTCCTCACACGTTGCTTGCTCTTCGTGCTACTTGAGTTGTTCTTGTTGAAGTTTGGCCTTGAGTTTTTCTTGCTCCAAAATTGCCTTGAAGCAAGTGCCATGTGTTAATGATAGGCATACTTTGTATCTTCGGGGTTGCTTTCCTCTTCTTCCTCTTCTTCTTCTTCAACACAAACCTTGGCCTTCAATGCAAGGTTGGGCTTCTTTGCCCTTTGAGAGCGAAGCACCGCATTGTCGGCGGTCTTGTCCAAGATGTTCATAGCCACAAACTCATCCAACACTTCACTTGAGGACAAAGTGTGGAAGTCCGGCCTTTGACGAATGACGGATGACATGGCCTTGTGGTAAGGCATCATTGCCTTGAGAAATTTGCGCTTGATCCAATTGTCATCCGTGTCCTTGCTCCCATGATCTCAGAGTGAGACCGCGAGTTTGGTTACTCTCCGATAAAGCTCACGAGGTTCCTCATCTTCTTTCATTGCAAACTCATCGGCTTCATCTTGCACTACTTCATAGTTGGAGCGTTGAATGCTTGCGCTTCCCCGGTAGAGAGAGACAACACAAATCCATGCATCTTTGGCCAAGGCGAAGGGCTGAAGATGAGGTAGATCTTCAGGTGGAATTGCATCTTGGATGATGAAGAGAGCATTCTCATTGAATTGATTATCCGCGGCTTCTCGAGGGGTGAAGTTGCTTGGGTCATGCGGATAAAAACCTTCTTCAATGATCCTCCAAAGATTAGTATTCACATGATTTAAATGATGCTTAGAGAGATAAACCCAAGAATCAAAGTCCTCATTTTTCACAATCTTACAGGGAGGACCGACATGATTCAAATGAGTGGAAGGAATCGGTCCACCATAAACAAGTGGTGGTTCCACATGGGCAAAGATGTCGGTGCCATTTTTACCACTAGAAGAAGCAGCCTTTTCACTAGTAGCTTCCCCCTTGTTGGAGTTAGCACCCGTCACCTTGTCAGTGGGATCACCCACTTTCAACGGTGCGGTGGATAGTTTAAGCCCTTCAATGAATTTAGTAAACATGCTTTCAACCTCGGTCGTCATGGAGGTTTTCAATGTCTCCAAGGCCACATTGAATTCCTCACGAGAGATCGAGGTTCCCCCATCGCCCGTAGACGAGATCGGATTCACACCGAGTGCTCCTCCACACCGTCTATGGTGTCAACCATACTCTTCGGACGGCAAAGTCCTTAGTAAAGAAACGAGACTCTGATACCAATTGAAAGGATCGATATAGTTGAGTAGAGGGGGGTGAATAGGCAACTAACAATTTTTAGCTTTTCTTTAACAAATTAAACTTTGCATCAAAGTAGGATGTCTAGATGTGCAACTAGGTGAGCAACCTATATGATGCAACAACAACAAGCACACAAGCAAGCACGGGAAGTAACACAAAAGGCTTGCACAAGTAAAGGTACGAGATAACTAAGAGTGGAGCCGGTGAAGACAAGGATGTGTTACCGAACTTCCTTCCTTTTGAGGGGAAGTACGTCTCCGTTGGAGCGGTGTGGAGGCACAATGCTCCCCAAGAAGCCACTAGGGCCACCGTATTCTCCTCACGCCCTCACACAGTGCGAGATGTTGTGATTCCACTATTGGTGCCCTTGGAGGCGGCGACCGGACCTTTACAAACAAGGTTGGGGAAAATCTCCACAACTTAATCGGAGGCTCCCAACAACACCACGAAGCTTCACCACAATGGAATATGGCTCCGTGGTGACCTCAACCATCTAGGGTGCTCAAACACCCAAGAGTAACAAGATCCGCTAGGGATGAGTGGGGGAATCAAATTTCTCTTGGTGGAAGTGTAGATCGGGGCCTTCTCTACCAATCCCGAGAAAATCAACAAGTTTGATTGGCTAGGGAGAGAGATCAGGTGAAAATGGAGCTTGGAGCATTAATGGAGCTTTTGAGGGAAGAGGTGAGTCAACAAAGAAGAAGAGGACCCGCTTTTATACAAGGGGAACCCATCCAACCGTTACCCCCAAAACAGCCCCGCAGAGGGCAGTACTACCACAGGGGGCAGCGATACTACCGCTGGACCCAGCGGTACTACCGCTCCCCCTTGCGGTACTACCGTCCAGTCTGGGAGGGCTTGAAGAATGAGCAGGAACTATGCCAAGTGCGGTACTGCCGCGGTGGTAGGGTGGTAGTACCGCTCTCGAGCGGTACCATCGCTTCTACTACCGCTGCAAAGTGCCGCTCAACCCGACATGAGATGCGACCCCCTCGAGTCGACGCGGTAGGGGCCCGGTACCACAGCTGTACTGTGGCTGAGAACCCACAAGCGGTACTACCGCTGGGTACCGTGGTACTACCGCTTGGACCCAAAGCAGCACATCTGGAAGGGGAATGAGCTCTCCATCAAAGCGAAAGAGCTCAAAGGGTGAGGAAAGGATGTGGACGTGTTGGTTCTACCCTAGCCTTACCAAAGCGGACCCCCTCTTGATAGTACGGTGACTCCTACAAAACTAGTCCACCAAACAAGAAACGAAAGAGGTACACCATCTTGAATAACACTCCGAGGGGAAATAAATTGTCTCATGCCAAAGGATGAATCTCTAAAATGCTCAAAGCACACGGTTAGTCTACAAACATGTTGTCAGCAATCACCAAAACTACATCAAGAGAGATATGCCTTAACAACGTCGAAGAGTGTTCGATATCGGTGTAGTTGAGACGGAGAGGGTGAAGTCGGAGTGTCGACTTGAGCGGCTCCGTCTTGATGAGGACGAAGTGGAAGAAGAGCGGTTGAGCAACAAAGCGCGAATCTCGTCCATTCTTGCGTCGTTCTCTTGCTTGTGATCGTTGAGCTTGTGGTCGAAGTAGTCCCTTGTACGTTGCTCGGAGAGTCGCAAGTCGGCGGCGAGGTTGTCGATGCGTTCACTCATTGCTTGTTGCTCTTGATGCAAAGCACGTTGTGCACCAAAGAGGTGGCTCTTGGTGACGTAGGAGTTCATGTCGTCGTCCTGCTCAATGAAGAGTGGATTGGTAGAAGTACTTGGCCTATCCATCATTCCAAGAGAAAAATGTGAGTGGTAGAAAGAGAAGAACTTATACCAAATGTACCTTGACCGAAGTTGAAGGTGGATCAATGATCACTCCAAAGTGGACAAGGAAATAGCACAATTGGTACCAATTCTTGTCGGTTTCTCACACCTACGCAAGTAAAAGCTTATGGTGGAGCTTGGTTAGGATGGTAGCACAAAATTTGATGTGAAAGTAAGCAAGATTCAATAATGTTGGAAAAGATTCGCAAATTTGCAAATGCAACAAGTAGACCAAGCAATATAAGGTACACGGAAATACACATGCAAAGAGATAAGTGGGGTTGTGCAACCAAGGATGAGGCAAAATGTGGAATCCACAAAAATGCTCTTGTTGCACAACACTAGAAAGACGCTAGCACGATTGCACAATAGGCGGTTACAAACTTGTGCACAACCTACCAAGCAAAAATGCAATGACTTCTATCCCAAGTATGCTCTATGTATGGTGTTTCAATGATGTGATCCAAGATGATCTAGTTTGACATTCTTAATGTTGTATGATGCTATGGTTCTTGCTTATAAGCTCTTTGCTTATCTTTCCCTTTTTCTTAACAGCTTGTTTGGCTCTTTGTGTGTTGAGCTCTTTTCTCATGCAATGCTTCATGAACCAAGATAGCAATTGTGTATGAGACGACAACTTTGTGACACAAGAGATGATACCAAGATATGCACCAATGATGTATGTATTATATGGGAAGTGTGATCACTAATGTGCACAAGTTATGTTGCCGGCAATACTCAAAGGCTAGTCTCAATGGGTAAGCTACGCAAAAAGATAAGGCTATGGTGGTTATCAATGTAAAGGCAAGGGATGGACAAAGGTGTCGTCGAAGTTACCGTCCTTGCTTACGGTTGAGGGTGTCACAAACCCAAGATGAGGTTACCGTTCTTGCTTACGGTATGTTGCAAAATGGTGGCACGAATACCAAGAAGTAGTCGATGTGGCTGTTGTCGATGACGCGTCCGTGGCGAAGATGAGCGGCGGTGATGTCGATGTCGAACCATTCCTAGTTAGCCGAAACACCCTAGGAAACGATGAACCACAACTCAAATTCTTGAAACCAAAAGCGTTAAAAAGTGTCAGAGTTGGTAGCGATCAAGTGGTGGATGTATCGAGAGGGTTGTTGGAAGTTTGGTGGTGGTGGTCGAGGGGTGTATGCGGAGGCGTGGGCGGCGGTGTATTAAAACTGTAGGAAATGCAGTTTTGTCAGGGGAAGCCGGATGATCCGGGCCAGGAGCCGGATGATCTGGGTGGAGCCGGATGATCCAGGTCAGGGTCCGGATGATCCGGGCAGGTCAACTGCGCTCGGGGATGACTCAGGATGAACATGGAAAAGGGGGCAAATTCGAAGATTTCGTGGATTTTTGGGTGGATTGCAAGGTGGAGATGGTGGGGGAAGGTAAGATCCACTTGCAACACAACAAATTCATGGATCAAAACCAACAAAACATCATCAAAACTCACAAATCACAAGAAAAAATTTGGGGGCTATTTTTGTGGGGATTTTCGAATTAGGACGAAAAACAACAACAACAACAACAACAACAACAACAACAACAACAACAACAACAACAACAACAACAAGGCTAGAAACACAACGGGGAGGCTCCGAAGTCGTGATCAACGTGGCTCTAGATACCAAGATGATGTAGGGTAGGAACCCTAGGGGCCGATCTTTCACGAAAGGAGCGGATCCCGTGATGAACACGAATAACACAAGGGGGAAAATGAGGGGAAACACAAGGGAAAACACGAGAGAATCACTAAACCAACAAGAAATAGTCACACATGTGCTATATCCTCAAGTACATAAGAGATCACACGGTACACGGTCAACTAGGGACAATACGAAAGGTAACAGTCTTCTCCATGAGGAGGTCTTGATGATCTTCTCCGCAAGGAGGTCTTGAATCCAAAGGTATCTTCTCCGAAGAGGGGCCGCGGTCTCTCTCATGGAGTAGATCCGATGTGGTTGAGCAATGCTCTATCTCTAAAATGAGCTAAACCAATGCTAACCCTAGAAAAGTAGAGGAGGAGTCGTTTATATAGGCAAAGGAGGAGAAGGGGTACATGGGCCTCGGCCCAACATCATGCATGCAGGCACGGTCTGGATGATCCGGATGTTGGCCCGGATGATCCGGGCTTCGGGGGTCCGGATGATCCGGGTCAGCGTTCGGATCGTCCGGCTGTGTCGAGGGGGCTACGGGAGGCCCGGATGTCCGGGTCCTGGTCCGGACGTCCGGGTATGTCCGGATGATCGGGGACTGGGTCTGGATGATCCGGCTTCAGGGCAGCTCCTGTTGCTGTCGGGTCTTCAATTGTCCGGATCATCTAGGCTGGGGTCCAGATCATCCGGGTTGAGTCCGGATCGTCCGGGACCTCTTCCGGATCATCCGGCCAGCCTGGGACTTGGCTGATTTCTTCTTCGTCTTCACGCATATCTTCTGCTCCCGATCCTTCTTGCTCCTTAGCTTCTCCATGGCTAGCTCCTTGGTACCTGAGTATGCACAATGTCTCCGTTTGAGGTAGTAGCCATATCTCATGTGCATCGAAGTGGAAATGTGAGAGGAGAGATGTCACCTTGGTGTCGAGAGCTCTTGCACGTGCTCGTGTCATGGGTCCGCTAGGCACTTGCTAAGACGATGGTAAGTCCATGGGGATGACCTTGGGATGCTCCGCATCAGGTCCCGAACTATGCGTCTAAGGTCGATGGTAATAGGAGACAGCGGACACAATGTTTACCCAATTTCAGGCCCTCTCTATGCAGGTAATACCCTACTTCCTGCTTGATTGATCTTGATGAATATGAGTATTACAAGAGTAGATCTACCACGAGATCGTAATGGCTAAACCCTAAAAGTCTAGCTTGTCTGACTATGGTTATGAGGATATTTGTCTACGGACCTAGCCCTCTGGTTTATATAGACACTGGAGGGATCTAGAGTTACATAAGGTCGGTTATAGAGAAAGGAATCTTCATATTCGGACACCAAGCTTGCCTTCCACGTCAAGGAGAGTACCATCCGGACGAGTCTTCGGTCTTTGTATCTTCACAGCCCATCAGTCCGGCCCATGTCCAATAGGTCGGACGCCCGAGGACCCCTTAGTCCAGGACTCCCTCAGTAGCCCCTGAACCAGGCTTCAATGACGAGGTGTCCGGCGCATAGATTGTCTTCGGCATTTGCAAGGCGGGTTCCCCTTTACGAATACTCCAAGATAGCCTTCGGTCATGACGAATGTGTCCGGATCTGCAACACAAGTACCATGCACAACCGCAGAGGGTATAATATATCATGAGTCCAATCCGCCGATAACTTTTTGTAATGTGACATCACGTTTTCCCGGTCATTATTTCAAACCGTTTCTTGTCCTGCCGTTCCACGTTTCGGGGCACGGTTTTTATTGGCACGTCTTGTCGAAGCAGAGATCGTGTCCCCTTATTTCGGGATTCTCATCAATACGAGCGTGGGTAACCCAACCGTTCCATTGGTATGATTCCTTAGGAATAGGCAGGTTTTCAGGCTTAGGAGGAGGCGTTCGATATCTGTTGCCTTTATAAAGGAGCCAAGGGCCGTCTAATTTTACGCCGACCCTTTCCTCAGCCCTTCCAACTTCGAGTTCTAGCACCCAAGGTTCGACTTCATTGCTTCAAGCTTCCCAATCATGTCCGGACCCAGCCCACAGGGCCGATGGGTGGCTTCCTCTGTTATAGAGGAGGACATCACGAAGCTTCGTGCGGCCAGATACCTGACCGCGAAGATCCCCCACAGGCTTCCTGCTCGAGGACAGGTTATTCCTACTCTCAGATCTGGCAAGAGGGTTGTATTCATCTCCCACTTCCTGCGAGGGCTAGGATTCGCTCATCATCCCTTCATCCAGGGGCTCATATTTTACTACGAACTAGATTTTCATGATCTAGCCCCAGATTCTTTCCTTCACATCTCGACGTTCATTATCACGTGCGACGCCTTTCTCCGTATTCCCCCACACTTTGGCTTATGGCTCAAGACCTTTAGTGTGAAGCCAAAGGTAGTTGACGGGGAACAAGCGGAGTGCGGAGGTGCTACAGTGACCAAGCTTACCAAGGCTCCCTCGCCAAAAGACTCTTTCACCAAAACAAGCGGAGTGCGGAGTGCGGAGGTTTTACATCACTGAACCCCGCGGTACCAAGTGGGCGGTGTTGGTGTCAAAACCGACGGATCTCGGGTAGGGGGTCCCGAACTGTGCGTCTAAGGCGGATGGTAACAGGAGGCGGGGGACACAATGTTTACCCAGGTTCGGGCCCTCTCAATGGAGGTAATAGCCTACTTCCTGCTTGATTGATCTTGATGATATGAGTATTACAAGAGTTGATCTACCACGAGATCGGAGAGGCTAAACCCTAGAAGCTAGCCTATGGTATGATTGTTGTTGTCCAACGGACTAAAACCTTCCGGTTTATATAGATACCGGAGGGGCTAGGGTTACACGGAGTCGGTTACAAGGGAGGAGATCTACATATCCGAATTGCCAAGCTTGCCTTCCACGCAAAGGAGAGTCGCATCCGGACACGGGACGAAGTCTTCAATCTTGTATCTTCATAGTCCAATAGTCCGGCAAAAGTATATAGACCGGCTGTCCGAGGACCCCCTAATCCAGAACTCCCTCAGTAGCCCCTGAACCAGGATTCAATGACGACGAGTCTGGCGTGCAGATTGTCTTCGGCATTGCAAGGCGGGTTCCTCCTTCGAATACTCCATAGAAGATTTTGAACACAAGGATAGTGTCCGACTCTGCAAAATGAATTCCACATACCACCGTAGAGAGTACAATATTTCCACAAATCTAATCTGCTGACAACTTTTCATAACGTGACATCATGCCATGGCACCGGTTATTATTCCAACCATTTTTCTCAACCAGCTATTGCACATATTGCGAGGCGGTTTTCTTGGCACGTCTTGTCGAAGCAGAGATCGTGTCCCTTATCACGGGATTCTCATCAATACGGGTGTGGGTAACCCAACCGCGCCATCAATCACGATGCTTGGGGAGTAAGCGAGTTTTACCAGGCAAGTGGGGAGGCACGTAGTTTCTACAGCCCTTATAAAGGGATAAGGACTCCTCTTTTTTACCCACCCGTTCTTCTTCCATACCCATCCATTCTCGCGCACTCGAGCTCCAGCGCCCAAGTTCGCATCTTCTCCGCAAAAACACCCCGAACATGTCCGGAGCGGGAGGCAAGTGGATGGCCTCCTCTGTTACGGAGGAGAACATCACGAAGCTTCGGGAAGCCGGATACCTGGCCGCGGATATCGCGCACCGGCTCCCAAGCGCGGGGCAGATCGTTCCTACCCCCGAGCCCTACGAAAGGGTTGTATTCCTTACCCATTTCATCCGCGGGCTGGGATTTCCCGTCCACCCATTTGTTCGCGGGCTTATGTTCTACTACGGGCTGGACTTCCATGATCTGGCCCTCAATTTCATCCTCAACATCTCGGCGTTTATCATCGTGTGCGAGGCTTTCCTTCGCATCAAGCCCCACTTCGGCCTATGGCTGAAGACCTTCAATGTCAAACCGAATGTGGTGGTCGGCCAGCAAGCGGAGTGCAGAGGTGCCATGGTGGGAAAAATGCCCAACGTCACCTGGCTCGAAGGCTCCTATGTGGAGACCATGAAGGGGTGGCAATTGGCGTGGTTCTACATCACCGAGCCGCGCGACACTAGCTGGGTGGCGGCCCCCGAATTCCGATCCGGCATCCCCATGCGGCTAACCTCGTGGAAAGAGAAGGTCTTATCTTGGGGTTCATCGGTGGAGCTGACCGGACTCCAGAACTGTGTTAAAAACATGATAAGCAAGAAAATCAAGCTTGTCAACGTGGTCCAGGTCATGCTCTTCCGCCGGATCCTCCCATGTCAAAGATGGGCATTCAATATGTGGGAGTTCGACTCGGAAAAGCACCAGACGCTGCGAGAGCTCTTCGACACGACGCACCAGGACATCTGGAGGGTGTTGTTCAAGTCTGCCGATGTACCTCCTCCCCTTACCGAGGACCGCAGACTCAGCACAAAGCGCACTGCTAATCTGGTAAGCTCCTTATATCTCATAAGGTGTTTCTATCCCTAGTCTAATTATGTGAGGGATGTGAGTCTCCACATTATTTGACAGGAATGGGTCACGACAGCGGAGCGGATCGACTGTCCGGCCCCATTGCCCGAAGATCCAGTAAGTACTCTCCGGACGGAGATGCTGGTTCCGGCGCCCTATGAAGCACTGGAGAAGAAGGACAAGAAGAAGGCCATGGGGACCAGGAAAGGTCTCCGGCGCAAGGTTGTATCAGAATCGTCGTCTGATAACACCGAGACGCCCTCCTCCCACGAAGACGAGGAGGAGGAAGAGGAAAATTCTCCCCATCTAGCCGGGGGGATAAGAAAAGGAAGGTCGCCCCATCCGGGGAGGCCGAAGGGTCCAAGAAGGGAAGAGCCCTCCTTCCGGACCGCTCCACCACGGCCGCGTTCAATGACGAGGAGTGGTTGCCCAGGGACAAGCCCCTGGCGAAGTCGTAAGTATCTGGATACCATAACAATTCTGGTATAATTCGTTTTATTGTTTCTTATCATGTCGAACATGATCATGTAGCCATCCCAAGGACCGCCTCGACATATCCTCTTCGGATGGGTCTCTGGGCCTGTCAGAGATGAACAGTGATTCGCTCCCGACCGCCTCCTCCCCCCGCCCTACGGACGACGCCGAGGTGTTGTCCCGAAGGGCACCAAGCCAAGGGAAGGTAGTTCTGGGGTGCCCCAAGGCGACCTCCCAGACACCGGGCGCATGGGAGGCAAGTCGCCCATGGGCCCAAATGACGGGGGCAGCAAGTCGGGCCCCCGGCCGAATACCGCGCCGGAACCTCCCATGGTTCCGGACTCTGTCGGGCGACCCCTCACAAAGGGGGCGAGCCGTCTGTGCTGATGGCCTCTGTCCATCCAGAGGCACCAGACAACTTGCTGGAAGCGCTTCATGGCGCTTCCATTGACGAAGAGCACCGCACTGTCATGAGTGCGGTGGTAGAGAAGGTTTGGTCCGCTAAAAGCAGACTGACTGAAGCCTGTGCTAGCCTCTTAACAGGCTTTGAGGTAAGTAATCAATTTATAAGAAAATGCTATAGCATAGACAGTAGCCCCTGATGCTCTGTTTGGCGTTCGCAAAGAAAGGTCGAACAGAGGATCAACTAATAATCATAGGAGTCTAATCAAAATGTGTCTTATGTGAATAAGCAGGCTTCGCTGCTGGCCGCTGCTGCTCGCACTGCGGAGGTCTTCGCACTGAAGTGGGACCTTGAGCAGTCCGAAAAAGAGCTCGGACTTACCAAGATGCAGCTCGAAGAGAACAAAGGTAAGTAATACCCGTCCATATATTGATAAGGAATAAAAAGAATGTGGTTGTTAAGTCACAGGATCATCATGAATTTTGCTAGGGGCCACGATCGAAGTGGCGTCCCTGAAGGAGGCGCTGTCCGAGGCCGAAGACAAAGCGGCCAAGGAGCGCGCCGAGCGCGAGAAGCAAGAGGCTCGAGTCGGCGAGGTGCAGCAAGAGCTCCAGGATTTCGTCAAAAAATACGAGTCCTTGGAGCGTGACTCTAAGACACAAGGGTCTGAGCTTGCGAAGGCCCTTGAGAACGCAAAAAATGCCAAGGCCGAAGCCCACAAGGCCCTCCAGGAGCTTCAAGCGGTCCAGAAGATAGCGGCGGGTAAGGAATTCATTATGCAAACCAAGCATGTGAAGGAAACTTTCCTTTTACTTACCCGAGTTCGGAGCTCTCCAGGAGCGTTCACTGATCTTCCTTGCAGTGTGTCCGATGTCGCGGAATTTTACCGGGCCGAGGAAGGGAGCTCAACGGAGAAGTTGTTCTGGTCTCAGTATGCTGGGACCGAACATCTGATGCCCTTGAGCAACCAGTTGAAGCAATTGGTCGAGCTCCACAAGGCGGCCGAACAGGCCATGTAGGGCCTCATTGTCCGGATGTGGCCTGGTGAGCCCCTGCCTGGCAGCTACTTCAGCCTAGTGAGGCGGCTTGTGAATGCCTGCCCACGGCTTGAAGTCATAAAGTGGTCCGTCTGCATTGAGGGTGCGCGCAGGGCTTTTGCCCGAGCGAAAGTGCACTTAGCCATAGAAGTCTACAATTTTGAATTTTGGCGAAGCCACTAGTATTCGGAAGGCCGAACTAGGCAATCGGACTATAAGGCTTTATCACTCTCACTTAGCCATAGAAGTCTACAATTTTGAATTTTGGCGAAGCCACTAGTATTCGGAAGGCCGAACTTGGGGTGCTATGAACGCCTAAATCGGACAAGGCTGACTCCTCGCCTGAAGTGGAAAAAAACTTTAGGGATTTGGGACCTGTCGAACAGCGACCAGCTCTTGCCGCATCATGACAGTCAATTTTCGGCTTTCTCTACAGAGGTGCTCGTCCAGAAGAACCGGGACACAATCGCAGTAGTTCTCGCAGTGCTACCTTAGCCGATATAGCAGAACGTAAGGCACCAAAACATGGGAGCCGGGCAAACCCAACTATTGACCCAAGACATGATTCGGAGCTGATGCATATAATGCTATAAGTTCGAGGTGCCGCACTATCGAAAGTGTTCGGACTTTTCTTGCCGTGTTGGGGTACACTGATGCCCCTGGCGTACTGAACGTACCAGAATGTACGGGAGCAACTTGTCGTGAATAGAAAAACAAGGAAAAAAAGAAGATGAAGAAATGTAATGATAAGCTGACACTGTGCATTGTTATTTATAGGAAACGTCAAAGTGTATGTGTATAAGTAGTACAATAAGCAAAAATAGGACTATCTGACATGTCCGATCCAAGGGCGAGCTGCGTGCGGTTATGTAAAACAGGTATAACGATCGGTATGAGAGACCACCTGGGTATTCCCTTGTACGTCAAAGCTTCTTGCTCCCTTGGTGCTTCCCTCCCATGATGGGTCCGATGATCTAGCTATCGGAGAGGGCCTCCAGAGAATAGGGTCCTGAAAGGAAGAAAATGATAAAGATATACTGGTCCTGAGGCGGTTGAACCGCATTGTGGGACGTGCCATAGCCGTGCCTCCGCCTATACCGATGGTATCTTTAGTGCGTAGTTATGTACGCGCAGCATAAATTTCGTCGCTTGACTGGGACTAGGACGGAGGCCGAATTGCTAGGCGAGCTCTAAACGTGCCTGGCGATACTGTTACGGGTTATTCCGGACTCGCATGAATGTGTTTGTGGACCTTGTCGCCGAATTGGCGGTTTGCCTCAAATGGCTGCTTTGCATTTCTGCTGCAAGGGCCGCAGTGTGCTCCTCCATGCGGAGCGAGCGTTGTGTGTTTCCGTTAACTGTTATAACCCCGCGAGGTCCTGGCATTTTGAGCTTGAGGTATGCATAATGCGGTACTGCATTGAATCTAGCGAATGCGGTTCGCCTGAGTAGTGCGTGATAGCCACTACGGAAGGGGACGATATCAAAGATTAACTCTTCGCTTCGAAAGTTATTCGGAGATCCGAAGACCACTTCCAGTATGATTGAGCCTGTGCAATAGGCCTCTACACCTGGTATGACACCTTTCAAGGTGGTTTTTGTGGGTTTGTTCCTCAAGGGGTCTATACCCATTTTGCGCACCATATCCTGATAAAGCAGGTTCAGACTGCTGCCACCATTCATAAGGACTCAAGTGAGGTGGAAATCCGTCAATGATAGGATCAAGGACCAATGCGGTAGAACCGCCATGACGGATACTAGTGGGGTGGTCCCTGCGCTCAAAAGTGATTGGACAAGAAGACCATGGGTTGAACTTTGGGGCGACTGGCTCCATTGCGTAGACATCCCTGAGTGCACGCTTCCGTTCCCGCTTGGGGATATGGGTTGCGTATATCATTTTCACCGTTTTCACTTGGGGAGGAAATTTCTTCTGTCCTCCTGTGTTCGGCGGCTGGGGCTCCTCCTCGTCGTCGCTATGCAGCCCCTTTTCCTTGCTTTCGTCATTCAACTTGCCGGCCTGTTTGAACACCCAACATTCTCTGTTGGTGTGGTTGGCTGGCTTATCGGGGGTGTCGTGAATTTGACACGAGCGTTCGAGTATGCGGTCCAAACTGGACGGGCCGGATTGTTTCTTTTGAACGGCTTTTTCCGCTGACCGGATTTAGAGCCACTGAATCCAGCATTGACTGCCATGTCTTCGGCATTGTCGCCGTTGTTGCGGCGCTTGTATCTGTTGCGACATGGCTTGCCGTTGCTGTCTCTGGCCTCCGATGTGCCAGGGTTGCTTGTTCTGTTGTTGCTACGGGCCAACCAGCTATCCTCGCCCGCGCATAAGCGGGTCATGAGTGTTGTGAGGGCTACCATGGACTTTGGCTTCTCTTGGCCGAGATGTCTGGTGAGCCCCTCATCCCGGATGTTATGTTTAAAGGCCGCTAGGGCTTTGGCATCCGGGCAATCCACAATTTGGTTCTTTTTGGTTAGTAACCGAGTCCAAAATTTCCTGGCTGACTCTCCGGGCTGTTGTGTTATGTGACTTAAATCATCAGCATCCGGTGGTCGCACATAAGTGCCCTAGAAGTTGTCCAGGAATGCGTCTGCCAGGTTCTCCCAACTTCCGATGGAGTTTGATGGCAAGCTATTTAGCCAATGCCGAGCTGGTCCTTTGAGTTTTAACGGGAGGTACTTGATGGCGTGTAGATCATCCCCGCGGGCCATGTGAATGTGGAGGAAGAAATCCTCTATCCATACCGCGGGGTCAGTAGTACCATCGTATGATTCAATGTTCATGGGTTTAAACCCTTCTGGGAATTCATGATCCATTACTTCATCAGTGAAGCATAGGGGGTGTGCGGCGCCTCTGTGTCGGGCTATGTCACGACGCAGTTCGTACGAGTCTTGTCTGCTGTGTTCGGCCCGGCCGGATTTACTTTTGGTATATCCGGCATGACGGTCGTCGTCATGTGTTGGGGCGCGCCCTCGTGATCAGAAGATCGATCTTTTGTGTCCTGCTTTGTTTTCCAATACGTCTCCCAGGTCCTGTGTGTTACCCCGGGCCTTGCTGTTTTTGTTTGACTGGCGACGGGGTGCGGGCTGGACTTCGGGCTATGCCACCTTCTCTCGGCCATGAGGTGGCCGGTCTGCCGCATCATATGCTGGAAGCGCAGGCTTTGATTCTTCCTCTTCAAGTTGGGGTAGCAACCTGCGCTTTGGGAAACTTTTTATTGGGCACTCGAGTTCGTGTTCCTCGGCTGCCAGGACCTCAGTCCATCTATCTGCTAGCAGATCTTGCTCATCTTCAAGCTATTGTTGCTGTTTCTTCATGCTTTTTGCTGTGGCAATAAGCCGGCACTTGAAGCGCTCCTGTTCGACGGGATCCTCAGGCACGATGAATTCTTCGTCGCCGAGAATCACCTCGTCTTCGGAGAGAGGCATGTAATTGTCATCCTCTGATTCTCCGTCTGCTACCTGTTGCTTGGGGTTGGCTTGCCCATCCTCCTGCTCAAAGCCTGGCTGGAGAGGATTGTCTTCGTCTTCGGCACTATTTGCAGCGTTATTGTCTCATGTGTCGGTATCGCTATTTTTGCTATGGCGGGGCTTAGAGCGGCATCGATGACGCTGGTTCTTGGATTGCTTCTCGCGGGGATTACCCTCCGTTGCCTTATTGCCATCTCTTTCTTTGGGGTGTCCACCATGTATATATCATACGATGAGGTGGCAGTCCAGCGCCCTGTGGGCAGTGGTTCCTGTACGTCTCCCGCATCGTCGTCCATACCGTCGATGTCTTCGGAGTCGAAGTCGAGCTTGTCGGTTAGGTCGTCGACAGTGGCTACTAAGTGGGTGGTGGGTGGGGAATGAATTTCTTTGCCTTCCGCTTCCCACTCGAGCCGGACATAGTTCGTCCAAGGGTCTCCTGACAAGGAGAGAGACCGTAATGAGTTTAGCATGTCGCCTAGGGGCGAGTGCTGAAAGATATCCGTGGAGGTGAACTCCATGATTGGTGCCCAATCAGATTGGATGGGCACGGACGCGACCGGTTCGGAGTCTGTGGCCGGAGACGAATCCGAGTGTCCGGCAACACATGTCTCATAGGAGGTGAAGTCAGTATTCGGCTCTATCGCCGCAAAGTATGCGGCCTCCGTGGAGGGGTCCATCCACCCGTCCTCAGATGGTGCGATCTGTTCCGGATTGAGGGCCGGAGTAGCTACAGGTGTGATCTCCCGAACACTGTCCGATGGCAGAGCTAAATCATGCTCATCGTGACTGTGCGGAGCACCTGACATAGGTTCGAATCCGTCGAAGATCAAGTCTCCGCGGATGTCGGTGGTATAGTTCAAGCTTCCAAACCTGACCTGATGGCCAGGGGCGTAGCTCTCGATCTGCTCCAGATGGCCGAGCGAGTTGGCCCGCAGTACGAAGCCGCCGAATAAGAAGATCTGTCCGGGGAGGAAAACCTCTCCCTGGATCGCATCGTTGCCGATGATCGAAGGAGCCATCAAGCCTTATGATGACAACACAGTGGAACTCTCAATGAAAGCACCAATGTCGGTGTCAAAACCGGCGGATCTCGGGTAGGGGGTCCCGAACTGTGCGTCTAAGGCAGATGGTAACAGGAGGCGGGGGACACAATGTTTACCCAGGTAGGGGCCCTCTCGATGGAGGTAATACCCTACTTCCTGCTTGATTGATCTTGATGATATGAGTATTACAAGATTTGATCTACCAAGAGATCGGAGAGGCTAAACCCTAGAAGCTAGCCTATGGTATGATTATTGTTGTCCTACGGACTAAAACCCTCCGGTTTATATAGACACCGGAGGGGCTAGTGTTACACAGAGTCGGTTACAAGGGAGAAGATCTACATATACGAATCGCCAAGCTTGCCTTCCAAGCAAAGGAGAGTCCCATCCGGACATGGGACGAAGTCTTCAATCTTGTATCTTCATAGTCCAACAATCCAGCCAAAGTATATAGTCCGGCTGTCCGAGGACCCCCTAATCCAGAACTCCCTCAGGCGGCTATACCTGCGTTTCGATCTGGCTCTCCGTTACAGCTTGCATCATGGATTAATAAGGGGCTGGACTGGGGGTCAATTGATGAAGTGCATACTCTACAGAGCTGCATCTGGATCCTCCTTAAGAAGGACATCGGTCTTTTCAACGTGATTCAGGTAATGCTGGTTTGCCGGGTCTTGCCGTGCCAGCGGCGACCTCTCCGTATGTGGGAGTTTAATCCGGAAGGACCATGGACCATCCAACACTTCTTCGATACTATGCACAAAGGGATGTGGAAGTTGTTTTTCGGGAAACAAAAACAGTGGCCCGACACCACCGAGGACATCGGCCTCGACTACAACCAACCGGATACCTCGGTAAGCTCTTGACTTCCGAACAATTTTTAGCAATGTATGTCGTAATGTGATACTGTTCACACTATCCTCTTCCAGGGCTGGATAAAGAAAGTGGAGTGAATTAGGTGTTCGGCCCCCCTTCCCGAAGACTCAGCGGATCCCGTATTAACAAGGATGCTGGCCCCGGCACCGTACCAGATGCCCGTGAAGGAGGACAAGACGGAGAGTGGGAGGACCAAAGGTAGCCTCCATCCCGAAGATATATTAGATGTTGTGTCCGGGGAGATCAAAATCCCATCGCCCAAGGACAAAAGTAAAGGAGAAGCCAACATTCATTCTCCCCATGGTAAGAAAAGGGCCGTCTCCGAAGATTGGGAGGAAAAGGCTCCTAAGCGAGGCAAGATGCCCTTGTCAGGCGGCTCGGGCTTGGAGGACGACGTCATCGCACAGTCCCCCGGCGAGGGCAAGCCTAAATCGTAAGCGAACAAGGGTGTTTTAAACATATCCCATTCCTCTCCTGTGGCCAGGGTAACATCTAGAATATATGTTTTTGCAGCTCGGCACACGGTCTTCTTCAACAATCCTCTTCCTCGGGGGATCTTCTCCGGAGATGATGGAAAGTGAGATGCCTCCACCGGTCTCCTCGCCCAATAGGGGGGATGACTTTGAGGTGTCGTCCCGGAGGGTCTCTCCTGATCAACAAGTGATGCGAGGGATGAGAAAACACTAACCAAAGGTGATACTTCGGTAGCCCAGGGTCCAAGGGCCAACAATAAAGGCCCTTGACTGTCCGGCTTACGGCCGGAGACAACTCTACGGACGAATGAACTGGTCCCTTTGAAGGGAGGCCGTGCTGCTACAGCAGCTTCCGGAGATCCAAAAGTGCCTGATATATTGACGAACATGCTGCGACAGGCGTCCGTCTCCAAGGACCATCGTACCTTGATGGGTACTGTGGTTGAAAAGATCCTGTCCGTGAAAAGCGGATTGAATGAGGCCTTCACTAGCCTGCTAAGAGGCTTCGAGGTTTGTACTGTAATGCTTTCGATTGTGTTTTATTCACAAAATACTCCTATGTATAGATAGTAGCCCCTGAGACTCTGATTGGCTTCCCAAGGGAGGCGATCAGAGGATCAAAAAGATATGTCCAGGAAATAATCTGACTACTTGGAACATAGGCTGTTACCTCCCCGGCTACTGCCCGAACCATAGAGGTTGCAGATCTGCAGCGGAAGATTGATGAGGCGGATGATGACGTCACGCTTATCAACACGTGGCTTGACGAGGTGCAAGGTATGTTTTTGGGGCAGTTAGTATATGTATGTATGATAATATATGCACGAAGATAGAATTGTATGCTGAGACGCGCATAACTGCAGCTGGTGCTGCCGCGGTGGAGGCCCTTCGGGCTGAACTTGCTCTAGCCAAGGAGCAAGCCCGAATGAGTAATTTGGTTTCCAATAAGGCAGCGGATGGATTAAAAACCGAACAGGCTGCCCGGCGCCAGTGCAAGGAGAGAATATCTATCATGGCTCGCGAGCTAAAGGAAACCACTGTCCAGTGCGAATTCCTCGAGAGGGATAACAAAGCCAAAGCGGCCGATCTCGACAAGGCCTTACAAGAGGCGAGAGAAGCACGATCCGAGTCTAGAGCGGCTCGAGAGGAGATCCGGCAAGCTGGGGATATAGCGACTGGTAAGCCTTTCTTGTTACAGACTACATTTGGCGATCTGAAGTATTCCCCGCTTAATCAGATGTGGAGCTCTCCAGACGCATTCTTGGACCTGCCGAAGATCACCTCCGATGCGGCGCAATTTTAACAACCGCAGGAAGAGTGTACCACAGAGAAGCTTTTTTGGTCACAATTCGGCACGCCAAAGCGTTCGCTGTTACTGAACGAACAGATGGCCTAGTGGGCCGAGCTCCACAGGATATCTGGTTCTGCCATGAAGGATGTCATAGTTCGGCTGTGGCCGACTGAGCCAATTCCGAATAGTTATTTCGGTTTTGTGCAGCGGCTTGTTGATGCGGTGCCACGTATCGACGCCGTTAAGCGTTCAACATGCATTGAAGGTGCACGGATGGCCTTTGCCCGTGTCAAGACATACCGGGCAAAGATGAAGGCCACGAACGTTGCAGCGAGAAGTCCCCCCAAGGGAAAGGACCATCACGCACCAGAGCATTATTTCGAGGACGTCTTAGAGGGTGCCCTCTTGATAGAGGGTCAGTGCTCGAAAGACATGATATTCGAATGAAATGTGTTGAAATTCTAAAAGACAATGTTATGATAATATTATGATATTCGCTTAAAAGCTTTTGGTTCCTCCTGTGCGACCATTTTTGTATAATCTGAAAGTTTTCCAGTCGTTGGCTTCAGCCCCCTCATAGAAAATACGGGGGTGTTCAGAAAAGCACTTGATCACTCTTAACCCAACGTCTTGGTCCATGAAGGAGGTGTCAATGCGGTGAACGAGGCAATCGGGCTATAGGGCGTTAACACTTTCACTTAGCCATAGGAGTTTTATGGTGGGTCTACTATATGACCCTGGTATGTACGCGGTTATCCCAATATGGTGTGTTACATGTATGACCTGAAGAAAGGTCCTTCGTGTAATATGGAGGGAATCACGAAAGATTCCAGTAAGTCATCGAGTGGTTGACCAGCTCTCACCGCATCATGACAGTCAGTTTTCGGCTTTCTCTACTGAGGTGTTTGACCAGATGAACCGGAAACACAACCGCAGTAGTTCTCCCTTTACTACCTTAGCCAATAGAGCGAAACGTAAGGTAGCAAGCACAGGAGCCGGGCAACCCAACTATTGACCCAAGACATGATTCGGAGCTGATGCATATAAGGCCAAACTCGCGACGCCGAAGTATGCTATAAAGCTGTTCGGACTTGTTGGCAATTTATTTTGTTCCCATATTGAGCCCCTCGCGAGTTTTGTCGGGGTGTGTGAAATAACAGAAGGAGCAAAATTTAGTTCTTTAGAGAAAAGTGAATACTGGATACAGGTTATGTTCACTAGAACTTGAGTGATATGCCAATCGTTGTTTTGTATATAATAACGCCACGACCCCGGCTATTTGACATGCCAGGGGTCGATGGCTGAGGAAAAAGGCACTTTACAGGCTCACAAAATAGAGAGTGCGGTCTACAAAAAGTTGTTTCGGACCTCCTATCGCACGTCTGCGCCGCCTTTCCTTAGTGAAGCGGCTCCTTAACAGAAGTAGCCTTTGGGTGAATGTACAAACCTGAACTCTGATAGAGTCAGTGAGATGACCGCCTTTGAGTCACCTGTGGTAAAGGATAATGAAAAAGGAAAGAGTAGATAGAAAATAAAAGAAGGAGGTTATGGGAGTACTTGTAGGCCCGTCCGTGTGGTGCTTTCGCCGATGCCCATGGTATTTTAAGTGCATAGTTATGTATGCACAGTACAGATTTCGCGGGTGTATGAGGCAGACGGCGGAAGCCGAACTGCTAGTCTAGCTCCAGAATTGGTCGGTCCTACTGAATGGAGACCATCGGCTTAATGGCCGACAAGGTATGCGGTTTAATAGGACCTCTTTGTACTCCGGCTGAAGGAAATGTAGTGCGATCCTCAGTCCGGAGGGAGTGCTTCTCATGCTCCCCTGTAGGGGTGTGTGTCACGTATACCATGTTCACTGTTTTACCTCAGGGGGGAATTGCTTCTGGCCCTCGGTGTTTGGTTGGTGAGTCTCTTTGTCATCGCTATCATCGGGCGGCCTCTTCCCCTTGTGTTCGGCGTTGAGCTTGCCGGCCTGCTTGAAGACCCAACAGCTTCTGTTGGTGTGATTAGCTGGTTTATCGGGGTTGCCATGAATTTGGCAGGGCCGATCCAATATCTTGTATAAATTGGATGGTCCGTCTCTGTTTGCCTTGAATGGCTTTTCCGTTAACCGGTTTGGGGCCGCTGAATCCGGCGTTGACCGTTGTGTCGTGCGTTCTTTCCTTATCATTATGACGTTTGTGTTTGCTCCGTCGTGGTTTGCCGTTGCCGTCTCGGACTTCGGAAGTGCCCGGATCGCTGGCGTTTTTGCTTCTACGAGCGAGCCAGCTGTCTTCTCCCGCACAAAAGTGGGTCATTAGAGCGGTAAGGGCTGACATGGATATTGGTTTTTCTTGATTGATGTGGCGGGCAAGCCACTCATCCCGGACGTTGTGTTTGAAGGCCGCTAGGGCTTCCACATCTGAACAGTCGACGATTTGATTCTTTTTAACTAAGAACCTAGTCCGGAGCTTCCTGGCTGACTCTCCGGGCTGCTGGACGATGAGACTTAGGTCATCGGCATCTGGTGGCCGGACATATGTACCTTGGAAGTTGTCGCGGAAGGCGTCTTCCAAATCCTCCCAGCTGTTAATAGAGTTTTCAGGCAGGCTATTTAGCCAATGCCGAGATGGCCCTTTGAGTTTTAGTGGGAGGTATTTGATGGCATGAAGGTCATCTCCGCGGGCCATATGGATATGGAGAAGGTAATCCTCGATCCATACCGTGGGATCGGTCGTTCCATCATATGATTCGATATTCATGGGTTTAAACCCTCCTGGGAATTCGTGCTCCATTACTTCGTCTGTGAAGCAAAGAGGCTGTGTGGCGCCTCTATATTGGGCCACATTGCGACGTAGCTCCGATGGGGTCCGTCTGCGGTTTTCGGCCCGGGTGTGACTAGGCTTGTCACGTCCGAATAGATAGCCATCGTCACGTGTCGGGGCACGTCCTCGCGATTTGTAGATCGATCTGGTATGTCCTGCTCTATTGTACAGGTCCTGCCGCAGGCCGTGTGTAGAACCACGCGCTATTGTATCTCTGCCTTTACGGTAAGGTGGGGCAGGCTGGTGTTCGGCTTGAGTTGCCACTTTGTCCCGACCGCGTGGTGGTCGGTTAGCCGCATTGTGTGATGATGGTATGGGCTCCTGCGCCTCATCATCAAACTGAGGTAGCAATTTGCGCTTCGGGTAAGTTTCGGCTGGGCGCTTGAGGCTGTATTCTTCGGGTGCTAGGACATCAGTCCATCTATCGTTGAGCAGATCTTGGTCAGCTTGAAGCTGCTGCTGCTTCTTTTTCAGGCTCCTTGCAGTGGCTATTAGCCGGCGCTTAAAGCGCTCCTGCTCCTGAGATTCCTCAGGCACGATAAAATCCTTGTTGTCGAGGCTCGCCTCATCCTCGGAGAGTGGAAGATAATTATTTTCCTCGGAGTCGTCATTTATGGCCTATTCGTCAGGGCTAACTTGCCTGTTTTCCCGATCGTCCTATTTGGCAGATCGTTCATCGGGATCTTCTCTGTCTTCGGCACTGTCCGGAGTGTTATCGTCTCCCGTGCCGGTGTTGCTGTCTTTGCTGTGGCGTGATTTAGAGCAGTGTCGCTGACGCCGGCGCTTTGGTTCTGTCTTAGGAGGTTCATCCTCAACTAGCTTCTCTTTGTCATCGCCGCAATTTTCTTTTGGTGCATCCACCATGTATACGTCATATGAGGAGGTGGCCGTCCATCGTCCGGTGAACAGCGGGTTTTGGGCCTCCTCTTCTCCTGCATCGTCGTTCATACCGTCGATGTCTTCGGAGCCGTAATCGAGCATGACGGTTAGGTCCTCGACAGTGGCTATGAAGTGGGCGGTGGGGGGAAAGAAAATTCTCCGTCATCAGCCTCCAGTCCGAACTGGATATAATTCGGCTGAGAGTCCCCCGCCAGGGATAGATTTTTTAGTGAGTTTAGCACATCGCCCAAAGGTGAGTGTCGAAAGATGTCCGCGGAGCTGAATTCGACGATCGATGACCGATCAAGCTCGACATACGCGGACACACAAGGTCCGGAACCTGTAGCCGGAGACAAGTCCATGGTTCCGGTGACACAGATGTCACTTGAAGTTAGGTCTCTGTGCGGCTCCAACGCCGCTGAGTCTGCGGCTTCCGCGGCGGGATTGAGCTTCCCATCTTCGGATGGCGCGATCTGCTCCGGATCTAGGGCCAGAGCAGCTACAAGTACTATCTCCCGGGTATGGTCCGATGACAGATTTATGTCATGTTCATCGTGGTGGCAGGGAGCGGCTGTCATGGTCTCGAATCCGTCGAAGATCAAGTCTCCGCGGATATCCGTGATGTAGTTCAAGCTTCCAACTCTGACCTGATGGCCAGGGGCGTAACTTTCGATCTGCTCCAGATGGCCAAGCGATTTGGCCCGCAGTGTGAAGCCGCCGAATACAAAGATCTGTCCCGGGAGGAAGGTTTCCCCTTGGGCAGCATTGTTGTAGATGATTGAAGGAGCCATCAAGCCTTTTGATGACAGCATGGTGGAACTCTCAATGAAAGCACCAATGTCGGTGTCAAAACCGGCGGATCTCGGGTAGGGGGTCCTGAACTGTGTGTCTAAGGTTGATGGTAATAGGAAACATGGGACACAATCTTTACCTAGGTCCAGGCCCTCTCTATGGAGGTAATACCCTACTTCCTGCTTGATTGATCTTGATGAATATGAGTATTACAAGAGTAGATCTACCACGAGATCATAATGGCTAAACCCTAAAAGTCTAGCCTGTCTGACTATGATTATGAGGATATCTGTCTATGGACCTAGCCCTCCAGTTTATATAGACACCGGAGGGATCTAGGGCTACATAAGGTCGGTTATAGAGAAAGGAATCTTCATATTCGGACGCCAAGCTTGCCTTCCACATCAAGGAGAGTCCTATCCGTACACGGGTAGAGTCTTCGGTATGTTTATCTTCGTAGCCATCAGTCCGGCCCATGTCCAATACGTTGGACGCTCGAGGACCCCTTAGTCCAGGACTCCCTCACAGGGGCCGTGGGACGCATGGGCGGCGGCCGTAGGGCGCGCTACGGGCGCGTCGAGGAGCGGGCGCGGCTACAAGAACGGTCAGCGCGGCGACAGAGGCGGCGTTGGGCGTGGGGTGTCGTTGCCGGCAGGGGAGTAGGAGGAGATGCCGGGGCCTCACCACGGGGCCATGGGGTCTAGGCAGTGGGGTTTGAGGAGGAGGACGGTTGACGACCGGGCAACGGGGAGGTGAGCGGCAATCTGGCGGGGTGGCTCCAGCGAGGTGGCCTCCGGCAGGGTCCTCGGGCGGTGGCGACGGGTGATGCCCCGGTCCAGATCGGGGGAGGGGGAGGGGGCGACATGGGTGGGGGAGTGGGGCGAGTGGGTGTGTTGGGGGGTTAGGGTTTGGTCACCCAGGGGGTTATGGGGGAGTGGGGGACAGCCTGGGCCGGTTGGGTCGGCCTGGCTGTTGGTTAGCTGGGCCAGTTGGCCTAGGGGGTTTGGGGGGTTTTCCTTTTCTCTCTAGTTTTGTTAGGTTTATTTTTTATTTTTTTCTTTTATTTATTTCCTTTTCTATTTTAATTCAATTTAAAATATTTAGGCATTCTGTAAAAGTGTGTTTCCTTCACCTTAAATACCTAGCCATTGTTTGGCACACTTCGAACATTTTAGTTTTAAAGTTTGAAAACTTTTGTTGTTTGCCGTATTTTGAATTGATTTGTGAACCGGTTTTTGAACCAAGGAGAGATTAGTAACAGTAATGAAGGTGACGTGGCATCATTATCATAGGTTCACTGTAGTTTAATTATCCCAGAGAAGGTTAGACCCTCTTTCGTTGTTACAAATCATTTGTTAGATGTGATTCAGACACTGTCACGGTCCCAACCCATTCATACCACACTTTCAACCAAACGCATCCTAAGACAGTGTCACACTTTGTACCTAGTATCTTGAATTGTTGCCATCTCATTAGCGGTGCCATTAGAAAATTATTTGGCACCGCTTCGGCAGTTTGTGCAGTCAACTTTGATCCACACATCCGAGCAGCCAAGCAGTAAAATACTAAATCTTTATGGCACGAAGGAACTGGGCATCGGAGCAACTACGTGCTCCGGAGTCCGGGTCCCTGATTTTTTCGCTGCATCGGCTCGCCAGTGCAGGGCACCGGTGCGAGATGTAGCAACAGTTGTCTTTACCCCAGTTTTGGCATACATAGTGGACGACCTTAGTGCTATTAGTTCTATGTTACTAAATTTGTGCATGTACACACCTGTTAGTATCAATTTGCTGTCATCCAAATACTGTCACTATGCTATTGTAGTTATATTTACCTTTCTCATAAAATGTTCAATTTGTTATTTATTGTCCATGAGTAAGAACTTGTAGCGTTGTTGTAGTTAATTATAGCTTCTGATGTTCTAGAATTTGGTTGTTGTCTCAGTAGAAATTAATTCATTTGCACAATGATCTTTTTGAGAGGATATGTCATAATTAACATGTTTCTGCAGTTTTTCAAAATAAGCATTGGTGATTTTATATGTTGTTGTAAACTCATTTCCCCTACATTTGTTACTGGTCTAGTTTTAAATATTATAAGATGAACGGAAGTGTTCTTACTTGGAGTGGGTTGATCAAGAGGGGCCACAGTCTTTGAAGATGTGCCTAGCGAAGCTCTAGAGCATGTATGAGGAAGAGAATAGACGTAGGCTTAGAGAAACTGTTGTCAACACTAAATAATATTTGAAGATGCGAGATAAAAAGTTAAAGGTGGAGAATGAGCTTAGATTTTTTTAAATAAGACTTTGCTAAGATGGTGTTGGCGAAAGAAGAGGCACTTTCCCAGTTGGCCTGTGCAAAACAGGTTCTTACTGAAATGAAAGTAGAGGTGGATAAGACGAGTCTAGATGATCTCGATTAGGGAAATGAATATATTGTTTTAATATTGTTCTTATGAAGTTGAACTTGTATATGTTGTATTGTGATGTTTTCATGTAGCTATCGTGCTATAATATTATAATATATTTATGTGTCTGATATGAAATTGGCAAACAGCTATTCGATTTGAAATGTGAATTTACGTAATACTAGAATTATTAATTGTAAACTAATAAACCTGCTAAATGTGTCATGAAACTTTGCAAACGGTTCTTGCAGTAAAAAACTTGTGATGGATAGCCTAATGCCACACAGTTTTCTTCATCAAATCGTATGTGATATAGTTGATAAAAGCAAACAGTTAACCAATGCAGAGTCTGTGTGATAGTTACACCTTTCACACACAAGCCTACACATAAAATTTTGTGGGATGTACATACCTACGGAAATGATTTTCTGGGATTCACCGTGTGGGATGTACATATCTACGAAAATGTTTTTCTGGAATTCACCATGTGGGATGTACATATATACGAAAATGTTTTTCTGGGATTCACCGTGTGGGATTTACATACCTAAGGAAATGTTTTTCTGAGATTCACCGTGTGGGGTGTACATACCTACGGAAATGATTGGGTTTCTATGCCTCGTCCGATCGCACACGGCCCCAGCCTGTGTCCCAGGAGGGCCTATCCCCGACGATTTCTGGGTCTTGTGGGAAGGACCCCCTGTCGTCCACACTCACTTGGCGACGGTTCCAAATGCCATCGTGGAAACGGGTTAAAAACCATTTGTATAGCACCGACGCGTACTAGTGATTATCAAGAAATAAAGGTATCGGATAATTTAATTGACGTGCGCGAGCTCTAGAATTCGTCCAGTATATATAGCAGTAGGTGCTGTGGTGTAACAATGGTATTGATGTCCTCATCAAAATGCTTACACCCAACAAAGGCAAAGGTGTCGTCACTCCCCTTGTTCTTGCCAATTGCAAGAATTAAATTTAGTAGTGATAGGCAAATAAAGAAAAGTAAAAGAATGTAAAAATAAAATAGCAAGGTAATTGTAGGATTTCTTGACATTAGTTAAGAATGGACCGGTGGCCATACGTTTACTAGGGAATTTATCTCATAAAAATAGCATCGGTGGTTAATAAATTACTATTGGGCAATTGACAGAATTGCGCATAGTTATGATGATCATCCAAGACATAATTTATATATAGGCATTGCACCCATGACAAGTAGACCGTTAAACTTACAGATGTCTACTACTATTATTCCATCCCAATGCCGCTATCTTAAATGCATCTCATAGTATTAAGTTCATGACACACAGAGTAACACATTAAGCAAGACCAAGCAATATGATTGAACCCCCTCGTTTTATCCTTAATAGCAACAATACAAATATGTGCTTCGGCCCCTCATGTCACAACAAGGTAAGTCTAACTACAAGATTAAACAAAAATCAATCTACTTCGCCAAAAAAGACTGATAGATCAGAGAGAAATACAAAGCAATAAAATTACGCAACAAATAAGTCTCAATAGAATCAAATAGTTCAATGGATAATTCTGATCATAAACCCACATTTCATCGGATCCCAACAAACACACATGTAACGCCCCGAGACTGTTGCGCCAGGTGTCTTCTAGTTATTCGTTGTTGTTGCCATGTCATTCGCTTGCGGGTTGCATCTTGTCATGTCGTCATGTGCATTGCATCATCTTGTTTTCAAAACTTGCATTCGTCCGGGTTCCCCTAGTTCTTTCCGTTGTCCGTTCTGAGCCCAGACACACTTGCACATGCCCGCGACACATCCGAAATATTATTTTATAAGTGGCCGGAAAATGTTCTCAGAATGGGACGAGAGTTGGCGTGTGGTCTTGTTATGTTGTAGGTAGGCCACCTGCCAAGTTTCATCACATTCAGAGCTCATTTGATAGACCAACCGTTAAACTTATAGCGACAGTATAGCTGGTCTATCGTCGGACGTTTTCAGTCCCTGGAAACCATTGCCGGGCTGCTCTCTCTCCTCTCTTCTCAGCCCATCTCTCTCTAGCACAGCCCACTTGCAGCCCACCTAACCCCTCCTCTGACCGGAACCATTCGTTTGCGATCGGAGGGTCCAGAAACGAAGCAAAACCCCTAACCCTAGCCCCCTTTCTATATATAGACGCCTCCCCTGCCATTTTTAGCCTCCTACCTACCCCTCCTCCTCAATTTCTGTGCCCCTAATCATCATCTGCCTCCTCCTCCCACCTTCTCCTTGTTTTCTGGCAAGCCCCAACCCTCCTTCGCCACATGGCAGCGAGCCACAGGCCGCGCCGTCACCGGAAACCACCACCCTGCCCAATCCCCGCCTTCCACGTCGCCTCCGCCCGCCCGCCAGCCAGTCCAGCGCTGCCATGTGGCTTCGCCATGTCACCCTAGCCGCTCCCAGCCACGCGGGCCCGCCAGGACCCATATCGGGCCCTGGGAAGCCCATCAGGGCCCAAACTCCGCCGCCTCGTGCCTGAGGACGCTCGTCCCCGAGCTCCCTCTCGACCCGAGAGCTGGTCGCTCTCACCGCCGCTGCCTCTGGTGACCAGGCATCCGGATCAGCCGCCACCAACCCCATGTCACTCTGCCCCGCTCTCCATCCTACCTCACAGGGCTCTCTCCTCTCTAATCTCTCTGTCTCTCATCTTGTCGCCGCCCATGGACTCCCACTGCCAACGCCGCACAGATCGGGTCCTCCCCGAACCTCATGGCCCTGGCCTCGTCCCGTGCACGAGATTCGGCCCCGTCCGCCTGGATCTGCCGTCTCCGCCTCCCTGCCATCATCTCCGGTGAGCCGCCGGGCCAAGTCCCCTGCATCGCGCCCCCACCTACTGTCGTTTCACTCTTGAACGAGCGAGCGCCTCGCTCGTGGACTTTCCCTGCTCGCGCATGTGGGTCGGCTCATCCCCTGGGTCCAGCAAGTCGCCAGCCTGCCTAGGCTCTCCGCCTGCCTAGCCTCCTCCCATCGAACTGGGCCTAGCCCAGCTAGGTGAGTAGCCCAGTCAATCCAAGATTTCAGCCCGTTATGTTTTTTTCCTGTCCAGCGATTTTAGTAATTATCCAGAGACGCCTGTTTTACAGAAACCCCCCTAAGTTTCATGCATATCCTAACTCACCAACTAAGCATCACTTGTAAAAACTCTATATATGAAAGTTGCTTAGAATTTTGTGTAGTTTCATAATATGCCACTTTCAATCATGTTTAAAATGTCTAAAATTTTGTTTGCATATATTTTGCTTTAATGCCATGTTAAATGATTTATTTCGTAACTAAATAATCGTAGCTCCAAATTTAATAAACTTTATATGTAAATGGGGTAGAAAAATGCCTAGTTTAACATGGTGGCTTTACTTTTCATGTTTAACAACTCTAAAATATGGTTTAGGGAAGAACAGTACCAAACCTAATATATGCACATAAGGAGTTTCCGGATTTGTTGTTTGTTGTTCCGGCCTCATTTAAACTTGCCTAGATAGGTAGTTTTCATTTGCTTCACCTCTTGCCATGCTAACCAACATTTAATATTGTTGAGTACATTAACGGGAGAGAACTAAATAAGCCATTGCATATTGAGCTCCACTTAATTTGTAGTATTGTTTGTGCATATTGTCATGCCATGCTTATTTAAACCGGACATGCATCATACTTGGTTGTGCATCATGCCATGTTATGTGATGGTTGTTTTCTATGTTGTTTGCTTCTTTCCGGGTTGCTTCTCGCGATAGCTTCGGTTTCGTTCCGGAGTTGTGAGGATTCATTCACCTTTGTCTGTTTGTCTTCTTCATGGACTCGTTCTTCTTCCTTGCGGGATCTCAGGCAAGATGACCATACCCTCGAAATCACTTCTATCTTTGCTTGCTAGTTGTTTGCTCTATTGCCATGTCGCGCTACCTACCACTTGCTATATCATGCCTCCCATATTGCGATGTCAAACCTCTAACCCACCTTTTCCTAGCAAATCGTTGTTTGGCTATGTTACCGATTTTGCTCAGCTCCTCTTATAGCGTTGTTAGTTGAAGGTGTAACGCCCGGTATGTAACTTGCCATATTTGTATTCCAACTCTTGCCATTTTCGACACTAGGTTATGATATTCCCTTGTGGTTGGGCTTTGTCTTCGTTTTGCTTTTCTCCATGTCATGCATCTCATATCATGTCATCATGTGCATCGCATTTACATACGTGTTCGTCTCATGCATCCAAGCATTTTCCATGTTGTCCGCTTTGCATTCTGGCACTCCTATGTCCTCCGGCGTCCCCTTTTGCCTCTTTTCGTGTGCGAGTGCTAAACGTTCTCAGATTGGACTGAGACTTGCCAAGCGGCCTTGGTATACTACCGGTAGACCGCCTATCTTGTTTCGTGCCATTTGGATTTCGTTTGATACTCCAACGGTTAACCGAGGAACCATAAAGGCCTCGTGTGTGTTGCAGCCCAACACCGCTCCAAAGTGGCCCAAAACCCATCTAAACCCCCTCCATCCTCTCGGCCGTTCGATCACAATCGCATGGCCGAAAACCGCACTCCATTTGGAGTCTCCTAGCTCCTTCTATGTATAAATAGGCCTCCCCCTCTGAAATTTCGGGCAAAAACCACCCCTAACCCTAGCCTCTTCCTCCTCCGCCGCCGGAAGCATCCGGATCAGGACGGACACGTCCGCCGACGCCACCTGACCTATTGCGCGCCGCCACCTGTCCCACGTGATCGCCCCCGCCGCCGCGGCCGAGCCCATGGCAGGCCCACCCGGGCCCGAGCACCCCGCCGCCGCAGCGCTCGCGTGCGCCGCCTCCCGCGCCACTCGACCTCGTCGCCCGCGCGTGCGCCGCCGACCACCGCCGCCGTCCGCGCCCGCCGCCACCGCCCAGCTCCTCGCGCGCCGGCGCCGACCACCGCCACCGACCGCTCCCGCGACCGCGTGCGCCGCCTCCAGCCGGCGCCGACCTCGCCCCGCCTCCTCCCGTCTCCGGCGAGTCCCTCCAAGTCCGGCTACTCCTCTCCGGTGAGCTCTCCTTCCATCTCCGGCGAGAGTCCGGTCATCTTCGGTTCGCGTGCCGCCCAGATCCAGATCTAGCTACAGTAAACCTTAGGTCTATTTTCCCTAAGTCCTTTTTCTGGTTATTTTTATGGCATGTTCATCGCATCATAACTTTGCATCCCTAGCCCCGTTTTGGGCGTGTAATATATCAAATTTTTCATCTGGATGTGCTCTGCATTTTGTTCCATTGCACCATGCTTGTTTGAGTCCATCTTGATGCCCTAAATGCCGTTGCAAGAGTGCTATAAAATGTTAGTTTCTGTTTCTTATCAGATTATGGACATTTGTCATTTTTGCCATGATTAATGTGTGCCTCCTATGAACTTGAGCCCTACATGTGTTTTGGGCTATGCCATGCCATATTTACAAGGGTGTATGCCATGTATTTTTGTGATCAATGTGGTGACTATCACAAGCATGCAAAGTAGCTCTCGTGATGTTGCTGATTTCAGGGACTTAGAATTCTTCTAAGTTTTTTCCCTGATGTTATTTTTATGCCATGTATTCATGTTGCTACAAAGTGATCCATGCCTCTTTTTAGCATGTTCAGTAAGGATGTTTTGGAGATATTGTTATGTTCTATCCATCTGTGTCTTTGTTTGCAATTATGGAGTACCCTAGCATGACTCAATCTTGCTCTACTTTTGCTATAAAATGTTCCTGGCAGATTGTTTACGTGTTAATCAATTTTGCCAAGGTTGTTGTAGTTGATCCATGCATGCTATGAGATTTTTCTTGCCATGTTTAGCTTCTTGAACATGCCTTATTACTGGTTGTATGCTTAGTTTGTCATGCAATGCCTTGTGGTGAGTGCATCGAGCTCGCAAACATGCCTACGTAACTCTATTTTTGACATGTCCAGTTTTCTGCTAAGTCTGAATCTGTTAACGAAACTTGCTATGTTTGCATGGGTGCCATCATATCTTCTGATCCCTTTTGGCTTATGGTTAGTAAGGGACTTTTGTTACATGCTTTGAGTAGTTTCATTCCATGCCTTGTGTTGCTATGATATGTTCTTGTAGCATGTTGATATCTTTCTCTAAACATTGCTTCCTGATGTTAAATCCTGACATGTTGTTATTTTCACTAAGTCTGTGAACCTGATATCTTTTGCACTTTTGCCATGCTTGTTTGAACCTGCTATTTTTCTATTTATCATCTTTTGTCAAGCATCTTGAATGGATCACTACCATGTGCTTTGTTGCTATGTTGGAGTGCAGTAGCTTAGTTTCTTGTTACATTCTAGATGGCATTGTGCTGTTAATCGCAGAATAGTGCCATTTTTGTTTTGCTTGCCATTTGCAAACCGTGCATCCGATTCTGGTGATCTTTATATTAATTTCAACCGAAATCAACTCATCTTTCGAGCGACACTCTTGGTTTTCCAAGTTGAGGCCTGGTTCAGTCTTTCCTTTCCAAAGCACGCATATGCAATGCATTTTACATCACGCATATCATGCCATGTTTTGCATCATGTTGCTTGCGCATTGCACCATGGTTGATCGTGGTTCCCTTTGCTTGTGTTCTTGCTTTGGGTAGAGCCGGGAGACGAGTACGTGATCGAGGAACCCGTTGAGTACGCTTACGAAGATCAAGCTTACGTCAACTCGGAGAACTTTGCAGGCAAGATGACCATACCCTCGAAATCACTTCTATCTTTGCTTGGTAGTTGCTCACTCTATTGCTATGCCTATGATACGATACCTACCACTTGATTTATCATGCCTCCCATATTGCCATGTCAAACCTCTAACCCACCTTGTCCTAGCAAACCGTTGTTTGGCTATGTTGCCGCTTTGCTCAGCCCCTCTTATAGCGTTGCTAGTTGCAGGTGAAGATTGGAGTTTGTTCCTTGTTGGAACATGATTGTTGTTGGGATATCATTATTATATGTTATTTACTTTAATGCACCTATATACTTGGTAAAGGGTGGAAGGCTAGGCCTTATGCCTAGTGTTTTGTTCCACTCTTGCCGCCCTAGTTTCCGTCATGTCGGTGTTATGTTCCTTGATTTTGTGTTCCTTACGCGGTTGGGTTATACTGGGAACCCCTTGACAGTTCGCCTTGAATAAAACTCCTCCAGCAAGGCCCAACCTTGGTTTTACCATTTGCCACCTAGCCTTTTTCCCTTGGGTTTTGCGAACTCAAGGGTCATCTTTATTTTAACCCCGCCCCCGGTCAGTGCTCCTCTGAGCGTTGGTCCAAAACGAGTAGACTGCGGGGCCACCTCGGGGCAACTTGAGGGTTGGTTTTACTCGTAGGATGTCTCATCTGGTGTGCCCTGAGAACGAGATACGTGCGACTCATATCGGGATTTGTCGGCACATCGGGCGGCTTTGCTGGTCTTCTTTTACCATTGTCGAAATGTCTTGTAACCGGGATTCCGAGTCTGATCGGGCCGTCCTGGGAGAAGGAATATCCTTCATTGACCGTGAGAGCTTGTGATGGGCTAAGTTGGGACACCCCTGCAGGGATTTGAACTTTCGAAAGCCGTGCCCGCGGTTATGGGAAGATGGGAATTTGTTAATGTCCGGTTGTAGAAAACCTAAAACTAAACTTAATTAATATGAATCAACAGCGTGTGTAGCCGTGATGGTCTCTTTTCGGCGGAGTCCGGGAAGAGAACACGGTCTCGTGTTATGCTTGAGCGTAAGTAGTTCTAGGATCACTTCTTGATCATAGATTCTCGACCGTGCTTTGCCTTCTCTTCTCGCTCTCTTTTGTGTAAGTTAGCCAGCATATATGCTAGTGCTTGCTGCAGCTCCACCTCATACTTTTTCCCTACCCATAAGCTTAAATAGTCTTGATCGCGAGGGTGTGAGATTGCTGAGTCCCCGTGACTCACAGATTACTTCCAAAACCAGATGCAGGTGCCGATGATACCATTCCAGGAGATGCGACTGAACTCAAGTGGCAGTTCGATGAGGACTCAGGACATTACTACGTTTCCTTTCCAGACGATCAGTAGTGGAGCCTAGTCGGGGCGATCGGGGATCTTATGCATTCGGGGTTGTCTTTACTTTGGTTCCGCAGTCGGACCTTAATTGTATCTGGATGATGTAATGCTATATTTATGTATTGTGTGAAGTGGCAATTGTAAGCCAACTCTGTACCTCTTTCTTATTCAGTACATGGGATGTGTAAAGATTACCCCTCTTGCGACATGCCTACAATGCGGTTATGCCTCTAAGTCATGCTCCGACACGTGGGAGATATAGCCACATCATGGGTGTTACAGCAGGTGAAGCTGAAGTTTGTTCCATATTGGAACATGGATATGTTGGGATATCACAATATCTATTATTTTAATCAATGCATCTATATACTTGGTAAAGGGTGGAAGGCTCGGCCTTATGCCTGGTGTTTTGTTCCACTCTTGCTGCCCTAGTTTCCATCATACCAGTGTTATGTTCCTTGATTTTGCATTCCTTACGCGGTTGGGTGTTATGGGAACCCCTTGACAGTTCGCTTTGAATAAAACTCCTCTAGCAAGGCCCAACCTTGGTTTTACATTTGCCTAACAACCTATTACCCTTCCCTTGGGTCGGCCAACCGAAGGGTCATCTTTAATTTAACCCTCCCCCCCCCCCCGGGGCCAGTGCTTCTCTAAGTGTTGGTCCAAACTGGGCAATGTCCGGCGCCCCCTGGGCAACCAGGGTCTATGCCAACCCAACGTTTTTCCCATCCGGTGTGCCCTGAGAACGAGATATGTGCAGCTCCTATCGGGATTTGTCGGCACATTCGGGCGGTCTTGCTGGTCTTGTTTTACCATTGTCGAAACGTCTTGTAACTGGGATTCCGAGACTGGTCGGGTTGTGATGGGCTAAGTTGGGACACCCCTGCAGGGATTTGAACTTTCGAAAGTCGTGCCCGCGGTTATGGGCAGATGGGAATTTGTTAATGTCTGGTTGTAGAAAACCTGAAGTTGATCGTAATTAAAATACATCAACCGCGTGTGTAACCATGATGGTCTCTTCTCGGCGGGGTCCGGGAAGTGAACACGATGTTGGAGTTATGTTTGACGTAGGTTGTTCTAGGATCACTTCTTGATCATAGTTTCTCGAACGTGCTTTGCCTTCTCTTCTCGCTCTCTTTTGCGTATGTTAGCCACCATATATGCTAGTCGCTTGCTGCAGCTCCACCTCATACCTTTTACCCTTCCTATAAGCTTAAATAGTCTTGATCGCGAGGGTGTGAGATTGCTGAGTCCCCGTGACTCACAGATACTTCCAAAACAAGCTTGCAGGTGACGCAACCAAGCTCAAGGAGGAGCTCGATGAAGATCTTGTCCTTTGTGTTGTTTCATTCTAGTTGATCAGTAGTGGAGCCCAGTCGGGACGATCGGGGATCTGTGTAGCATTTGGGCTAGTCTTATTTTATTTTGGTTCCGTAGTCGGACCTTGATTGTATCTGGATGATGTAATGCTTTATTCATGTATTGTGTGAAGTGGCGATTGTAAGCCAACTATGTATCTCTTTCCCTTATGTATTACATGGGTTGTGTGAAGATTACCTCACTTGCGACATTGCTTTCAATGCGGTTATGCCTCTAAGTCGTGCTTCGACACGTGGGAGATATAGCCGCATCGAGGGCGTTACACGGGTCTTCCCGGGAGAAGGAATATCCTTCGTTGACTATGAGAGCTTGTGATGGGCTAAGTTGGGACACCCCTGCAGGGTTTTGAACTTTCGAAAGCCGTGCCCGCGGTTATGAGCATATGGGAATTTGTTAATGTCCGGTTGTAGAGAACTTGACACTTAACTTAATTAAAATGCATCAACTGTGTGTAGTTGTGATGGTCTCTTTCCGTCAGAGTCCGGGAAGTGAACACGGTTCTGGTGTTATGCTTGAACGTAAGTAGTTTCAGGATCACTTCTAGCTTCACGACCGTTGCGTTGCTTCTCTTCTCGCTCTTATTTGCGTATGTTAGCCACCATATATGCTTAGTGCTTGCTGCAGCTCCACCTCACTACCCTTTCCTACCCATAAGCTTAAATAGTCTTGATCTCGCGGGTGTGAGATTGCTGAGTCCTCGTGGCTCATAGATACTTCCAAACAGTTGCAGGTGTCGATGATACCAATACAGGTGACGCAATCCAGCTCAAGTGGGAGCTCGATGAAGATCTTGTTCGTTGTGTTGTTTCGTTCCCTATTGATTAGTAGTGGAGACCAGTTGGGATGATCGGGGATCTAGCAATTGGGGTTTTCTTCTTTTATTTGGTTCTGTAGTCGGACCTTGATTGTATTCTCGATGATGTATGTTTAACTTGTATTTGTGTGAAGTGGCGATTGTAAGCCAACTCTCTATCCCTTTCTTATTCAGTACATGGGATTGTGTGAAGATTACCCCTCTTGCGACAAACCTACCATGCGGCTATGCCTCTAAGTCGTGCCCCGACACGTGGGAGGTATAGCCGCATCGTGGGTGTTACAAGTTGGTATCAGAGCCTTCCCCGACTTAGGAGCCCCCTTCTTGATCGAATCGCTGATGTTGTTGAGTCTAGAAAAATGTTTTGAGTCTTATAGGTTTATATATATCGGAGAGTAGGATTCTTTTTACTCCTCAGTCCCTTCGTCGCTCTGGTGAGGCATCCTGACGTAGAGTTTTGACTCTTCTCTTCTCAAATTTCACGATTTTTTTAGGATCATGCGGGTATCTTGGAATAGTTTCGATGGTTTTGTGATCAGAACATTGTTCTTGGTGCCTCCTGACATTTAGGGGTTGTGGCAGTGTCCCGGGGAGTTGAGCTCCGAGGTGTTGTCATCACAATTTCATCGTTGCAGTTCTGGAATACCTGAGTTCGCCGACATTGAAAATCTCCTTTATGCAGTTGTTGGTGAGATAACCTCGACGCCACCCAGTACTGGGGCGGGAGTTCGGGAGTATTGCCATAACTCGTATAATGGATGCTTTTTGAAGGTTGAGGTAAATGATTTCCGAAGGTTTCTTGGTTATGTGTTGAAGGATGGATACAGTTGGATGTAGGATTTGCTAGTTTTGGGTGAGATATTATGCTTCCCCTGTATCCCCAACACCTGATTGCATAACCGGAAAGTTCTGGGAGTTTATAAGTGGGAATTCAAGTAGCTCTTAGGATATCTTTCTGACAGATGTATGATATGAAATTGGGGTTCGACGTCTAGTGGTCCGCCTATCCACGGTTGGTTTTAAAGTGGTCTCGTTATGTCTTAAAGAGTCCTTGGCTATGCTGACTCGGGGACGCTTCGTATGTCATGTGCACTGCCTTGTACATGATGGTGTTGTACGATCGAGCCCGTGTAGGCCCCACCACGAAAACTTCGGACGAAATCTCTATCATATGTTTGTTCTGGCTTATTCTGCAAGCCAATCCTTTGTTTTGTTTTGATTGTGGTATTCGAGTTGCTTCGAAGTCAAATGTAGATTCCATACCTTTCCTAAGCGGTGTTCTCATACTCCGATGTGAATACCAATCCTTCTTGTTAATTGAGATTGTCATGTCAATCCTTGTCAGCCGGTGCGATTCTCTTCAAGATGATCCTATCATTTGTCTCATCCGCAAGATCAATTATCAGTTCTCTCAACGGTGTTCATTTCATTCGTCCCAAGCTGCCTTTGTTTCCCGCCCACCCACCCATTTTCTTCAAGGACTCAGTTTTTCTCAATCTAGTATCCATCTTATTCATGTGAAGTCTTTCCATATTTTTCCATCAATGTTCTTATCCGGTGATTCTCAAGAAGATTCTAACGGAGCTTCGAGTTTATCATTCTCCATTCTTTTCTTCTCCAGTGGATTCAATTCAATCTTTGTCGATCATATCTTTTCCTTGTTTCAATGCTTTTCTTATGCTGGTGCACCTCATAATAATTCACTTCTCGCTATTCATTTGTTCCGGAGTGCTCAAGATATCTCAAAAGGCTTGTCTTGTCATTCAAGATCCGTTCAACCTATTTCAAGGTTGTTATCTCATTCAAGCCGTTTAATTCAACCAGTGCTTTCTCTCCTTTAAATCGTTCTACGGTGTTTCTTCTAGGATTCTCTTCCGTTGTTATCATATCAATTTATTCGATGTTCCAATCCTACCGGTGGTTCGTTGAAGACATTCTCAAGTTTATGTTATGTCTCCCTTAATCTTTTCTACGAGAATAAGTAATATGTCAAATCCGTTGATTGTCATCAATTTAAATTGGTGAAGGATAAGCATAATGTAATTCTTATTCTTGTTTCATCGAGTAAACTCAATTCCCTATTCCGGAGGCTCATCAAATTCCTGATTTCAATTGTTTCATCTTCTCTTTTTTCCTGGAGTTCCAACCTCTTTCAATTATATCACCACGGAGATTCATCTAAATCGTTACAAGGATTCACCTTGTGTTTTCAACTTCTCTTTCCTTTCAATTGATCATTTCTTTTGTTACCGGAGTTCTTCATGCAGGCTCTACATGATGTTCATCAAGGATCTAATTCCTTCTCGAAGTGTTCATCAAGATTCTTTTCAGAGGAGTTCAAGTTTTCTTCATCTTGCAATCCGGAGTGCAATTGTTCTCCCTTATCTTTTGAGATGGTGTTACGTCTTTCTTGACAGTTTCCCTTCATGTTTCATGATTCAAAAGTTGTCAGGAATGAGATATTTTAAATCCACCATTCTCTTCATTCGAGTTATCTTGGGTTATATTTCACCTAAAGCCTTCCCTAAGGATTTTGCTATTTATGGTGTTTATAAATGACCCAAGTTCTTATTTTATCCTTCCGGTGAATAAGTTTCTCGTCTCCTTCTTGATATCAAGCCAATCTATTGTTTCCTTTAGTGGCAGAATTTCACCTCATAGTTTTGAGATGTCTTCCATAAGCCACAACAAGCTTACTCTTTTCGTTGTTGGTAATCCAACAACTCCGTTCTAGCATTTATTGTAAGCATGCTCTATCAAGATCTTGTAACCCTCCATTCAGTCCATTCCATTCTCTCATTTCTTCCGGAGGCATTATGATGTTTCTCTCTTCAAAACATCTTCTTGTTTTGTCAAGATCATGTTCTTTTCATGCCTATCCATTTAACCGTAGTGTTGTGCCATTTTGCTCTAGTTCTTTTCGCCTTATCAAGCCTTGCATCTCTGTCAACCGGAGTGCTATCTGAAATCTTTCTTACCCCTTGTGCCATCCTTTCAATAGTTCCGGAGGTAATGTGTTGTTGATTTCATCAAGTATCATCCAATCTTCCCAAGATCATGTTTGATTCCTTCCATTTATAGTCGGAGTGTTGTCCAAATTACATCAGTCTTATTCCTTCTTTATTTGGTTTTAACCGGAGTGTTATCGTAATTGATCCTTATCGTTCCTTGTACATCTCGTTCCTACCGGAGTGCTTGGATGTACTTCTTGTCCATTGCAACCCTTTTCTCATGTCTTTCAACCTACAAGGTTCTCGTAATGTTCTTTGTTCCTCTTTTCTACTGGTTTGTTTTCAACCTCGTTCATCTGTGTTGTATTCTTTCTTTCAATTTGTTCATCATCTCAAGGTTCTTTGGTTTCACTCGTTTGTCAAAGAAGCAACTTATTTTTACCGTTTGTCTTCCTCTTCCGTTTTTCCCTCCGGTGCCATCCTAGATCTCGGGACGAGATCCTCTCGTAGTGGTGGAGTGTTGTGACACCCCAAGACCGATGCTCGAGACGACTTCCATAGGTTCCGGGTTTCTCCGTGTGTTTCATTTTTGCTTGCTCCTTTTTTTGCATTGCATCATGTCATCATGGCATCATGTCATAAATCTTTTGCAACTCAACTAAATAAATGGCATGGATCTTTGATCCATTTAAATCGAGGGAATTCTTCTCTTTATAACACATATCCTCCCGATAGTAGGGAGCTATATTAAATATTTCTTTAATTTGAAATTCACCATAACACACTTGCAAAATCCCAATGCCTTTGTTATCACAACTCTTGACCTCTAACTTTGCCATATATCCTTTCGTCATTTTCCGGAGCTCCACCAAAAACCCGAACATTTTTGGGCACTTCAAAATCCCCCCTTGTTCAAAACATTTGAATTGAATTCAAATGCTTTTAGTTTGAAACTTTGCAATCTTGCTCACTCCAATTCTAGTTGTGGTGCTTTGATATATGTCCTAGTAGCCGCATGCCAAATTCCAGCTTGATTCGAATTTATTTGACCCTTCAAATAAATTTGTAACCTTTCTCTTTTTTCCTTCTTGTGTTGGAATTAAAAAAAGGGGAGAACCTTTCTTTTCTGTCAGGCCATACTCTTTTCTCTCTCCCTCCTCTTCTATGCGTGGTAGCTAGCCCAACAACCCTCCACCGCGTGGCCCATCTTCTCCTAGGCCCATCCCTAGGCCCAGCCACGCACCTAAACCTAACCCTCTCCCCGACCGTAACCTCTCCTCTCCCCTGTTCGATTCCAGCGCCGTCACCACGATCCCCATCTCCCTCGCGCTGCACCCTTTGCCCCGATTCCCTCGATCCCATCTCTCCCTCGCGCTGCACCCTTCGCCCCGTTTTCCTCGGCCTCATCTCCTCGGCCCCGCCACCAGGACCCGCAGCTCCGCCGCCCTGCGTGCACGACACCACCAGTGCCTCCTCCCGCTCGCGCCTCCTCCTGCCTCGTCCATGGAAGCCGCCGCCTCGACTTCTGGCTCCGGCCTCCGCCGGCCACTCCCTCCCCAGCCTTGGCCTCGTCCCCGACTACCCAGGCCAGAGCTCCCACTGCTGCGCCTTGGACAGGAGGTCCCTCACGGCCGCCCGCCGCCGCCCTTGTCCGCGTCCGTGGAACCAGGCTGCCGAGCTCCACCAAGCCCCGCCGTCGTGTCCGGTTGCTACCGGCGACCATGACCAGCACCGTCCATCCTCCTGCCACTCCTGCTACCCGCCTCTGCTCTACACGCACGGCCCCTGCGTCCGTGGCTTTGCCTCCGTCGAGCTCGCCCCGCCGCCTCCGTTCTACTCCGACCAGATCCAGCTGGCCCTGTCCTCCTCCATCTGGGGACTCGCCGTTCCCCTCGTCCCGTCGCCGGAGTTCACGCCCAAGGCCGCTACAACCTCACCAATGGCCGCGTCCTTGCCTTCCTGTACTACTATTGCGGGATGCCAGGGCCACCACTACACCTGTACATCATGTCGTGTTCGTTCGCACGCCAAGACCGGACCCGTCAAGTACAACCACACCATGTTGATACGGGAACCACTACCGTCGACCTCCGAAGAACATGGTTTTGCCGAGTACCCCTTCGTTTTGTCAAGACCATCAAGTCCCTCGACGACAAGTGCACGACTACACGGATTGTACCAAGTACCTCTTCGTTTCGGCGTGACCGGCGGGTCCGAAGACCCCAAGTACCACGACAACCCCGAAGGGAGTCGAGTGCGTCAAGTTCACCTTCGAAACGGGTACCACTACCGACGATTGAGACCTTGGATTCGACAAGTTCCTCATGGTGACCCTGAACATCTACAGGACATGCACTACTTCGAACCGTGTACCACGTCAAACATGTACGGCTACCCGAAGAACCGCCAAGACCCTGAACGACTACCGCCGCCGAAGTCCGCGAGTACAACTACTTCCACAATGCGTCGTGTACGACTACCGCCGCGAGAACGCCTACTTCCTCTACTTGCACCGAACCCAAACCCGAACCGTCCCGCTTGCACGCTTCGAAGGTATGACCCCGAGACGACCGCCCATGAACGGATGTATGTGTTGTATGAGATGATCGCGTTTGCACGTGCCCGACGTATTTCTTGCATGTTCCCCCTTGCCATACCGTCGTCTCGTGGGACACCTGGTAACCGGGATCACCCCCACCATCTCTAGTTATTCCGCTCCAGCCACACCACCTTTTGCACCGGTATCTCCGTGAGCTACTGGAACCGATATGTTGCCGTGGCATCATTTACGGATTCGTCGCCGTGGCACCCTTTCTTTCCGTCACGATGACAAATGCCTCATATCTTATCATGTCAACGTTTTAATAAATACTGCATAAAACTTGCACATGTCATTCGCATCATGATAATAACATTTAAATGTTTAAAGTTGTTGTTGCACCAAATTGATAATTGCATATGGGGATTTACCGGATTTGTTGTTTGTTATATCCGGCCCCATTTAAACTGTTTAAATGGTATAGTTTTGTCATGCTTCACCTCTTGCCATGTTAACCAACATTTAATATTGTTGAGTACCTAACCGAGAGAGAACTAAATAATAGATGTGGTGTTCCGTCAATATACAACTTGTTGCATATTGAGCTCCACTTAACTTCTAGTTTTGTTTGTGTCCTTTGCCATGCCATGCTTCATTAAACCGGACATGCATCATACTTGTTTGCGCATCACGCCATGATTATGTGATGGTTGTTTACTATGTTGTTTGCTTCTTTCCGGGTTACTTCTCGCGTTAGCTTCGGCTTCGTTCCAGAGTTGTGAGGCTCCGTTCATCTACGACTGTTTGTCTTCTTCATGGACTCATTCTTCTTCCTTGCGGGATCTCAAGCAAGATGACCATACCCCCGAAATCACTTCTATCTTTGCTTGCTAGTTGCGCGCTCTTTTGCTATGCCTGTGTTGCGATACCTACCACTTGCTTATCATGCCTCCCATATTGTTGAACTAAGCCTCTAACCCATCTTGCCCTAGCAAACCGTTGTTTGGCTATGTTACCGCTTTGCCCAGCCCCTCTTATAGCGTTGTTAGTTGCAGGTGAAGATTGGAGCTTGTTCCATGTTGGAACATGGATATTTTGTTGGGATATTGTCACACCCTGATTTTCATGGCACAACACTTAAGCTAACAATCATGATAAAATCTGGTTTGACAAAAACTTTTGAGTGTTTTGGACCTTGCCTTGATTGGATTTTTGTTTGTTGTTTGCAAGTGCTCTAAAAATCAAATAAATCCTCCATCCCCTATACTTCATCTCCTTGCTCCAAACTCTTGAACCAATGATCATGCCATGTGTATAGGACATAAAAATAATTTCTTGCAAAATAATTTGTCTAAATAGTATTTTCAAATTTTAGTTTTCCGAAAACCCCCTGAATTGAGGTTTGCACTGCAAGTACCTAATTAAGGGTGTGAAAAATCTTTCCAAAAATATATTTGACTCCTATTAGATATAGGATACCCAGAAACCACAAAAATATAATTTTAAAAGTTATTTTCCTATTTTATTTAAAAGATTTTTCTTAAGGATAGAAATGGTCTTTAATAGGGAAAAATTATTTTATTGTTTCAAAAATATTTGAGAAAAATCAGGGAAACTCAGTGGACATATATTTTCCATATATATGAGTTTAAACACATGGTCATGTTCAAAATATTGGACAAAACCTCCCAAAACCATTTCTGCCCATTTCAAGGATTTGAAATATTTCTACAGGAAATATTCCCCAACAATTCCAAGGCAATTCTAGCATGTCACATATGACATGTTTGATGATCTTGACAAGTCTCGTGTCATGGAGAACAGTATAACCCCATGAAACCCTCTCAAAACCACTTCTGTCCTTTTTCAAGTTTGAACAACTTTGCACTATCAAACATGTCCAAATGCTCTCAAACTTGGTGCACATGCTCAAATGGTGTAATAATGCATCTAGACCAAATGGCACAAGTTGGAGAGAATGTTATCTTGATCAAAGTGCCCCAAAACCCTCTCTGTCCAGAACCAAATTTGAACAAGTTTACATTGGCAACTTTCTCATTTTGATCTCAACTTTTGTGGACATGTTTAGAACCTCAAATGATGACACTACACTAAGTGATGCATCAAGGAGAATAGATTTGCATGACTAAATCTTGGAAAGTCTATTTCTGTTGATTTTTAGGGTTTACCAAAGTTACATTGCCTACTTTGCCCAAATGAGCTCAAACTTGGTGAAACATCCTACTTCTATGTGCCATTCCATGCTGTTAATTCTCATGGCAAGTGGAATTAATTTTCTTGCCCAAACCAACAACAAACACCTTCTGCCATTTTCCCAAAATCATCATTTTGACCACTTCCACTAATCTCCATGAGCCCAAGTTTTCACCACAGCTGCCCCAGGTCACCTTCTACCTCCAGTAAGTCTTGCCAGCTCTCAGATCAATCATGGAATAGGGTAAAACCCCACTTTCTCTCTCTAGACATCACATTTCTCTCTCTCTCTCAACCCCACCTCTCTCCTACTGGCTCACCAGGGCACCCAAGGCCACCACCCATTTGTTTACTCCTCCCCTGACCCCCTAGACACTAGTGGCCACGCCCTGGGCGCCAAAAAGATGCCAATGCCAGCCATATGCATGCTCTAGAGTGCGCTACAGTGCACCAGGGCACTGTAGCCGCGTCCTGCCCGAGGCTTCTGACCACCTAGGGGCTTCCCCTTGTGTCCCCCAAGGCCGCCTCGGCGTCCGGGACACGCAAGACGGTCGGCACCCTCCTCCTTCTCCCTCCTCTTGCCCCAGCTCGCACGCGCGTCGGCCGCCCGAGCGCTCCAATGGGCAGCCTCACACGCGTGATGCTCTGGCCCTTCCCCGCTATCTCTCTTCTCTCCCCTCGCCCTAGACCAACCCCACGAGCACCCCAGACATGCCCACGCGCGCCCCCGTGACTTGCAGCGACGGCAACAGCCTCGCCGGCGCATGAGCTCACGGTGCACCATCGCCCCGCCATAAAAGGCCACCCTCAAGCCCTCTCTAGCCTCGGTTCACTCCCTCTTCCCCCCAGCAACCTCCTTGAGTAGCCTGATCCTCCTCCTGCACCTTCCTTCTCCTACCACTGCATAGCCGCCGCTTCGGCTCGCTCAAATTCGAGCAACACCGAGCTCACCTCCCTCCCTTTCCTCCACACAAAAGCTCCCCGTGGTCCGGCGAACCTCCCCACCTCCTCGAACCGTCGCAGGGATGCTCGAACGCCGAGAGCCACGGATGGCCGACGACCTCCCCCGCCACCGTCAAAGCTGCGGTCACCTCGGCCCCCTCCGGCGGCCGTGACCTGCACCAGCGCATGCCCTGCTCCGCGCTGAGCTCGCCCATTGGCGGAGCGCCGCGGGAAATGGCCGGAGGTGCCGGCTATCGTCGGACGAGGGCCGGCGTGCGCTCTGCCTCCCCTGCTCTGCCTTGAGGGGGGCCGCCCGTCAGCTGGCAGGGGGGCCGCCCGTCAGTGGTAGAGGCGACCGAGCCGGCCCACCAGTCGGGTTAAGTGGAAACGGCTTCGGTCCGATCCGCTTGCCCCACTGGGTCGCGCCCTCCCGCAGTACGCCTTCAGCGTCACCACCTCTGCCCGCGCAACTGAGCCGTTGGGCCGGCCCACGGTCTAGCTGTCGCCATGTGCGCAGGATAAGGTTAAAGCCTTATTTCCCTTTTTCTTTTTCCAGTCAACTTCAAAAATCCATAAATAATTCAAATTAACTCCAAATTTGATGATTCAAATTTCTAGTAGTTTCTAAAATCATTCCCTACCACATGGTGCTATTGTCACATTTTTACAGGAGCATTTCCTTAACAAATATTTATCATATCCTATTTTTCCTATTTCTGTGATGAACTTTAGAAAATCACAGAGAGCTCAAATTTGATCCAAATGCCATGATTCAAATTCCTAGATGCTTCTAAGTTCATAACTTAGCTTATGAACATTTTTATTAATACTTTCTGTCCCACATAAAATAATGAGCCATTTCTTCATATTTGTCAACTTTGCAAATTCATAGGAAATTCATTTGAACTCCAAATCCAGTGAAACCAACTCCCAGATGCTTCTAAAATCATGGTTTGTTAAATGGGTGCCTTTGCTCATTTTTCAAAAATATATTTCTGTACACTTCTTGCAAATCCATAAACCCCTTGATTCCATCATATCAAAATGATTAGAAATATCCACTGACCCAATTTCAATGAAACCAGTCAGGTTATTTTTCATATAACCAGAGATGTCCTAGAAAAGTAAAATCAATATTTTTAGAGCACTTTTATTTTCTGCCTTGTTGTGTTGCTTACTATGATTGTTTCCGACGTTAGTTGACGAAGTAGACGAGATACTCGGAGATGGACCAGAAGATTTGAAGAATCTGATGAACCAGGCAAGCAGCCCTTTGACCATGTCTATGAAACCCTTTTTATGCATGACATATAGCATCATATTGTTGTTGCAACGGAATCATGATGAGGTGGAACCACTTTGATGGTTGCCTCTGTTACTTCCTCGTTGATACTTGCATTGTGCATGACCCTACCTCCTTATGAGGGTTATGCCGGTGGGAGTAGATAGGATGCTAAAGTAGTTGCTACGCAAAAAAGGGACGAGAATATGCATGGTGATGGAGACAAAGTATTTTTCAAAGGACTTTTCGAAAACCCCGTCGGGTGCCACTTATGCACGGGGGAGATGATGAGTTGGGTAACCACTTGATGACGAAGTGGTGTACCGAGGCAAGTGTGTGTGTTGTTTTTCAAAACGGATTGGTTTAAGTTGCGACCGTTATTCCAACCTTACATGCGCAACCACTCTACCCTTGTATGGGAAAGGGCATTATTGATTACCTAGGCCAATACTAGCTTGGAGCCCGCATTACTAGTGACGGGAGAGTTGTTGGTGCGCTCTCTCAGGACGGGGTCATGCCAGGTAGTGCGGCCATGACTGTTTTCACAGGGCACCGAATACACCGTTGTGTCCCCTCTCGGATGTTACGATCTTGAGTGAGTCTCGTATGATGTACATCGTGAGGATATGGAACAACGAGTGGACTCCATGTTAGTGCCGTCTAGGGAAAGATAGTGATCGGGTGCTTACCCCGGGTACTTGAGGTACCGCGGGTCATGGATGACACGGAAGTTCCCCGGATCTTGTGGGTAAAGTGTGCAACCTCTGCAGAGTGTAAAACTATTCGAATAGCCGTGTCCATGGTCAAGGAATGTTGGGTAACCGCTCTTGGGCTACGTCCACATGTTTACAAACCAGTGTGTGTGTTTGGATAAGTGGGGAGAACTACTTGGGTCAAGTCAAAGGACTTGACATGATTGAGTTGGGTTGATGCCCACTCTATTTATGTTGATATGTGTAACCTGTCCTCATGGTTAATTGAATTCTCCTGATGCATGTCTTACAAGTTGTTGAACATGTCATTGCACTCAAAACTAGCTTTCTGCAAAAAATTACCTATATCATGCATTGTTGTATCTTGAACCAAAACATGGGTTGCTTGCGAGTACATTCGAAGTACTCATTGGCTTACCACTGGTTATTTTATTGGCCAGGCATGAAAGAACAGGATATAATGAAGAGTACCTTGGTGACGAATATGCGAGCTAGGATGCTTCCCAGTCAGAATGCCTGTAGGGTTAAGGCAGATGGCATGGGTCCAAGTTGTTATTGAAGATTTCCGCTGCGATGATACACTCAAGACTTGACCATAATGGTCCTACTTGTGTAAAAAGGTATGTATGGATGTAAGACTCTTGTTATTTAGCTTCTGTGTGTTCAGTGAGCATTGATCTCTGGGATCACTGTACACGTGCATTCGGTGATCACGACTTATGAGTCGGGGTCCCCACAGAGCTGGTATCAGAACCATCCTAACTGTAGGAAGCCTTACTTAGCATGGTCGTTAGTTAGGGTAAAACTATTTCCAAAACTACTACTAGTTTTCAAAACTATCTGTACTTCTCTTCCCTTCTCAGTTTTTTGAAAACTAAGATATACTTTCCGTATTGATCTCTTCCCCTTCAAAACCTTTGGTCGCTAGAACCCTTATGCCCGTGACCACTGGATTCCTTGTAATCCTCGTGGATAATCTAGAAGGAAGATGCCTTGCCAGACATTCACCCACATCTCCTGAACACAAGATTGGCGACATCACAACAAGACGATACCAATAGAAGATACATCCTCGAGGGATGAGGACCTGAAGACCCAGGAGATGGTGACACCCTTGACGCTGCCCCAAGATGATGCAACCTTAGCCTACGACAATCAGGGCATAGGATATGCAAGATCATGATATACATCGCTAATAGGGTAACCCTGTCACTATCGTTGTTGTATCGGCAACCACCGGTGGATGAGAACCTAGCCATTTGGTCCGCCTCATAATAGTGAGCAGGAAAACGGTTCTCTTCGTCCCCCGCTCTTGGTGACGATGTTGTCATCAATGTAACCGATAGGTTGGACCTCTACTATGCCTTGTTAATGTCATTGCATAAATGATTGCTTACCCGAAACCCTTGACGCCTTAAAAGGCAAGAGGGATCGTCATGATTAAGAAGACAACAGAAGACCGAGTCAATGCCTGCTACGAGGAGCCACCTTCACCCCATCACTTCAAAAGGCGAGAAGTTGTTGAAGACTCTTCAGGCTCAACCCAGATCGTTTCATCGAACAACTACAAGAGATGTAGCAACACCTGAGGAAAACTCAGAAGACTGCACGAGGCACAAGGCACGACTACTGAGTCCGAGAACCCCTAGGGTAGGATGAGTCGTGTACCCCCCTATGCGCAATCCAGTCCGTATGATGGTTCGAATAGAACCATGATTGTGTGTTGCTTGTTTTTATTTGATTGTGTTTTCATATCAGCCACCCTTTTGCCCTAGGCAACTAGTATGCGGCTATATCACCTGCCTTATTTTATTGTTTGTGTTTGGCCCTTTCAGCCCTTGTTTGTTTGCACTTGCACTATAGAACCCCCTTTAGGCATTCCCCTCCTCTATGCTACTTTTCCTCTCATCTCTCTCCTCAACTGAAGACCAGCAAGACAAGCTACACCAAGGATTCTACCTCAGCAACCAACTAGCGATGAAGACTTATGCTACAATCTCCACGACCAAGTGCAACCCCGTAGAATTATGTTTAACCCTCCAGACTAGAAACCCATTCCTAGACCCTTCGAGACTTCACAAGATACCCCATATCGAATCTTTAACCATGTGTTTGACCCACAGAAATGCAAGAGAACCAGTTAAGCCTCTGTAACCTTGATTATCACTTGGCTCATTATGGAACTAGTGGACGTAGTGAGCAAGCACATTGTCACCCTAATATAGCACAAGAACTGACGATGCCATAAGGAAGACCAATTTGAGGATATAGGAATAGAGGACAAATGACTTCATGAGTTTGTATCAGTGACCCTGAGGAATTATCTGAGACTTTGGTAAATCATGAGTGATGATTGGATTTGGCCTATACGAGATGATCCTTTCGATGGTATAAGGTTATTTGTTTGAAGGACTAGATAGACCACTGGCATCTCAGAAGTCGTGCTCAAGGATAAGATGATAAACGTTCACTAGCACCATAGAATCCTTGAAACCCTTAAGCCCTACCAAGCTACAACATGGTTGGATCATGACCATGGGTCTTGACTCTAGATCGAGAACACCTTGGACTATACTCAACCGTGACCACCACCAATACCCCCATCCTACTTTATGTAGCCCGTGAACAAAGTCTTCATGGAGTACTTAGACAAGATAGTTGTCATCATCATTTGGTGACCTACTTGTCTACCCGAAGATGGAAGAAGAGCCATTCAGCTGGTCAAGGAACATTTGAAGACCGCCATGCCAAAGAGGAATAACTATACCAACCACCATTGTCAAGGAGTGAACTTTCTCGTCGAAGACCAGGTGTATCTGCAAGCCACTTCTCTCAAGAGAACCAAGCATTTTCATGTCAAGAGAAACTCACACCAAGATTTATCGGCCTTCCCCAAGATCACTGCAAGATGAAGAATAGGCGGCTGCCAGCTAGAGTTACCACCTGAGTTACCCACTATGCACAACGTTTTCCCACACATCACAACCGTAGAAGTGTTTCCAACTTCCTGATAAGCCCGATCTCTACGAGGACATCGATCACCGAGCCATCAACCTCCAGCCCAATATGACCTACGCGAGAGACCCCAATTGCAATCTGGATCAAGCAGAACGTCATACACGAAGTCACACCATCAAGTACTTCAAGGTTCAATGGAGCACCATTCGGAAGCAGAAGCAGTATGGGGATGTGAAGACTATCCCATATCCAAGTTTCCATATTCCTTTCCACGCCTAGTTTGGGAATCTCGGGGACGAGATTCTTGTAAGGGGGTAGGTCTGTCACACCCTGATTTTCATGACACAACACTTAAGCTAACAATCAAGATAAAATGTGGTTTGACAAAAACTTTTGAGTGTTTTGGACCTTGCCTTGATTGGATTTTTGTCTGTTGTTTGCAAGTGCTCTAAAAATCAAATAAATCCTCCAACTCCTATACTTCATCTCCTTGCTCCAAACTCTTGAACCAATGTTCATGCCATGTGTATAGGACATAAAAATAATTTCTTGCAAAATAATTTGGCCAAATAGTATTTTCAAAAATTAGTTTTCCAAAAAAACCCTGAATTGAGGTTTGCACTGCAAGTACCTAATTAAGGGTGTGAAAAATCTTTCCAAAAATATATTTGACTCCTATTAGATATAGGATACCCAGAAACCACAAAAATATAATTGTAAAAGTTATTTTCCTATTTTACTTAAAAGATTTTTCTTAAGGCCAGAAATGGTCTTTAATAGGGAAAAATTATTTTATTGTTTCAAAAATATTTGAGAAAAATCAGGGAAACTCAGTGGACATATATTCTCCATATATATGAGTTTAAACACATGGTCATGTTCAAAATATTGGACAAAACCTCCCAAAACCATTTCTGCCCATTTCAAGGATTTCAAATATTTCTACAGGAAATATTCCCCAACAATTCCAAGAAAATTCTAGCATATCACATATGACATGTTTGATGATCTTGACAAGTCTCATGTCATGGAGAACAGTATAACCCCATAAACCCTCTCAAAACCAATTCTGTCCTTTTTCAAGTTTGAACAACTTTGCACTATCAAACATGTCCAAATGCTCTCAAACTTGGTGCACATGCTCAAATGGTGTAATAATGCATCTAGACCAAATGGCACAAGTTGTAGAGAATGTTATCTTGATCAAAGTGCCCCAAAACCCTCTTTGTCCAGAACCAAATTTGAACAAGTTTACATTGGCAACTTTCTCATTTTGATCTCAACTTTTGTGGACATGTTCAGAACCTCAAATGATGACACTACACTAAGTGGTGCATCAAGGAGAATAGATTTGCATGAATAAATCTTGGAAAGTCTACTTCTGTTGATTTCTAGGGTTTACCAAAGTTACATTGGCTACTTTGCCCAAATAAGCTCAAACTTCGTGGAACATCATACTTATATGTGCCATTCTATCTTGTTAATTCTCATGGAAAGTGGAATTAATTTTCTTGCCCAAACCAACAACAAACACCTTCTGCCATTTTCCCAAAATCATCATTTTGACCTCTTCCACTAATCTCCATGAGCCCAAGTTTTTACTACAGCTGCCCCAGGTCACCTTCTACCTCCAGTAAGTCTTGCCAGCTCTCAGATCAATCATGGAATAGGGTAGAACCCCACTTTCTCTCTCTGGACATCACATTTCTCTCTCTCTCTCAACCCCACCTCTCTCCTATTGGCTCACCAGGGCACCCAAGGCCACCACCCATTTGTTTACTCCTCCTCTGACCCCCTAGACACTAGTGGCCACGCCCTGGGCGCCAAAAAGATGCCAATGCCAGCCATATGTGTGCTCTGGAGCGCGCTACAGTGCACCAGGGCACTGTAGCCGCGTCCTGCCCGAGGCTTCTGACCACCTATGGCCTTCCCCTTGTGTCCCCCGAGGCCGCCTCGGCGTCCGGGACACGCAAGACGGTCGGCCCCCTCCTCCTTCTCCCTCCTCTTGCCCCAGCTCGCACGCGTGCCGGCCGCCCGAGCGCTCAAATGGGCAGCCTCAGACACGCGATGCTCTGGTCCTTCCCCACTATCTCTCTTCTCTCCCCTCGCCCTAGACCAACCCCACGAGCACCCCAGACACGCCCACGCGCGCCCCCGTGACTTGCAGCGACGACAAGAGCCTCGCCGGCGCATGAGCTCACGGTGCACCATCGCCCCGCCATAAAAGGCCACCCCGAGCCCTCTCTGGCCTCGGTTCACCCCCTCTTCCCCCCAGCAACCTCCTCGAGCAGCCTGATCCTCCTCCTGCACCTTCCTTCTCCTCCTAGCACCGCACAGCCGTCGCTTCGGCTCGCTCAAATTCGAGCAACACCGAGCTCACCTCCCTCCCTTTCCTCCACACAAAAGCTCCCCGTGGTCCGGCGAACCTCCCCACCTCCTCGAACCGTCGCAGGGATGCTCGAACGCTGAGAGCCACGGATGGCCGACGACCTCCCCTGCCACCGTCAAAGCTGCGGTCACCTCGGTCCCCTCCGCCGGCCGTGACCTGCACCAGCGGATGCCCCGCTCCGCGCTGAGCTCGCCCATAGGCGGAGCGCCGCGGGAGACGGCTGGAGGCGCCGGCTATCGTCGGACGAGCGCCGACGTGCGCTCTGCCTCCCCTGCTCTGCCTCGAGCGGGAGGTAGAGGACGACCGCCCCGCCAGCTGGCAGGGGGCCCGCGCAGCCGAGCCGCTGGGCCGGCCCATGGTCTAGCTGTCGCCATGTGCGCAGGATAAGGTTAAAGCCTTATTTCCCTTTTTCTTTTTCCAGTCAACTTCAAAAATCCATAAATAATTCAAATTAACTCCAAATTTGATGATTCAAATTTCTAGTAGTTTCTAAAATCATTCCCTACCACATGGTGCTATTGTCACATTTTTACAGGAGCATTTCCTTCACAAATATTTATCAAATCCTATTTTTCCTATTTCTGTGATGAACTTTAGAAAATCACAAAGAGCTCAAATTTGATCCAAATGCTATGATTCAAATTCCTAGATGCTTCTAAGTTCATAAGTTAGCTTATGAACATTTTTTTAATACTTTCTGTCCCACATAAAATAATGAGTCATTTCTTCATATTTGTCAACTTTGCAAATTCATAGGAAATTCATTTGAACTCCAAATCCAGTGAAACCAACTCCCAGATGCTTCTAAAATCATGGTTTGTTAAATGGGTGCCTTTGCTCATTATTCAAAAATATATTTCTGTACACTTCTTGCAAATCCATAAACCCCTTGATTCCATCATATCAAAATGATTATAAATATCCACTGACCCAATTCCAATGAAACCAGTCAGGTTATTTTTCATATAACCAGAGATGTCCTAGAAAAGTAAAATCAATATTTTAGAGCACTTTTATTTTCTGCCTTGTTGTGTTGCTTACTTGATTGTTTCCGACGTTAGTTGACGAAGTAGACAAGATACTCGGAGATGGACCAGATGATTTGAAGAATCTAATGAACCAGGCAAGCAGCCCTTTGACCATGTCTATGAAACCCTTTTTATGCATGACATATAGCATCATATTGTTGTTGCAATGGAATCATGATGAGGTGGAACCACTTTGATGGTTGCCTCCGTTACTTCCTTGTTGATACTTGCATTGTGCATGACCCTACCTCCTTATGAGGGTTATGCCGGTGGGAGTAGATAGGATGCTAAAGTAGTTGCTACGCAAAAAGGGACGGGAATATGCATGGTGATGGAGACAAAGTATTTTTCAAAGGCCTTTTCGAAAACCCCATTGGGTGCCACTTATGCCCGAGGGAGATGATGAGTTGGGTAACCACTTGATGACGAAGTGGTGTACCGAGGCAAGTGTGTGTGTTGTTTTTCAAAACGGATTGGTTTAAGTTGCGACCGTTATTCCAACGTTACATGCGCAACCACTCTACCCTTGTATGGGAAAGGGCATTATTGATTACCTAGGCTGATACTAGCTTGGAGCACGCATTACTAGTGACGGGAGAGTTGTTGGTGCGCTCTCTCGGGACGGGGTCATGCCAGGTAGGGCGTCCATGACTGTTTTCACAGGGCACCGAATACACCGTTGTGTCCCCTCTCGGATGTTACGATCTCAAGTGAGTCTCGTATGATGTACATCGTGAGGATACGGAACAACGAGTGGACTCCATGTTAGTGTCGTCTAGGGAAAGATAGTGACCGGGTGCTTACCCCGGGTACTTGAGGTACCGCGGGTCGTGGATGACACGGAAGTTCCCCGGATCTTGTGGGTAAAGTGTGCAACCTCTGCAGAGTGTAAAACTATTCGAATAGCCGTGTCCATGGTCAAGGAATGTTGGGTAACCGCTCTTGGGCTACGTCCACATGTTTACAAACCAGTGTGTGTGTTTGGATAAGTGGGGAGAACTACTTGGGTCAAGTCAAAGGACTTGACATGATTGAGTTGGGTTGATGCCCACTCTATTTATGTTGATATGTGTAACCTTTCCTCATGGTTAATTGAATTCTCCTGATGCATGTCTTACAAGTTGTTGAACATGTCATTGCACTCAAAACTAGCTTTCTGCAAAAATTTACCTATATCATGCATTGTTGTATCTTGAACCAAAACATGGGTTGCTTGTGAGTACATTCGAAGTAATCATTGGCTTGCCACTGGTTATTTTATTGGCCAGGCATGAAAGAACAGGATATAATGAAGAGTACCTTGGTGATGAACATGCGAGCTAGGATGCTTCCGAGTCAGAATGCATGTAGGGTTAAGGCAGATGGCATGAGTCCAAGTTGTTATTGAAGATTTCTGCTGCGATGATACACTCAAGACTTGACCATAATGGTCCTACTTGTGTAAAACGGTATGTATGGATGTAAGACTCTTGTTATTCAGCTTCTGTGTGTTCAGTGAGCATTGATCTCTGGGATCACTGCACACGTGCATTCGGTGATCACGACTTATGAGTCGGGGTCCCCACAAATATCACAATATCTCTTATTTAATTAATGCATCTATATACTTGGTAAAGGGTGGAAGGCTCGGCCTTATGCCTGGTGTTTTGTTCCACTCTTGCCGCCCTAGTTTCCGTCATATTGCTGTTATGTTCCCGGATTTTGCGTTCCTTACACGGTTGGGTTATAATGGGAACCCCTTGACAGTTCGCCTTGAATAAAACTCCTCCAGCAATGCCCAACATTGGTTTTACCATTCGCCACCTAGCCTTTTCTTTTCCCTTGGGAGTCGCGCTCCTGAGGGTCATCATTATTTTCCCCCCCCCCCCCCGGGCGAGTGCTCCTCCGAGTGTTGGTCCAAACTAGAGTCTTCTGCAGCGCCCCCTCGGGGAAACTCGAGGTTTGGTTTTAGTTGTATGGAGCGCTCATCTGAGTGTGCCCTGAGAACGAGATATGTGCAGCTCCTATCGGGATTTGTCGGCACATTCGGGCAGTGTTGCTAGTCTTGTTTTACCATCGTCGAAATGTCTTGTAACCGGGATTCCGAGTCTGATCGGGTCTTCCCGCTAGAAGGAATATCCTTCGTTGACCGTGAGAGCTTGTGATGGGCTAAGTTGGGACACCCCTCCAGGGATTTGAACTTTCGAAAGTCGTGCCCGCGGTTATGGGCAGATGGGAATTTGTTAATGTCCGGTTGTAGAAAACCTGAAGTTGATCTTAATTAAAATACATCAACCGCGTGTGTAACCGTGATGGTCTCTTCTTGGCGGGGTCCGGGAAGTGAACACGGTGTTGGAGTTATGTTTGACGTAGGTTGTTCTAGGATCACTTCTTGATCATAGTTTCTCGAACGTGCTTTGCCTTCTCTTCTCGCTCTCTTTTGCGTATGTTAGCCACCATATATGCTAGTCGCTTGCTGCAGCTCCACCTCATACCTTTTACCCTTCCTATAAGCTTAAATAGTCTTGATCGCGAGGGTGTGAGATTGCTGAGTCCCCGTGACTCACAGATACTTCCAAAACCAGCTTGCAGATGACGCAACCAAGCTCAAGGAGGAGCTCGATGAAGATCTTGTCCTTTGTGTTGTTTCATTCTAGGTGATCAGTAGTGGAGCCCAGTCGGGATGATCGGGGATCTGTGTAGCATTTGGGCTAGTCTTCTTTCATTTTGGTTCCGTAGTCGGACATTGATTGTATCTGGATGATGTAATGCTTTATTCATGTATTGTGTGAAGTGGCGATTGTAAGACAACTATGTATCTCTTTCCCTTATGTATTACATGGGTTGTGTGAAGATTACCTCACTTGCGACATTGCTTTCAATGCGGTTATGCTTCTAAGTCATGCTTCGACACGTGGGAGATATAGCCGCATTGAGGGAGTTACACGGGTCTTCTCGGGAGAAGGAATATCCTTTGTTGACCGTGAGAGCTTGTGATGGGCTAAGTTGGGACACCCCTACAGGGTTTTGAACTTTTGAAATTCGTGCCCGCGGTTATGGGCAGATGGGAATTTGTTAATGTCCGGTTGTAGAGAACTTGACACTTAACTTAATTAAAATGCATCAACTGTGTGTAGCTGTGATGGTCTCTTTTCGTCAGAGTCCGGGAAGTGAACACGGTTCTGGTGTTATGCTTGAACGTAAGTAGTTTTAGGATCACTTCTAGCTTCACGACCGTTGTGTTGCTTCTCTTCTCGCTCTTATTTGCGTATGTTAGCCACCATATATGCTTAGTGCTTGCTGCAGCTCCACCTCACTACCCTTTCCTACCCATAAGCTTAAATAGTCTTGATCTCGCGGGTGTGAGATTGCTGAGTCCTCGTGGCTCACAGATACTTCCAAATAGTTGTAGGTGTCGATGATACCAATACAGGTGACGCAATCCAGCTCAAGTGGGAGCTCGATGAAGATCTTGTTCGTTGTGTTGTTTCGTTCCCTATTGATTAATAGTGGAGCCCAGTTGGGATGATCGGGGATCTAGCAATTGGGGTTTTCTTCTTTTATTTGGTTCCGTAGTCGGACCTTGATTGTATTCTGGATGATGTATGTTTAACTTGTATTTGTGTGAAGTGGCGATTGTAAGCCAACTCTCTATCCCTTTCTTATTCAGTACATGGGATTGTGTGAAGATTACCCCTCTTGCGACAAACCTACCATGCGGCTATGCCTCTAAGTCATGCCCCGACACGTGGGAGGTATAGCCGCATCGTGGGTGTTACAAGTTGGTATCAGAGCCTTCCCCGACTTAGGAGCCCCCTTCTTGATCGAATCGCTGACATTGTTGAGTCTAGAAAAATGTTTTGAGTCTTATAGGTTTATATATATCGGAGAGTAGGATTCTTTTTACTCCTCAATCCCTTCGTCGCTCTGGTGAGGCATCCTGACGTAGAGTTTTGACTCTTCTCTTCTCAAATTTCACGATTTTTTTAGGATCATGCGGGTATCTTGGAATAGTTTCGATGGTTTTGTGATGAGAACATTGTTCTTGGTGCCTCCTGACATTTAGGGGTTGTGGTAGTGTCCCGGGGAGTTGAGCTCCAAGGTGTTGTCATCACAATTTCATCATTGCAGTTCTGGAATACCTGAGTTCACCGACATTGAAAATCTCCTTTATGCAGTTGTTGGTGAGATAACCTCGATGCCACCCAGTACTGGGGCGGAAGTTCGGGAGTATTGCCATAACTCGTATAACGGATGCTTTTCGAAGGTTGAGGTAAATGATTTTCAAAGGTTTCTTGGTTATGTGTTGAAGGATGGATACAGCTAGATGTGGGATTTGTTAGTTTTGGGTGAGATATTATGCTTCCCCTGTATCCCCAACACCTGATTGCATAACCAGAAAGTTTCGGGAGTTTATAAGTGGGAATTCAAGTATCACATAGGAATTCTTTCCAACAGACACATGATACGATATGGGATCTATCATATGTTTGTCCCGGCTTATTTTCCTAAGCCAATCCTTGTTTCGTTTTGTTGTGGTATTCGAGTTGCTTCAATGTCAAGTGTGATTCCATACCTTTTCTAAGTGGGGTTCTCACACTTCTAGGTGAATATTAATCCTTCTTGATCATCGAGGTTGTCATGTAATTCTTTTTCAACCGGCGTGTTTCTCTTCAAGTGGATCCGATCATTTTCGACATCCGCAAGATCTATTCTAAGTTCTCTTAACGGTGTTTGTTTCATCCTTCCCAAGTTTCCTTTTGTTTTACCCACCCTCCCACCCATTTTCTATAAGGACTAAGATTTCTTAATCATGTATCCATCTTATTGATGGGAAGCTTCTCCATTCTTTTCCGTCAATGTTCTTATCCGGTGATTCTCAGGAAGATACTAACGAAGCTTCAAGTTCGTCATTCTTCTTTATTTTCTTATCCGGTGGATTCATGTCAAGATTTGTCGATCATATCCTTTTCTCGTTTCAAATTCCTTCTCATGTCGGTGCACCTCTTAATCATCCACTTCTCGCTATTCAACTATTCCGGAGTGCTCAAGATATCTCGAAGATTCGTGTTTCCACTCTGCTTTCGTTCAAGCTCTTTTGAGGATGTTATCTCATTCGAGCCAATTAACTCAACCAGTGCAATCTCTCTTTTAAATCGCTCAACGGTGTTTCTCTTGAGTGGGCCCTAACCCACATGTTTTTTCCCAGGATCTTACCTGACTCTTCTAATTTTCCCGGAGCTATCCTCAAATTCTTTCAAAGTTGACATAAGAATGAATTATCATCAGTCATATGTTTTTCTCTAAGATCTTTCAAATTCTTTTCGTTGTTGATTCAACCTTTATATTCTTGGTTATTCCGGAGTGTATCAACAATTCATGGTGGTGTTTCTCGTCGTCATTCTCGAATCTTGAAGACCGAAGAAGAGTTCCTCTTAAATCCTTACCCGTTCTTCCAAAGACTCGTGGTTCTAGCTTCATGCCATCCTCTCATAATTGTTTTATTTTGTGAGAATTCTTTTCACCCATCCGAAGCAATTCAAGAGTATTTTTCAGTTTGATTCTCCAAAGCCCATCATCTCAGAATTATGCATTCCAGCTTTCAGCTCTCGTTCTCCAAATCTTACCGGTGCATCATTCAAATATTCTCTAATCAGCTGGTGATCAATTCGTTCTCATGTATCTAAATTCCTTCAAGTATCTTCATTCGGTTTTCAATTTTCCCGTTAAATTGTGCCTTTGCTACGTTCATTTTCAATTCTTACAGTTGTTTGTTCAAGAATTCTCTTCCATTGTTATTGTATCAATTCATTTGTTCTTTCAAATCCTAGGGTGGTCCATTGACTTTGCGCCGTATCTATCTTAATCTTTTTATGAGAATAAGTAGTATGCCAAATTTGTTGCTTGTCATCAATCTAAATTGGTGAAGGATACGCATAACATAATTCTTATTCTTGCTTCATCCAAATGATGGATTCATTCTTCCGGAGTTTGTTCACGATGAATAAATTCTCGGTCTCAATTGTTTCATCTTTTCTTTTCCCGGAGTTCCAAGCTCTCATCATCACGAAGATCCATCTAAATCATTACAAGGCTTCACTTTGTGTTTTCAACTTCTCTTTCTTTTTATCATCATTTTGTTACCGGAGTTCTTCATGGAGGTTCTACATCGTGGATCGTCAAGGATTCCTTTCATTCTTCAATTGTCCTCAAGGTTTCTCTCGAAGTTAAGATCCGCCAAGCTATACTCTTAAATAAACATGGTGTTCAACACATGTCTTGTTTTGAGGAGTTCAAGCTTTCTTCATCTTGCATTTGGAAGAGAAATTCTTTCTACCTTATCTTTTGAGGTGGTTTTATGTCATTTTGACGGCTCCCTTCATGTTTCATGATTCACAAGTTGGCCGAAATGACATATTTTAAACCCATCATTTTCAATTCGTTCATGAGATCCTTTGCAAACCATCAATTTGTTTGTTGGAGGTTATCTTGGTATAGATTTCACCTAAAGCCTTCCATTGGGAATGTTGCTCTTTGTGATGATTACCTATGATCCAAGTTTTCTTATCACCTTGGTGGAAGAAGCTCTCTATCTTTTCTAGCTATCAATCAAATCTTTTTCCCGTGAGTGCCAGGTTGTCACCTCATAATTTTGAAATGTATTCCATAAGCCCATATCAAGCTTATCCTTTCGTTGTTGATAATCCAACAACTCTGTTCTAGCATTTGTTGTAAGCGTGCTCTCTCAAGATCTTGTTTCCCTCCGTTCATTCCATTCCATTCTTTCATTTCTTCCGGAGGCATAGTGATGTTGCTCTTTTCAATCATCATCTTGAATTGTGAGGATCGTGTTATTTTCGTGCTTATCCATTTAACCGGAGTGTCGTGCCCTCTATTCAAGTCCTCTCGTCTTATCAAGTTTTCCATCCCTTCTCAACCGGAGTGTTGTTTGAAATCGTTCTTACCCCTTGTGCCATTCTATTAATAGTTCCGGAGGCAGTGTGTTGTTGATTTCATCAAGTATCCTCTCATCTTGTCAAGTTCATGTTCAATTCCTTCCATTTACAGCCGGAGTGCTTCCCAGATTATATCATTCTTATTCCTTCTCTACCTTGTTTTAACCGGACTATTGAGTCTATCATTCTTCTTCTAACCGGAGTCTCATCCAAGTTCTTCCATTTTGCAAAGTTCATATTCTATGCCTTCCATTTCTAACCGGAGTGTTGTCGTAATTGATCCTTATCGTTCCTTGTACATTTCGTTTCTACTGGAGTGCTTGCATGTACTTCTTGCCAATTACAACCCTTGACTCATGTCTTTCAACCTACAAGGTTCTAGTAATGTTCCTTGTTCCTCTTTTCTAACGGAGTGTTTTCAACTTTGTTCATCTTCGTTGTATTCTTTCTTTCAAATTGTTCAACCTCGCAAGTTTCTTTGGTTTCACTCATTTCTCAAAGAAGCAACTTAGTTTTACCTTTTCTCTTCCTCTTCCGTTTTTTCTCTGATGCCATCCTAGATCTCGGGACGAGATCCTCTCGTGGTGGTGGAGTGTTGTAACGCCCCGAGACCGTTGCGCCAGGTGTCTTCCAGTTATTCGCTGTTGTTGCCATGTCATTCACTTGCGTGTTGCATCTTGTCATGTCGTCATGTGCATTGCATCATCTTGTTTTCAAAACTTGCATTCGTCCGGGTTCCCCCAGTTCTTTCCGTTGTCCGTTCTGAGCCCAGACACACTTGCACGCGCCCACGGCACATCCAAAATATTATTTTATAAGTGGCCGGAAAATGTTCTCGGAATGGGATGAGAGTTGTCATGTGGTCTTGTTATGTTGTAGGTAGGCCGCCTGCCAAGTTTCATCGCATTCGGAGCTCATTTGATAGCCCAATCGTTAAACTTATAGCAGCAGTATAGCCCGTCTATCGTTGGACGTTTTCGGTCCTCGGAAACCCGTTGCCGGGCTGCTCTCTCTCCTCTCTTCTCAGCCCATCTCTCTCTAGCACAGTCCACCTCCAGCCCACCTAACCCCTTCTCTGACCAGAACCGTTCGTTTGCGATCGGAGGGTCCAGAAACGGAGCAAACCCCTAACCCTAGCCCCCTTTCTATATATAGACGCCTCCCCTGCCATTTTTGGCCTCCTACCTACCCCTCCTCCTCAATTTCCGCACCCCTAATCATCATCCGCCTCCTCCTCCCACCTTCTCCTCATTTTCCGGTGAGCCCCAACCCTCCTCCGCCACTTGGCAGCGAGCCACAGGCCGCGCCATCACCGGAAACCACCGCCCTACCCAATCCCCGCCTTCCACGTTGCCTTTGCGCGCCCGCCAGCCAGTCCCGCGGTGCCATGTGGCTTCTCCACCTCACCCTAGCCGCTCATAGCCGCGCGGGCCTGCCAGGACCCAGATCGGGCCCTGGGAAGCCCGTCGAGGCCTGAACTCCGCCTCCTCATGCCTAAGGACGCTCGTCCCCGAGATCCCGCTCGACCCGGGAGCCGGTCGCTCTCACCACCGCTGCCTCCGGCGACCAGGCCTCCGGATCCGCCGCCGCCAACCCCAGGTCGCTCCGCCCCGCTCTCCTTCCTACCTCCCAGGGCTCTGTCCTCTCTAATCTCTCTGTATCTCTCATCTTGCAGCCGGCGCCGCCGCCCATGGACTCCCACTGCCGACGCCGCACAGATCGGGTCGTCCCCGAACCCCATGGCCCTGGCCTCGTCCCATGCACCAGATCTGGCCCCCTCCGCCTGGATCTGCCGTCTCTGCCTCCCTGCCATCATCTCCGGCGAGCCACCGCGCCAAGTCCCCTGCATCGCGCCCCCGCCTGTTGTCGTTTCGCTCGTGAACGAGCGAGCGCCTCACTCGTCGACTTTCCCTGCTCGCGCACGTGGGCCGGCTCGTCCCCTGGGCCCAGCAAGTCGCCAGCCTACCTAGGCTCTCCGCCTGCCCAGCCTCCTCCCACCAAACTAGGCCTGGCCCAGCTAGGTGAGCAGCCCAGTCAATCCAAGATTTCAGCCCCTTATGTTTTTTTCCTGTCCAGCGATTTTAGTAATTATCCGGAGACGCCTGTTTTACAGAAACCCCCCTAAGTTTCATGCATATCCTAACTCACCAACTAAGCATCACTTGTAAAAACTCTATATATGAAAGTTGCTTAGAATTTTGTGTAGTGTCATAATATGCCACTTTCAATCATGTTTAAAATGTCTAAAATGTTGTTTGCATATATTTTGATTTAATGCCATGTTAAAATGATTTATTTCATAACTAAATAACCGTAGCTCCAAATTTAATAAACTTTATATGTAAATGGAGTAGAAAAATGTCTGGTTTAACATGGTGGCTTTACTTTGCATGTTTAACAACTCTAAAATATGGTTTAGGGCAGAACAGTACCAAACCTAATATATGCACATGAGGAGTTTCTGGATTTGTTGTTTGTTATTCCGGCCTCATTTAAACTTGCCTAGATAGGTAATTTTGATTTGCTTCACCTCTTGCCATGCCAACCAACATTTAATATTGTTGAGTACATTAACAGGAGAGAACTAAATAAGTCACGTGGCGTTTTGTCAATATGCAACTCGTTGCATATTGAGCTCCACTTAATTTGTAGTATTGTTTGTGCATATTGCCATGCCATGCTTATTTAAACCGTACATGCATCATACTTGGTTGTGCATCATGCCATGTTATGTGATGGTTGTTTTATATGTTGTTTGCTTCTTTCCGGGTTGCTTCTCGCGTTAGCTTCGGTTTCATTCCGGAGTTGTGAGGATTCGTTCGACTGCGTCCGTTTGTCTTCTTCATGGACTCGTCCTTCTTCCTTACGGGATCTCAGGCAAGATGACCATACCCTCGAAATCACTTCTATCTTTGCTTGCTAGTTGTTCGCTCTATTGCCATGTTGCGCTACCTACCACTTGCTATATCATGTCTCCCATATTGCCATGTCAAACCTCTATCCCACCTTTTCCTAGAAAACCATTGTTTGGCTATGTTACCGGTTTTGCTCAGCACCTCTTATAGCATTGTTAGTTGCAGGTGAAGCTGAAGTTTGTTCCATGTTGGAACATCGATATGTTGGGATATCACAATGTCTCTTATTTTAATCAATGCATCTATATACTTGGTAAAGGGTGGAAGGCTCGGCCTTATGCCTGGTGTTTTGTTCCACTCTTGCCGCCCTAGTTTCCGTCATACCGGTGTTATGTTCCTTGATTTTGCGTTCCTTACGCGGTTGGGTGTTATGGGAACCCCTTGACAGTTCACTTTGAATAAAACTCCTGCAGCAAGGCCCAACCTTGGTTTTACATTTGCCTAACAACCTATTACCCTTCCCTTGGGTTGGCCAACCCGAGGGTCATCTTTATTTTACCCCCCCGGGCCAGTGCTTCTCTAAGTGTTGGTCCGAACTGGGCGATGTCCTGCGCCCCCTGGGCAACCAGGGTCTATGCCAACCCGACGTCTTGCCCATCTGGTGTGCCCTCAGAACGAGATATGTGAAGCTCCTATCGGGATTAGTCGGCACATTCGGGCGGTCTTGCTGGTCTTGTTTTACCATTGTTGAAATGTCTTGTAACCGGGATTCCGAGACTGATCGGGTCTTCCCGGGAGAAGGAATATCCTTCGTTGACCGTGAGAGCTTGTGATGGGCTAAGTTGGGACACCCCTGCAGGGTTTTGAACTTTCGAAAGTCGTGCCCGCGGTTATGGGCAGATGGGAATTTGTTAATGTCCGGTTGTAGAGAACTTGACACTTAACTTAATTAAAATGCATGAACTGTGTGTAGCCGTGATGGTCTCTTTCCGACGGAGTCCGGGAAGTGAACACGGTTCTGGTGTTATGCTTGAACGTAAGTAGTTTCAGGATCACTTCTAGCTTCACGATCATTGCGTTGCTTCTCTTCTCGCTCTTATTTGCGTATGTTAGCCACTATATATGCTTAGTGCTTGCTGCACCTCCACCTCACTACCCTTTCCTACCCATAAGCTTAAATAGTCTTGGTCTCGCGGGTTAGAGATTGTTGAGTCCTCGTGGCTCATAGATACTTCCAAACAGTTGCTGGTGCCGATGATACCAGTGCAGGTGACACAATCCTGCTCAAGTGGGAGCACGATGAAGATCTTGTTCGTTGTGTTGTTTCGTTCCCTATTGATCAGTAGTGGAGCCCAGTTGGGACGATCGGGGGTCTAGCAATTGGGGTTTTCTTCTTTTATTTGGTTCCGTAGTCGGACCTTGATTGTATTCTAAATGATGTATGTTTAACTTGTATTTGTGTGAAGTGGCGATTATAAGCCAACTCTTTATCCCTTTCTTATTCAGTACATGGGATTGTGTGAAGATTACCCCTCTTGCGACAAACCTACCATGAGGCTATGCCTCTAAGTCATGCCCCAACACGTGGGAGGTATAGCCGCATCGTGGGTGTTACAACACCACACAGATTGACCTTAGAGAAGATCATTGTATCGAACATCAAAAGAGAGAGAAACCCATCTAGCTACTACTATGGACCCATAAGTCATGAATGAACTACTCACACATTATCGTGGAGGCAACAAGATTGATGAAGATAGCCTCCCCAATGGTTTTCCCCTTTGACAGAGTACCGGAAAAAGACTTTCAGATGGGATTGCGGAAGAACAGAGGGTTGCGATAGCTAAAGAATTGTTTTGGGTCTCATTGCGAGGGTTTTGGAATATATGTGTGACACCCAGATAATTAAGCTACAGTAATCCTCTGCTAATGAGGCCACGTCACCACCGTTACTGTTGCTAATCCTCACTTTGACCCAAACCGATTTCAAGTTCAAGTTAAAATAAAGTCAAATTGTTATTTCTTCAAACGGTAAAGCAAAAATGTTCGATGGTTTGTTAATAATTCACTAACTAATTATCAGGGTGAAACCAAGATTAATAAAATGTTTAATTGCCCTAAAGCAACTAAAATAGGGGCCAAGTATTTAATAAAATGCCTTTTCAAAATATAGAAATTCCAAAATATTTTATTTAAACTCCAAGACTTTTAGTGGCAACACTAAATGATGCATAGTATTTGATTTGACTAATTGTTTTTTTCGAAAGCCTTTTGGTGGTTCACTAATAGAAACAGTAGCTAAAATAAAACAGAAAAATGTAATGAACAAAAGACCTACCTAACTACTGTGCATCTGGGCCCTAGTGGCCACAGAGCACTATAGGCCCAGCCCACTTCCCCACTCATCTCCTTCCTGCTACAGGGAGGCGGGTGGGATCGTGGCAGGCATCCGTGGCACGCCGGCCACATGCCGGCCATCCCCCGGGCCCCCTAGAGTACAAGGGCGCCCTCGATCCCTTGCAACCCTAGACCACCTCACTTTACCCCTCTCTCGCTCTCTCTCTCGACTTTGGCGGCGCCCGAAACAACCATCGCCAAGGCCGACCTCATTTGCTCGCTCCTCGTCCTTCTCGCACCGCGACCATATGTCCGGGAGCTCCGTCGTCATCTACCACCTTGACTGCACCTGCTGGATTGGCATGGGAAGCCGCAACGCCGCCGCCCTCAAGCTCCTCTTCTCTGTCACAGATGCAAGTGCTCGCCATCAGGGCTGGCCCTGAGGGGGGGCAGGGGGCGGCCGCCCCGGGCCCCCAAATTTCAGGGCCCCCCGCCCAGGTATGTAGGTAGGTTAGGCCTATGGCCCATACTGCAAGCAGACGCGCACAGGGAGTAGCACAGGTCGATCGCCTGATCCCAGCGAGCGATTCGTTTTCTCGGAAAAGCACCAGGCAGCGAGCTATACCGATTTCCTTCGCATAAAAAAAGGAGAGCGATCACGTAAAAAGGAAAACAAAAGGAGCGATCAGCGCTCAATCCGAATCTGACGGTTCACTTCCTATTCTGTTCCATCACGCAGACGCCGCCCTATGCCGCCGACGCCCTACGTCGTACATGTATTCCAGCCTCGCCGTCGTCCCTTGGTAATTGCCTTACTAATCCGATTATGTCAGCCGCCTATTTCAATTCTGGGGCACCATCATCAACAACAATTTGACCTTTGCTCAATTGCTCTTCTCTCAATCCTCTGCAGACTCGCGCTGCGCTGCTGCCGCGCTGTATAGGCAGACAAGACGCACCGAAGATTGACCATCAGGATCAGGAATTGAGGTATATTCATATAATATTGATACAATAATTTTCTTGGTTGCATAGCTGGCACCGTTCAACGATTGATGCAACAAACTGTTTTGTTTTCAACATTGTGTTGTTATCATGTCGTCCAGCAAATAGGACATATCCATCGGGTAGCCACCAAAGGAAAAGGAAAAAAGGAAGTGGATAAATCGATGCATCAAAAAAATTTCAAGAAATTATAGAACTTGAGAAGGCTTTGCGAGTTAAATATTTTAATGTTTTGATTGATATGGCGAAGGATAGATTTGAAGAACTCATGGTGTTTAAAGATATATTTGGATTTTTACTGAGCTCGGGCACCCTGAAGTCACTAAGTGATAATGAACTTGAAGAGTGTTGCACAAAACCTGCAGAAACTTTCTCTCTTGATGGTTCATCTGATGTTGACGTATATGATCTTATTTCCGAATTGAAGATTATGAGATTTACATCGAGAAGAAATTATTGGATGAGATTGACATCTACCCCAGCATAAGTGACTTTGCATCGAAGAGTGTTATAAGAAAATTTTAAGGTAATTTTGACGTATAAATTATTTGATACACGTACTGATTTTGGATGCATTTAAATATTATTGATAACACTATATATATACGTATATCATTTGCTATTACTATGATGTGTATATTAAGGGCCCCGAGTTGTACGCTCGCCCCGGGCCCCCAAAACCTTAGGACCGGCCCTGCTCGCCATTGATCTCCACCACCGGCGCGTCTCCGTCGATTCCGTCATCTTCTACTACTCCGAGCCCATGCCGAGCCTTCTCGAGCTTCGCTGTGAGCCCTGTGCTATTTGCCTCTGCCTTGCCCCGTCGAATTAACGTCGTAGCTGCCCGTTCTCGTCGAGGCCGCCGTGCCTGGAGGCTCACGCTCCCAGCCCGCGGTCGCGCCTGCGCCACCCTCCATGGGCCACTCCGCGTCCTGCAGCCGCCTGCTCCATGCTCGTACGCCCCGCCCCTGCCCGTGTCAACGCTGCTCGCCGCCCATTGCCGCACCCACCGCGCTGGCCATGCCCGGCCCGCTTACCCCCGCTGCCGATCCCCATCGCACCCACCGGCCCCACCAAGCCCCTCCTCACCCATGCCGCCGTGCCGCTTCACCGGGACCGTGCTAGGCCCGCTCCCCGCCGCACCGCTGCTCCCTGCCCGCGCCCTCCAGCCCGCTCCCAACCGTCTCGCTACACGCCGCTCGCTCAAGGTCGCGACGCCATCGCCGCTTGCCTGCAGCGCTCGCCCTGTGCGTCCCGCCGGCACTGGCGCCGTCCTCCGCCAGAGCCGCCCCGTTGTCGGCCGGCCCCTGTCCCTTGCGCCTAAACGACTTGGCCGCCGGCCCTCCTCTGCGAGGCCATGCGTAGTGCCTAGCCAGGAGGCCGGTTGGCCACTGCCACGTGGGCCGCGTCCAAAAAACGAGGGTAAAGAAACACAGAGGATATAAATAATGAATTAATTAATTAGTTGATTAGTAATTTAATTATTTAACTTAATTAATTAAAACCTAATTAGTCTAAGACAAACTGTAAACTTAAGTCAACTAGACAATGACAGTGGGGTACACTTAGGACCTAATTAGTCTAAGACAAAGTTTGACTGGTCAACTAGGACCCCTGGACCCACTTGTCACGCACTCAGGGAAGTATTCCTGGGTACACTTAGCTTTTTTGCTATTTTAATTTCGAATTAAAATAAATTCAAAAAATTAATAAAACTTAGAAAATTAATAAAAAATAAACCGTTCGTCGGATAAAAATACTTTGTACATGAAAGTTGCTCAGAACGACGAGACGAATCCGGATACGCAGCTCGTTCGTCCGCCATGCATCCCTAGCATAGCGAACACGCAACTTTCCCCCTCTAATTCATCTATCCGAAAATGCGAAACACCGGGGATATTTTCCCGGATGTTTCCCCCCTTCACCGGTATCACCTCATACCGCGTTAGGTCACCCCTAGCACAACGTATTGTCACGTCTTACTTGTGTTACATTTGATTGCTCTGTTATTTATTGTGTTCCCCCTCCGTTACTCCTTTCCGGTAGACTCCGAGACCGCTGCTGATGTCCGTGTGTTCGACTACATCGAAGATGACCCCTCCTTGCCAGAGCAACCAGGCAAGCCCCCCCTGATCACCGGATATCGCCTACTCTCCTCTATAATGCTTGCATTAGAGTAGTGTAGCATTTTACTGCTTTCCGTTAATCCTATCCTGATGCATAGTCTATCATTGTTGCTACCGTTGTTGATACCTTACCTGCAATCCTAAATACTTAGTATAGGATGCTAGTATTCCATCTGTGGCCCTACATTCTTGTCTGTCTGCCATGCTATACTATCGGGCCGTGATCACTAGGGAGGTGATCACGGGTATATACATACATTTACACATACTATACAGGTGGTGACTAAAGTCGGGTCGACTCGTTGAGTACCCAAAAGTGATTTCGATGTTGGGGGCTGAAGGGGCAGGTGGTTCCACCAAGGTAGTGGTGGGCCTAGGTTCCCGACGGCCCCCGACTGTTACTCTGAGGCGGAGCGACAGGGCAGGCGGAGACCACCTAGGAGAGAGGTGGGCCTGGCCCTAGTCGGCGTTCGCGGTTAGTTCAAAATAACACGCTTAACGAGATCTGGGTATTTGATCTGAGTCTGGCTACTGGCCTATACGCACTAACCAACTACGCGGGGACAGTTATGGGCACTCGACGTCGTGGTATCAGCCGAAGCCTTCGTGACGTCAGCGACTGAGCGGCGCGCGCCCGGCTGGACTGGAACGCCTGCTCTTGTATAAGGGAGGCTAGGTCTGCTCATCGGCCGCATTCGCAACGTGCAGGTGTGCAATGGGCGATGGGCCCAGACCCCTGCATCATAGGATTTAGACCGACATGCTGACCTCTCTGTTGTGCCTAGGTGGGGTTGCGACGTGTTGATCTTTCGAGGCCGGACATGACCCATAAAAGTGTGTCCGGACAAAGGGGATCGAGCATGTTGGGAAATGTGGTGCACCCCTGCAGGGAAGTTTATCTATTTGAATAGCCGTGTCCCTCGGTAAAAGGACGACCCGGAGTTGTACCATGACCTTATGACAACTAGAATCAGATACTTAATAAAACACACCCTTCCAAGTGCCAAATACAACCGGTGATCGCTCTCTCACAGGGCGACGAGGGGAGGATCACCGAGTAGGGTTATGCTATGCAATGTTACTCGGTGAACTTACCATCTACTCTCTTCTTCTGCTGCAAGATGGAGGTTACCAGAAGTGTAGTCTTCGATACGACTAGCTATCCTCCTCTTATTCCGGCATTCTGCAGTTCAGTCCACATATGCTATCCCTTTTCTATTTGATACCAATGCATGCATATCTAGTGTAGCTCCTTGCTTGCGACTACTTTGGATGAGTACTCATGGTTGCTTTGCTCCCCCATTTCCCCTTTTCTATACCCGATTGCTGCGACCAGATGATGGAGTCCAGGAGCCAAACGCCACCGTCGATGATGACTGCTACTACTCGGGAGGTGCCTACTACTACGTGCAGGCTGCTGACGACGACCAGGAGTAGTTTAGGAGGATCTCAGGCAGGAGGCCTGCGCCTCTTTCGATTTGTATCCCAGTTTGTGCTAGCCTTCTTAAGGCAAACTTGTTTAACTTATGTATGTTGTCGGCGTTCTGGGAACGGGGGTCCCCAGACTTGCCTTCCTGCGGCCTGCGGCGTGGCTCAAAGGGGGCCCAGCACGGCCCGTCTTCACCAACACAAACCCAAGACCCTCGCGAGGGGCCAAGCCTCGCGGGGCGGACGACGTGAAGCTTCCTCAGACACGGGCTCATCAGGCTGGCTCACGAGGGGGCGGAGAGATCAAGGCGGGGTACCTCACGAGGTGCCCGTGACGCAAGCCATGATGATTCAGGGCGCCAGGCGGGTGCCAGCCCGCGCAGCATCCTCCTTCCCTCTTTGGTGCAAAGGGGGCAAGCGCAGCCGCGGAGTACCGAGGCATCAGGCAAAGGTTGCCATTTCGGTGCAACGAGACCAAGACCAGGAGGACTACGAGACGGAGGTCACCGTGGAGCCCAAGACGGCGTCATCACCAGAGCTTTGCACAGGCGAAGACTACTTTTTTCAGGATAGCTGATACTAGCTGTCCCCCTTCAAATTAGCCCGCCATTGTTGGCTCCCTTCCCGCTCAATATTTGGGGAGAGGACCAGGGCCTCTATAAATAGGAATAGCCACCCTTAGGGTAAGGGCACGGAGGATAGAGGATCGAGGATCAAGAACCAGCCAACCCGGAAACAAGCTGGGGTCGAAATCAGGGTCGGTCAGTTGGAGGAAAGCAGAGAAAGAGAGAGAGAGAGAAAGGTGACTGAACTCCTCCGAGCAGTTCATCGCCCCAGCCAAGAACAGACCCTCGCGAGGCTGTTCTTCCTTGTATTGTTCATCATCATCAGCCCAAGAGGCAATCCACCACACCACACACTAGAGCAGGGTATTACACCACAACGGTGGCCCGAACTAGTATAAACCCTGTGTCTCTTGTGTTGTTCTTTCCTCAGCTTAGATCCTAGCATGGCGGAGGGGTGCAGGTAGGTAGGGGGCGAAATCTCTGCGCGCACCCCAGTGTTCGAACCTCAAGGGTCTGCCGGAACCCGAAATCTGACATTTGGCGCGCCAGGTAGGGGTGCGCCGAAATTCGTCTTCCACTGCTCCGTGCCCCGTCGCGTCGTCATCACCATGACCGGCGACCAGGAGGGCAACCCAGACCCATGGGCGGCATGGCCCGCCCGCGCAGAGCCGCTCGCCTCAGGCGACCCCGTGCCCCAGGCAGCTCACGGTCTGCAGGGTGCTACGGGCCGCGGGCGATGCGGACAGGCTTCGACAACTCTCACACCACGGCAGGCGCGGTCGGCAGCAAGGGCCTCCAATCACACCGCGACCACGACACTGTACACCCACCGGGAGCAAGCGAACTCGAGGGCCGCGCTCACGATGGCCCGAGAGCTGCTGCAGTGCAGACTGCTGGAGGGCGGCCCGCGACGTGCTACTGGAGCAGGAGGCAGAGCTCCTGGGCTTCGCCGCCTCGGGGCTCACCCCTTCTGCACCCAGCTCCCATCTCCAACCCAGGGCGGCCCGCGTGGGGGCCCCGCGCGCGCCCGCGGGCTCCAAGGATACTCCAACACCAGCGAGGCTGTCAGCACCGAACTGGCAGCGGCGCAGCCCCCGCTCCTGGTCCGCGAAGAAGAAGGGCTCGACGCGACCCACGGCCCCAGTGGACAGCCGCGCTGCCACCCCACGGTAGGCGCGTCAGGCAGGACCGCATGGCGCGTGGAGCACTACGGCGTGGCCTTCAGGGTGGCGGCGCCAGAGGAATACGTGCCCCTCATGATGCACCAAGGACACTCACACGAGGACGAACCAGGCTCGCTCCTCAGCCCAAGTCGGGGGGACGAGGCGCCAGAAGCTGAGCCCTTCCAGGAGTCTTGGGACGGTCCCACTGGGCACGCTGGAAGCAACGATTATCGGGTACTGCTAATTCTTCAGCAGGCATACGCTAACCATGGATCACAGGAGGTGCAGGTTGCTGCAGCGGGCAGCTGCCCCGCTCCCACAGCCTCCTACCCCTCGGGAGGAGGACGCAGGGGGCTGCGGGAGAGGGGCAGGGATTCGACATCACCACCGCGGCGTTCGGAGCAAGGTGTTCTCAGGAGGTAGGCCCTCCGCTGGGGAGGTGCCCCAGGGCCTGCCCCCGGCGGAGGACCCGTGGTCGTCGGGGGAACCACTGGTGACCGCTCTACCCCATCGGCGGCGTCCTGGTTTCCGGTCGTCGTTGATGGCACTAGAGTGTGGTGCAAGGCGGGGCCCTCATCTGGCGATATGAAGCAGGGCCAGTACCTGTGAAGAAGGCCCAGTGCCTGTGAAGCTCTCCGCCCCATGACACTCTCACGTAATAATGAGTGGGGCTGTACACGCCCCGGAGTCTCAGGGGTGCCGGCCTCAGGCCCTGGGGCTCCCTCCCACGCCCAGTGGCAGCACTTAGCTCCGCGCTGGTGAGAAGACGTCCAAGACTAGACTAGGTGCCGGACGCGGCCTTTTGTTTGCTTTCGTTGCTCTTCCCCTTGGTTGTCGCTTTCCCCCGCTGGATTCAAGTTGGATTCAAATTTGAGATTTGCGTGTGTTCGGGGAAGGGGTGCTTAGTCTCGTTCGAGCAATTTCTCGCGTTTTGGTTACCACTTCGCCTCAGCCGCCTCCCCTCGCGAGCCCCTCGCGAGCCAGGTCAGGCCTAGCTTGCGCGCAGCCTAGACTGCCGCCGCCGCGTCATCTCAGGGGTGTTTTACTGCAGTTCCTACGGATTCAATCGTGGGACACTTAGGACACCACAACCCCCGCGGGCTGCCTCAGGGACAACGCGAAACAAAGGTATACTAGCCGACCAGCGCGTCGCTTAAGCCAGCCACTTGGTGTGGGCGCATGGGCGATGTAGCTTCTACTGATACGATAAACACAAGTTTTACATGAGGGCCCCCCCCCCTCCAAAATGCTCTCACAGTCATCAGGCCAAAACCTGAGTTCTATTCATGCAGGGTAAGGAAGCAGGAACGATGTACAGTCAGTCGGATGAATCCCCCAATGCGTCCTCAGGAGCACCACCTGAGCCGTTGATGGCGCCGCTGAACTCGCCATCGCTGTCCGCGTCGCCGCCAGCGGCATCAGGGCCGCCCATCGCGCCGCCCTCATCGGCCGCCACGATCGCATCATCGTTGTCTGAGGCAAAGGCCCTGATAAGAGCGTCCACATTGTCCTCCACCCAGTGCGCCAGGTCGCCTCGGACAGCCTGGGAGACTGGGGCGATGGCGGCATCAAAATCAAAATGGGGATCCATGTTCCGGAGGTGACTGAAGACGCGGGAAAAGGCGCGCCTGAGCAGGGCGCAGCTCCTCTCCTCCACCAACCTGTCAGCCCTGGTCGACCGCGCCTCCAGCTGCGTCACCACATCAGTGAAGAACTGGAGATTGCCCGCGTAGTTGATTGCGTGCGGCTCGCCAACGGCCTCCTCGCAAATGTTGCCCAAGGCCGCGTTGGCTCTCTCCCGGAGAGTGGTGACCATGGGGCCGTGCTCATGCTCCAAGATCCGCCGCTGACGTATCTCGTCCGCATTCTGACGCGCGACGGCCTCAGCCTCCTCCACCCGCTGGCGAAGAAGGAGCACCTCAACCTGGGAGGTGGTTAACTCACCTTGCGCCACCTCGAGGGCGGCCCGGGAAGCACCGGCCCGCCGCACCGCCTCCTCCATCTTGGCCCTCAAAGCGGCAGTCCTGCCTTCAGCTTCGACCCGAATCAACCCCAGCTTCTCTTCGAACTTGTGCTTGAGGTTCAAATGTGCCATCGCCACTCGACGTCCGACCTCCTCCAGGACGCGGGCTTCCTGTGCAGCAACATCATCCTCCGCCTGCGTCACCAAGCGCTCCCTCGTCTCCAGACGCTCGTACTCGCGGGTACGTTCGGCGGCTTCCAGTGTCAGCGCCTCCTCACGCTTCTGGAGCTCTGCTGAGTCGCCAGAGGCCACCTTCATCGACGCGAGGGCTGCCTCGCGCAGCTCCACCTGCTCCTCCAGCGAGTGGCACCAGGCCAGAAGCTCCCGAGCCCGCTCCTCCGGAGCCGTTCGCCACCGGTCAGCTTCCCGAGCCTCCTCAGCGGCCCGAGACCGGGCCTCCCGACAGGCCACCAACGACTCCTTGGCCTCTGCTTCATCAAGATCACGCTGACGGCGCGCAAGGGCGATGGCGCCCTCCAGCTCGCGCCTCTCTGCAGCCAGGCGCAGGCCCTCGGCCTCAAGGCACGCGTCTTCATCAGCAAGCTTGTCACCAAGCAGGCTCACTGCGTCAGTCGCCCTTCGAAGGAATCCTTGGCGGAGAGCGCAACGCTCCCGAGCGCGCTCGAGCACGTCTTCCACACCATCATCCGCCCCAAGCAAGCGCCGGGGGCCGCGAGTCAGCACTCCCCCTCCGGGCTGGGGGCTGGCACCCTCGCGACGGCCGGGCATGCCGCGTCAGAAGCCCGGCCTAGGGCCAGCCCGTCCTCAGGAGAAGAGTGCAGGAAGCACCTCAGCTAATCGCAGTTCACGACCAGGCGAGAGGCCCATGGAAGGCTGGCTATGCCACGAGAAGGCCCGCGAAGGAGGATCGCGAGGTGCGCGGGGCCACGGTGCGCCTCGGGATGGTTCGCCTCTTCGATCGCTCTCACCACAAGGGCTCCGCTGCTCGGAGCGCTCGAGGACGGTGGAGGGGGCGAAGCCAAGGGGGACGACTCCTCAGCCGTCTCCGCAAGCTCGGCTGGAAGGGGCCTGCGGAGCAAGGGTCAGTACAAGTAACAGAAGGATCAAGAGCCGGGAAAGGAGAAGGCTTACTCATCAGTGGCGAAGTACTTCCTATGCTTCAGCAGGCGACAAGGGTAATCGTCGCCCAGGGCCTCCCTTCTCTTTCGGAGAGCCTCGAAGTTCACGCGGAAGCGGCCCAAGAGTTGGGCGCATGGATCAACCTTCGACGAAGACGGAGCGTCAAGGCGATCTGCGGCAGAGGCGCCTGCCTGATGTGCGCTGCCAATCGCCTCCCCAACAGACGCAGCTGGAGCCTCAAGGGCCCCAGTCGCAGGCACTGAAGGCAGCTGCTCGCCACCCTCAGCCTCAGCGGCACGGGCCCCAAGAGCTGCTTCCTCATGAGCCTCGCCCGGTGCTGTCACCATGCCGGGAGCCCCCTCGGCCTCTGGCGCCTCGTGCCTCCCTGCTCCGCCACTCGAGGATGAGTTGCCTTGGCCGACTGGTAGGGCAGTCACCACCACTGGGTTCTCGCGAGGCCCCTGAAGGCCGGCAGGGCACGGCCCCCACTCCTCAAAGACAGGCATCTGCTTCACAAAGTCGCCCCTGCTCTGGCAGAGGTACAGCAAGGCCCGTCCCTGCCGGACGCTGCCGGGGTTGGGGTCCCCAGCCAGGGTCAAGAGCGCCGTCCTCAGCACCTCAGGAGTCAGGTCCTCTTCCTGGAGCCTCATACGATCCTCGCGCCCACAGAAGGCCCACATCCGGCGAGAGTGGCGTTGAAGAGGAGCAACGCGGCATAGCAGGAACTCCTTCACCACCTTGGGCGCTGTCACGCCAAGCGACCTCAAGAGCGCGAAGCGGCGCCAGACGAAGACGAGCCGGGGGCTCTCAAGCGTCTCCTGGCCCCAGCCCGAATTGGGGACGGCAGGCGAGGTCGGCTCCAATAGCAGGGGGCTGGGCACCCCTGCATCCACATACAGCCACCGCTCGCGGAACCCGACCGCGGGCAGGGGGAGCTTGAAGTCAATCCCAGAGGCCGCCGTCTCAGGCACGGCAACGAAGCTCACGCAAGCCCAGCATTGGGTAGGGTCGACAAGATGCAACGAGAAGAAGTGGCGCAGCAAGGCAACCGAAGGAGGGATGCCCACCATAGCTTCGCAAACAAAGGCGAAGACCGAAAGGAGGGTGATGGATTCAGGACCCAGATGCATCATGTGGATCTGATAGTGGGAAAGCACGGCGTTGAAGAAATCAGAAAAGGGGGGAACCAGACCCGCCCACAGGGCGTCGGCAAGATACGGGACCTCGGTGGCTGTCCTGTCGATGGAGAAGTGGGACGCGGGCCAGGCCGTCGTCCTCCCGCATTCATTGAAGATGGTGGCCAGAGCCAAGCTGACCTTGCCCAAGCCCTCGGCGGGGGCCGACGGCGGCGGCGGGCAATGCGGAGACACGTGTTTCTTCCCTCTCCCCTTCTTCGTCAGAGCCATGGCAATGGGAAGGGGGAGGGAGGTTCGAGATTGAGTGGAAAACAAAAACCGGAGTTCGAGCGGAGGAAGGACAGAGGGCGCTCGAGCAATAAAAGGGGAACGGCTGTGTACAACTACGGGTCCGCCTAGCACGGCGCAAGATAAGGAGGGCGTGGGGGAACAGTGCCGCCCATGTCCAATCAACCGCCACATGGTGCCCAAGGCCGCAGGCTGTTAGGGCCCGCGGCGCTTCGCTCTTGCCCTTCCGCCTCCCTGCACGGCCAAGCCCAGGCGCGCCTTGGGCCCGGGGGCTACTGTCGGCGTTCTGGGAACGGGGGTCCCCAGACTTGCCTGCCTGCGGCCTGCGGCATGGCTCAAAGGGGGCCCAGCATGGCCCATCTTCACCAACACAAACCCAAGACCCTCACGAGGGGCCAAGCCTCGCGGGGCGGACGATGCGAAGCTTCCTCAGACACGGCCTCATCAGGCTGGCTCACGAGGGGGCGGAGAGATCAAGGCGGGGTACCTCACGAGGTGCCCGTGACGCAAGCCATGACGATTCAGGGCGCCAGCCGGGTGCCAGCCCGCGCAGCGTCCTCCTTCCCTCTTTGGTGCAAAGGGGACAAGCGCAGCCGCGGAGTACCGAGGCATCAGGCAAAGGTTGCCATTTCGGTGCAACGAGACCAAGACCAGGAGGACTACGAGACGGAGGTCACCGTGGAGCCCAAGACGGCGTCATCACCAGAGCTTTGCACAGGCGAAGACTACTTTTGTCAGGATAGCTGATACTAGCTATCCCCCTTCAAATTAGTCCGCCATTGTTGGCTCCCTTCCCGCTCAATATTTGGGGAGAGGACTAGGGCCTCTATAAATAGGAATAGCCACCCCCAGGGTAAGGGCACGGAGGATGGAGGATGGAGGATCGAGGATCGAGAACCAGCCAACCCGGAAACAAGCTGGGGTCGAAATCAGGGTCGGTCAGTTGGAGGAAAGCAAAGAGAGAGAGAGAGAGAGAGAGAGAGAGAGAGAGAGAGAGAGAGAGAGAGAGAGAGAGAGAGAAAGGTAACTGAACTCCTCCGAGCAGTTCATCGCCCCAGCCAAGAACAGACCCTCGCGAGGCTGTTCTTCCTTGTATTGTTCATCATCATCATCAACCCAAGAGGCAATCCACCACACCACACACTGGAGTAGGGTATTACACCACAACGGTGGCCCGAACCAGTATAAACCCTGTGTCTCTTGTGTTGTTCTTTCCTCAGCTTAGATCCTAGCATGGCGGAGGGGTGCAGGTAGGTAGGGGGCGAAATCTCCGAGCGCACCCCAGTGTTCGAACCTCAAGGGTCTGCCGGAACCCGAAATCCGACATATGTACTCAGATATTGTTGTTTCCGCTGACTCGTCTATGATCGGGCTCTTGTATTCGAGCCCTCGAGGCCCCTGGCTTGTAATATGATGCTTGTATAACTTATTTTATTTGTAGAGTTGTGTTGTGATATCTTCCCATGAGTCTCTGATCTTGATCATACATGTTTGCGTGTATGATTAGTGTATGGTCAAATCGGGGGCGTCACAAGTTGGAATCAGAGCCGACTGCCTATAGGAACCCCCCTTTCCAACTCCTTGGCTGAAGATGAGTCTAGTCTTTGAAAAACTGTTTTACTAACATGGTTGTGTGTCTTACGGGCCCACGTCGCCATTTGGGTGGTATTAGGATCTTTTACTCCTTGTCTATACTCTGGGATTCTGATCTCTCTTCTATTCGGGTTAAATGATTTTACTAAATCTGACCCTAGGTTGTCGTAATTACTTCTCCCGAGAGCCCCTTATCACAGATGATCGCATACTACACCAGAAGATTTTTAAGATACTCTTCGATCATTCCCGAGACCCTTGTATCCTCTGCCTTTTCAATTCCCTACTACAGATATATCCATATGGATAACGACATACACTTGTTGTTCATACAATTACTCTTAGTTTCTCTTGTTATTACCAGATGCATCAAATTGCTTTCCGACTTTTAAGAATCCATTGTACCACTGCCTTGTAGTTCCTTGCTGCAGAAATAACCCTATGGATAATTCCTCGCACTTATCGAGTATCCACTCATTCCGAGTTGTTCTTGTGTTCTGCAAAAGAATTCGAAATACTATTTGATCTTTCGAAAATTCTCAACAGCCTGTTCTTCTTGTAATTCTTGCATACTTGCATCCCGATTAATTCCATTGGTCTAGCAATTTACTTTAAAAACCTTTGTGATTGTCATTTTGATCCTTTGATTCAACATGTGTGTGAATGCACACAATCATCAGTTGTCCCCTGGAATTTATCCTTCCGATTCAGACGTCATTCTGGACATGAGCTAGATTTTGACCAATCAAATTGCCATCGATTGTACCCCTAAGGCTATTCAACTTATCTATCCTTAATCAGAGCATTGCTTCTGATCCCTTGTCCTGGAATTCATAATTCCTTTGCATTTGAGCTTTGAGTTAGTCAGTTGTTTCTATAATCCGATGTACTTGCATTCCTTCTTCCTTTGATAGAGTACCGATACTCACATGAGCTCCGTTCGAGACCACCAGACCTCTTGATGGATTATTATCCGACAGTGTCCTTCATATTGAAATAACCCTGTGAGCCTTTCCACGGAAATATAAAGCCTTTGGTAAATTGTATCCTCTGTTTTCTCAACCATGCTCTACTTTCGAGCTTGTATTATTTACTCCGAAATTTGTGGTATATGTTCCTAAGATGCCCTGATGGGTTGAACCTATGCCTTTCCTAATCTGTGTGAACCCGAAAGATTTCACGGGTCATAATTATCTGGTATTGCACCAGGTAAAAACTTTCAACAACTAATGTCATTTTCAAAATTCGAGAGCAGTGAATGAAAGGTTATGCATTGAAGAAGTGGGAGTCGACCTTGAACCTTTGTGTTCATGCCCATGGACATGATGTAGATCCTATCATTAAAGCCTCTCTTTATTTAATTATTCCCTTGGTATAAGTTCATCTTATATCTGGGATCTGGCCTTTTACAATCATGGTTTCGACCATGTTCTTATTTAAATACCATTTCTCGTGCAAGTTTAAGCACTTGTCTTCTGCAGAGCAATACCCTAGTCCGACCTCTACTTTGATCTGTCGTCGAGTATTACCCCCTGGTATCTCGAGATTATCATGAACTGCATAACTTATGAGTTCTTCATCAAGTACTGCATTCTCACTCATTCCACTTTTCACGGGCTCTAAGTTATTAAATGGACACCGATAACCGAACCGAGTCCGCACAATGGTTCAACAACTTTTAGTAATCTTCTTTACTTATGGGTTTGTACCCGATCACGTCATTCCTAGCCTGTTTGGCTATATCATTATCATGATGATTTTAATTGTGCTACCTGGTCCTTCTTCCCGGAGCACAAATTTCGATGGTGATCTAATCTTACGTCGACCTTCCTCGTCTTATCATTTCTCCTTGAACAGAAAACTTGATTTCGAGTTCGTGTCGTACCCTTGGTTCCAATTACCTTTCGCTTCATCATTCCTTTGACTTGATGTCATCATTGAACGATTACATCTTCATGAAACCTCTCGACAAATGTGTCATGATCATCATGAACATTCTAAGCTCTTCCAAGGTATCTATCGAATTCTTCATGAGAAATACCATCCTTGACCTTGATGATTTGGGTTATCATCGGCCCCTTTATTGCCTTCCCTCCAACACAAACTTGATCGTGTTTTGTGTTATACCTTGAGTTCCTACCTGTGCAAATCAAATCTAGCAACAGGTGCAAAAGTTTCATCAAAATCAATTGGTATCAGAGCGAGGTACTCCCTTGTTCTATGTGATTTTGGTTTAACCGCCTGGAGTTTAGTTATGTCGACTGCAGGTATGAAGAAAGTGACATGCCCCATGTTTGACGGTCACGAGTATCCCAAGTGGAAGGCCATGATGAAGAAGCGGCTCATGGCGATGAACAGCAAGCTATCGACTGTCACTGAGATTGGTCTGACCGATCTATGCAAGATGGCGGAAGCAGATGACATTCGCAAGTACACTCTTCTCAACCTCATGGCGAAGGACGTCATCTGCTCCTGTCTGTCTCAAAACTAGTTCAGGAATATCATGCATCTCGATCATACGAAGCTTATCTGGGACCGTCTCTCTGAGGTCTATGAAGGTCATCGAACCTGTCATGATCCTTGGTTTGAGGAATTCAAGGAATCTCTCAAAGCGATGACATTCGAACCAGAATCATCATCTTCTGCATCATGCCTTATGGAAAAAGATGCTAAGGTAACTGAATGCTACCTATCTGAGTCTAGTGATGATGAATCTGGTGATGAATTTGGACCTAGCTATGTCAAACTTGCTTCCCTGGCCACTAAACAACAAAGAGCTTTGGAAAAAGTTCAATACATGCTACATAAGAGCGATGATATGTTGGGTGAAGAAATGGATCAGTCAAAAGCTTTGGCTGAAAGTCTTCAGAGACGTCATACTAAGTATGACACCCTTTAAGATCATCATAACACTCTCTTATCTGATCATGAGAAGCTTTCTTATGAATTTCTTCAAAGAAAGCAAGACCTTGAGAAGCTAAGAGTGAGTTATGAAGATCTTCAGAAGGAACGTGATTCATTACTTGCAAAACAAATTAGTGCTTCTCGAGAAGAATTTGTTCCTCCTTGTTTGAAATGCATTGAACGTGAATCTGCTAATTCTTCACCTGAATGTTCAAATGTTGTTAATGTTTCAAATTCTTCATATGCCTCTGCTATCACTAATTCCTCAACTGAGGACACTGCTAGTATCACTGATGATGCAGGGCTGAAGGAATTGTACATGACAGGCATGTACAAAAGCCTCAAAGGGCATCAGACTCTTTGTGATGTGCTTAAAAAGTAGATCCTCAACAGGAACCCCAGGAAATAGGGTATTGCCTTTGAGAGGAAACTCAATGCTGATGATACATATTGGAAGCCCGAGGAGTACCCCAAAACCTCATGGGTTGCTGCAAAGGGACCTCCAGTTGATCCATCTAACTTATCTGGATTTGCATGTGAATCTCCTCGTTCTGATAATGAGTCATTTGACTCCAACTATAAACTGTTCAAAAATCAGAATGGTGAAGTATTTGCTAGATATGTTGGCACTAACTGCAGGAACGGTCCTCCTATGAAGAAAATCTGGGTTCCCAAAAGGTGCCTTGAAAGTCTTCAGGTGAATGTCCTTAGGACACCACCTGTGAAGAATAGGAACCCCAGATCAAATTCTTCATATGGACCAAATTCCTCAAAAGGATCAAAGTCCTCATATGATTATCATTGTGCTAACAACTTTGTTTCACAGGGAAGAGCTAAGGGCTATGAATATGAGCATTATTCTTCTAATTATTATGTTCATAAGTCCTCGAAGAATTTCTCTGCTTATTCATATGCTTATCCTAACTCCTCTTATGTGAAACGAAATGGACTGGCTTCTATGCCACCTTTCTCATATGGAGCTCGCAGAGTGATGATCTCTTTGCCACCCCTTCGGATGTGGGTGGTGAAGAAAAGGAACTAATCTCTTCTACAAGGTTAGATCTCCAGATGTACGTAATCGTGTGAAGAATTTGCTGGAGACCTGAGTGTGCCTAAAAGGACGCATGCTAATCATGAAGAAATGAAATTTCATTTCTCACGTCCTCATACTGCTTTATCTATTCTATTGCTTGATGAAATTGATCTGATGAATTGATGTCATATTCTTCACTGATGAAGTATATGAGTTCGTAAGTTGCACTAATTCATCTGCAGGATGATCAACCCAAAGCCACTGAGTGGGTCCTCGATAGTGGATGTACAAATCACATGACTGGTGACAAGAATCTATTAATGGATGCTCCCTTATCACCATCGCATCTAAAGCATATCATCTTCGCTGACAAAGGCAAAAGTCAGGTATTGGGTCTAGGTAAGGTTGCGATCACAAAGGATCGACACATGGACAAAGTCATGCGTGTCGAGTCCTTAGGATACAACCTCATGTCTGTCTTAATGCTTTGCGATCTTGATATGGTTGTTGTCTTTGGAAAGTACCGTTGTGTTGTGGTTATGGAAGCTGACAATTCCAAAGTCTTCCAGGCTTTAGGAGAGGAGACCTGTATATTGTTGATTTCTCTACAGGACCACAACCAGCCGTGTGTCTACTTGCAAAAGCCTCAGAAGGCTGGCTATGGCATCGACGACTTGGTCATGCAGGCATGAGGAATTTGCACACGCTTGCGAAGAAGAAGCATGTCATTGGCATCGAGAATGTCAAATTCCTCAAGGATCACTTATGCGGAGCCTGTGAAACTAGGAAGATGACAAAGGCTAAGCATCCAGCGAAGACTATCATGACCACCACTCGTCCATTTGAATTGCTTCACATGGATCTCTTCGGTCCTAACCATTATTCTACAGTCTCAAATGAGGCATCTCAATATGGCTTTGTTATTGTTGGTGATTACTCTTGATACACATGGGTACACATTGTTACTTACAAACATGAAGTGCAGGAAGTCTTCAAACGATTTTTCTCGAGGGCTTCAACCAACTTTGGTGTGAAGATCAAGCACATCAGAAGTGACAATGGAACTGAGTTCAGGAATTCTGGTCTTGATGACTATCTTGATGAACTTGGTATTACTCTTGAGTTATCTTCTCCTTATACTCCTCAGCAGAACAGCATCGTGGAGCGCAAGAACATGACTCTTGCTGAGATGGCTCACACTATGCTTGATGAATACAAAACGCCTCATCGTTTCTGGATTGAGGCAATTGATACTGTGTGCCACATCATCAATAGAGTATATCTTCACAAATTCTTCAAGAAGACTGCCTATGAACTCCTCACTGATAAGAAACCCAATGTAAGTTATTTCAAAGTCTTCGGTGCTAAATGTTGGATTAGAGATCCTCATCACAACTCAAAATTTGCACCAAAAGCACATGAAGGTTTTATGCTTGGTTACGGAAAGGACTCGCACACCTACAGAGTCTTCAACAACGTTCTTCACAAGGTCGTTGAAACTATAGATGTGCGGTTCGATGAAACTAATGGCTCGCAAAGAGAGCACCTACCTACTGTGATAGATGAACCAGGACCTAAGGAAACTATCAAGTTCAAGGCTACTGAGGATGTCATTCCTACTGAAGAATCTGCTAAAGAATTCATTCCAGAACATGAAGAACGTCGAGCTAATGCACCTGAAGAAAATACTGAAGAAAATGGTGCTGAAGAAAATGCTGATCAAATTTCTCAACAACAACCAGCTCATGCTCGCATTGCAAAAGAAGTGCAAGTTGAAAAGATCATCAATGACATTAAAGCGCAAGGTCCTCTCACACACTAAAAAGCTTCACATTTATCTAACTTTTGTGGGCACTATGCTTTTGTCTCTATCACAGAGCCCACTAAGGTAGATGAAGCATTTCTGGAGCCTGAGTGGATTCAGGCCATGCAAGAAGAATTACATCAGTTCGAGCTCAACAATGCCTGGGAACTGGTCAAACGTCCAGATCCTCGCAAGCACAATATCATTGGCACAAAGTGGATCTACCGCAACAAGCAAGATGAAAATGGCCTTGTGTTAAGGAATAAGGCACGGCTTGTAGCTCAAGGCTACACATAGGTTGAAGGAATTGATTTTGATGAAACTTTTGCACATGTTGCTAGACTTGAGGCTATTCGCATATTACTTGCTTATGCTAACCATCATGACATCACTCTATATCAAATGGATGTAAAAAGTGCATTCCTCAATGGTAAGCTTGAGTAAGAAGTATATGTTGCTCAACCCCCGGGTTTTGAAGATCCAAAGAATCCTGACAAAGTCTTCAGACTCAATAAGGCCCTCTATGGCCTCAAGAAGTCCCCACGGGCGTGGTATGATACTTTGAAGGAATTCCTTATGAAGAAAGGCTTCAAACCTGGTTCACTCGACCCTACTCTTTTCACTAAATCTTATGATGGTGCATTGTTTGTGTGCCAAATATATGTTGATGATATTATCTTTGGTTGTACTGACCAATGTTATACTGATGAATTTGCCTATATGATGAGTGAAGAATATCAAATGTCTATGATGGGAGAGTTGAATCTCAGGAGAAATACCTCAAGGATGTATTGAGGAAATTCGGCATGCAAGATTGCAAAGGCGTCAAAATTCCTATGCCCTCAAATGGCCATCTATACACTGATGAAAATGGTATTGACTTCGATCATAAGGTATACCGCTCCATGATTGGTTCTTTATTGTACTTATGTGCATCTAGGCCAGATATAATGCTTAGTGTTTGCATGTGTGCCCGATTTCAAGCTACACCGAAGGAATCACACCATAAGGTTGTGAAGCATATTCTTCGATATCTAGCTCACACACCAACACTTGGATTATGGTACCCCAAGGGCTCGGCTTTTGATCTCATTGGATATTCTGACTCTGACTATGCTGGTGATCGTGTGGACCGCAAGTCAACATCTCGTACATGTCGTTTCCTCGGACGATCTTTGGTATGTTGGTCCTCGAAGAAACAGAACTGCGTATCACTATCTACTGCTGAAGCTGAGTACATTGCCGTTGGTTCTTGCTGTACTCAATTGCTATGGATGAAGCAAACTCTCAAGGACTACGACGTCAACATGAAGAATGTGCCTCTCTTCTGTGACAATGAGAGTGCCATCAAGATTGCTCACAACCCAGTTCAGCACTTGAAGACAAAGCACATTCAGATTCGTCATCATTTTCTTCGTGATCATGTGTTGAAGGGCGACATTTCTATTGAGCATGTGAAGACTAAAGAATAGCTAGCCGATATCTTCACAAAGCCCTTGGATGAGAAGAGATTTAGCAAGTTGCGGTGTGAGCTAAATATCTTAGAATCTTCAAATGTTCTCTGAAAAGGACACTCATCCTAACACTTATGCAAAACTGATGACTTAGATGTGCAAAACATGAAGAAACGTTTTTCTTCAATCAATGAAGAATAACACTCTAAGTGTGAAGAAATTAATGAAGAATGTGATTCTCAGAACCCTACGACAATTGTACGCGGTGTCTGAAATCATCATTCGTATACGGTGGGTCTCGCCACCACCAAAAGTTGAAATTCCTCAGTTGTTCAAATTTTTCAACTTTGCATTGTCTTCACTGTTTCCGTCGTTTTTCTTCATTGCATTCACTCATTGCTAATTCTTCAAGTTGGTTTTTCTGCTAAGTGAATGTGATCGGACCCTTCCCCCTCTATGCTAAATTCAACCCAATCTATTCACAAATTCTTCATGTGCGTTCTATTTGAAACTCATTCAAAATCTTCACTATGTCCTTGTCAGCTGAAGAATTTGCGAACGGAACGTTAAAACTTATCTTATCGAAATTTTCGGCTTTGCCGTTCAAACCGTTCCGCATCCCACGATACACTTATCTATTCACCCACGATCTAACACGATCTCCACTTCTAAGTACGTGGGTGACACATGTCATGCGAATGAGATGGGTCAGGAGCATGTTCATCCAAATTCTTCAGGCGAATAGTTTTTCACCGTGGCTATAAATACCCCTCTCCCCTTCCTCACTTCCTTTACTCTGCTCGACCTCCTTCTCCAGCTCGAGCTTCTCAAACCCTAGCGCTGCCTCTACTTCATCGTCGCCGGAGAGGAAGAGCTTCACTGCCTCGACCTTGTCGCCACCGTACTCGCGCCAGCCGCAGAAATCTTCACTCTGCCGCCGCCGTAGTCGTCTTCCTCTGTCGAGTTAGGGCGTGGAAGATCTGCACAGACGAACTTCACTTCTCCACCTCATAGTTCGTCGTGTTCTTCGTTCAGGGTAATTAAAAGATACTTTTACTGCCCTCTGTGATTCAAATGATTATCTACAAAATCTTCAAATGTGTTTTTCTGCAAATCTTCACACACTAAACACCTCACATGTCATCGGTTCTTGATTCATTTCTCTAAGCTGCAAATTTCTCTTCAAGATTCCTCAATTGTGCGGATTTCTGATCTATACAACTCTGGAACCTAAGACTAAGAACGCTCAATGAAATTCTTCAAGACTAGTCTGGTCAAATTCCTCAAACTTGTTCTTTTTACAAAACCTTCTGAGAACGCATATGACCTCTCCAAATTCCTCGCAACTATACTCTGTTCACAGGTACTCATGTCTGCTGCTGAATCACTAGGTTCTCATCAACTTAACTCATTTGCAGCGTTCCTCGAAGAAAAATTGCATACTTCTTCAGAGAATTCGATTGTTCAAATTCCTCAACTGAAGAAAATGGCTGATGGTAAGAAGCCATAGAAAGGAGGAAAGAGGCCTGAGGTCAACACTGCTTTTGAAATCCCTGATGACATCTATGCTGGGTACTGCACACCTCCTGAGGAAGATAAAAATCAGCGCAAGGTGCGCATTCAGAAGATAGAGAGGAGATGGGCTAGAGAGTGGAGGGAGTACAGATATGTTACTCCCAAATACATGAAGAAATTCGCTGTTACCCCTCCATGCTCAAGACCTCCATTGGCACCTGGCCAAGAAGCGCATCCCACCAGCGTCAAGCACGGTGAGGACTTTCCTGAAGAATGGGCCAAGCGCCAGGCCAAGTTGGCCAAACAAGCAAAAGCAGCAGTGAGGAAATTCAATGAAGACTCTGCTTGAAAGTGCTAGTGATCGACTAGAGGGGGGTGAATAGGCGATTTTTAAGAAAGTCTTCAAAACATGGGAGTTTCGAAGACAAACGATAGAAATAAACCTATTACCATGCAGCGGAAAGTAGACTACACTTAGCAAGCCATAGTCAAGTATTCAATGAAGTGAAAGCACAACGACTAATAGCAGCTAGGCAGTATAGATCAGGTAGGAAGATAGTATGAAGCCAATCAGAACAAGTAGTCACTCAGTGAAGACAAAAGATAATGCAAACAGGCAATGACTTCACAAGGACCAACTGTAAATAAAGAGATGGGAAGGATAGAACCAGTGACTCGTTGAAGACAATGATTTGTTGGACCAGTTCTAGTTGTTGTGACAACTGTACGTCTGGTTAGGAAGGCTGAGATTCAACTTAGCAGACCATGTCTTCACCTTATTCCCCTTGAGCTAAGGACACCCAGTCCTCGCCCAATCACTCTGGTAAGTCTTCAAGGTAGACTTCCAAACCTTCACAGACTTCGTTCACCGACAATCCACAATGACTCTTGGATGCTCAGAACGTGACGCCTAACCAGCTGGAGGATTCACGGTCCTCAAGTGTAATAATTCTTCAGATCACACAGACAGGAAGACTTAAGTGATGCCTAACACTCTTTGGATTTGGGTGTTTAGGGCTTTATCCTCGCAAGGAATTCTCTCTCAAAGGCTTCGAGGTGGGTTGCTCTCAAACAACAAAAGCCGTACACTAACTCTGAGCAGCCAACCGTTTATGGTTGTGGGGGTGTGCTATTTATAGCCACTAGGCAACCCAACCTGATTTGTCCGAAATGACCCTGGGTCACTAAGGAACTGACACATGTCCCAACGGTCAGATTTCAAACACACACGTCAACTTTACTTGGGCTACAAGCAAAGCTGACTTATCCAGCTCTCGATAAGATTTGCTTGTCTTCGCTCGAAGACATAGGATTTTGGTTAAGCATCACTTCAGTCATTCTGACTAGTTCTCTTGGACCCCACTTAACAGTACGGTGGTTCCTATGACTCAACAAAGAAGAAAAAGAACGACGAAACAACTAAGTCTTCGCGCTCCATAGTCTTCACGCGATGTCTTCTCTTGTCATAGTCTTCAATGTGAATGTCTTCACATACCACCTTTGACTTCAATGTCTTCATACATTTCTAGGGGTCATCTCTGGTAGGAAAACCGAATCAATGAGGGACTTCTACCTGTGTTATCCTGCAATTCTCACAAACACATTAGTCCCTCAACCAGATTTGTCGTAAATACTCCAAAACCAACTAGGGGTGGCACTAGATGCACTTACACTGCTGCTGCCGCTGAGGCCTCTGTCATGCCTAAGAAGGCCATGTCAAAGAAGCATGCGCATAAGCCAAGTGCTTCGTCGTCAATGTCCTCAAGGCCAAGTTCCTCAGCTATGCCCTCACGGGCAGAATCTTCAAAGCCCTCAAGGCCAATTCCTCATGCCGCTCCTGCTCCTCCAAAATCCTCAGCTCCTGAACTCCTTCAATGGGCTGGGTGAAGCTTTAGTGGCGTCAGTTTGATCGCGAGGGGCATGTGTGTTGCCAGCCAAGGGATAAACGCGCGAGACTGCCTGAACCCCTTCAATGGGCTGGGTGAAGCTTTGGTGATCAACATTGTGAAGATAAATGGGATCCTTAGCAGGCTCTGGGTAAATAGCTTCAACAGACAGATCAACCTCTGGCAAGAAGACAAGATGATTGCGCGCAAACGGCTGATAGTTAATGGCAGAGTGAAGCTTGATAAGTCGCATTACCCATGGAGCATAGAACTTCAGACCAAAAATGTCGGAGCCTGATGCAGTCAACTGCCTGATGAAGAAGTCTTGAGCATTGAAGCTGATGCCATTGAAGATATAGAAGACCAAAGTCTTCATTGCTCCTTCAAGTGTCGCTGCAGATGAATGTCCTTTGACGGGCCATAGAGTTTTTCTGATGATATGATAAATGGTGTGAGGCAGATACTCTAGGTCTTCAACAAAGAATTCAGATGGGTATTCAGCGTCGTGAGGCAAAGGCTTCATCATGCTCAACATTTGGCTCATGTTGGGATCTGGCTTTTGAAAGATGCTCTCCAAAGCATTCTGGTGTTGTTGACAACCTGGTTCATAGTATTCACCAGGAGTGGGCAGGCCTGTGAGCTCAATGATATCAAGAGCTTTGGCTTCATGATGGACATTGCCTGTCATCCACTCAAGGACCCAAGTCTTTGGATCCCTGTTGTAGCCTCGAATGTGAAGAGTTGCATAGAACTGTAGTAGAAGCTCTTCATTCCAGTGTTCCTTATCTATGATAAACTGCAGCAGTCCAGCGTCTCTGAAGCAATCCAACGCTTCTTCATGGCAGGGCACGCCAGCTATAGCTTCAGTGTCGAGACGCATATGTGGAAATATGCGCCCTTGATTGTATAAGACGCAGGATGTCGGGGGTTGGGTGCGACATATGCCAAAGGATGGCTTATCATGGTGGGATCGAGTAGAACGTTGCCAGTGCCTGGAAAAGGGATAAGGCGAAGGCATGCACGCCGGCGAATCTTACCCAGCTTCGGGGCTCTTCGTGGAGATAACACCCCTACTGCTGCTCTGCGGGGTCTCCGCATGATCACTATGGCAAAGTGTGTACACGGTTGCTCCTTGAAGTGTTTCCCGGAGGTAGGAGAAGGCAAGGCTAGCTCTCTCCTTCCTATATGATCTGGTCTAGTGCTAATGGATTCGAACCCTTTGCATGGGTGCCCTAGGGGGTTTATATAGGCCTACCCCCAGGGGTACAATGGTAATCCGGCTGGACGCGGGCCCAGCCGTCAGTCTCTCTGGCCGCCATCTTATCCGCCGACTCCTGGGGCCTGCTGACTGGTGGGCCCCGCCGACTGGCTCGATACGGAGCCGACAGGCCGCTCCGCCGCGGGCGGGTCTTGCCGGCTGCAGATTACGTACTTCTAATGACGCGGGCTCGGTCATGGGGTCGTGGCAACAGCTCCGCCGTCTGGCAGGCGATCACTGTTGCCACTCCCTGTCGTGTCTGGTTAATGGCGCGTGGGGCCCATGGGAGGGGCTGGCCGACTCCTGGGGGCCGACTCCCAACTGGGCCGACTGGTGGCGCTCTCGCCGTCTTCTGTACGCCCGCCGACTGGTGGGACCCTTCGTCCCTGGGTCGTACCGGCAGGCCGTCGTGGGCACAGGACTCCGCCCACTAGGGCTGACATCAGGGCCGGCATGGCAACAGTGCTGCGCCGGGCGAAGATCTTCGCGGGTATGGCATACTGTGGCCCCGCCTGCCCTTGGAAAAGGATGGGAGTGGACCTTACTGTGGCCACTCCCCGTCCTGTCCCTCTTTATGAGGGCATGGGGGTGGTTGGCGTCTCGGGCCGACTCCCCATGGCCGGCTTCTCTAGAAGTCGCCAGTTAGGAGTCGGCTAATCCTGAAGTCGTCCCCGGTACTCGGTCGCGAGTGGGAAGTCGGCTGCCCCGCCGCCGACTCTCAGAAGGCGGCTCTTCGTCCTGGGGTCTTGACAGGCGCAGCCTGCCTCGATGTCTTGAAAGGTTCTGGGCCTGGGTTAGCCTACCCATGGCCCATTACTCCGACAGTAGTCCCCGAAGCTGGTGAGGCACCGAGGGTGATATGTCGAGGAGCCTCAACAGTTTCTTTTTTCCGGTGGTTGGATCTAGGCCTCGCTCGCCATCTTCTGTCAAGCCGACTAGTTGGAGCCGGACTTGTTTAAGGCCGACTTGCCCCAGAAAAAGTTTGAACGTCGCAGCGAGTCCAGGGGGCGTGCCTGATAAGCCTCCAGGTTGCTGCCCGTTGTGGACCCGTCGCGAGGCGCCACGTGGCTGGGCCAGTCTGCCCACCCACACGCGCGATGGGACAGGCCTACATGCGGGGCCCGCCACTACCGTGCCTCGGCATGTGAAGGGATCCGTTGTGGCCGTGCGGACGGTTGGGGTCCCCGCGCAGTTACTGCACGCGGTAACTTCGTGTGGTAAATCGTGGGGGTCGTGGGGTCCTGGGCGCAGTTAATCCCACGACTGCCCCATCGGCTTCTCAGCCTGCGAGCCTATAAGTAGGCGGGGGGAGGGGGCGGCGAAGCACGCGCGCCCATCTTCCCTACTCCCTTTCGCTTCTTCTTGCTTCTTCCTCTCGCCGCTGCTGCTCCGAACCACGCCGCGCCCGCAGCGATGAGCTCTTCCTCCGCCGCCGCGCCTCCTGCTGTGCACTCCGGAGTGTGGGACGGCTCCGAGGTCGATGACGACGACGTCGAGATCCTCCGCAAGACACGGCGGCTGCCCGACAGGGGCTTAGTGCGGGTCCGCCTCGCGCCAGAGGGGGAAATATCGCCGGTGTCGGAGGAGGGCGAGTGGGTCATATTTCGCTCGCACCTTATGCGCGGCTTGGGGCTACCGGCGAGCGGCTTCTTCTGCTCCTTCTTGGAGTTCCACGGGCTCCAGCCGCACCACCTTACTCCGAACACGATGGTGCTGCTGGCTGCCTTCGCCACCCTATGTGAAGGCTTCCTCGGCGTTCTCCCCACCATCGAGCTCTGGGTGAGTTCTTCCAGTCCAAGCTTGGCACACACGTCGCCGGCGTGCCGGCCCAGTGCGGTGTGTTTATTGCGATGTGGAGACCAAGGGCCGACAATGCGTTTCCCACCATCGCGCTGATCAAGTCGGTGAAGATGTGGCAGCGGTCCTACTTTTATGTGAAGGACGTCGCCCCAGAAGGTGACTGGGTCAACCTGCCGGCTTACGAAGCCGGCGCGCCGGCTGGAAGGCTCCCCAGCTGGACACACCGAGCCAGGACGTTGTCTCCTGCTGGCGCCGCCGCTGTCGCGCGACTCCGAGTGCTGACGCAGTCGGAGGGCTTGACCGGGGCTGACTTGCTGGCCGCCTTTGTGGCGCGCTGAGTCCTCCCACTCCAAGGCCGACCTCACCTGATCTGCCAGATGAGCGGTCACTGGGACCCGGGTCGGATGTGCTCCAAGGACATGCCTCACGCGGAGGTGGCAGACATGGTGAACTACATCGCGAACTACGGTCTCACGGTGGATTGGCGGTTTGGCAAGGAGCCGTACTCACGCGCCAACTGTAACGCCCTCGATGCGGCTATATCTCCCACGTGTCGAAGCACGACTTAGATGCATAACCGCATTGAAAGCAATGTCGCAAGTGAGGTAATCTTCACGCAACCCATGTAATACATAAGGGAAAGCGATACATAGTTGGCTTACAATCACCACTTCACACAATTACATGAATAAAGCATTACATCAACCAAATACATACAAGGTCCGACTACGGAACCAAAATAAAAGAAGACTACCCCAAATGCTACACAGATCCCCGATCGTCCCGACTGGGCTCCACTACTGATCAACTAGCACGAAACAACACAAAGGACAAGATCTACATCGAGCTCCTCCTTGAGCTTGGTTGCGTCACCTGTACAGTTTCATCGACACCTGCAAACTGGTTTTGGAAGTATCTGTGAGTCACGGGGAATCAGCAATCTCACACCCTCGTGATCAAGACTATTTAAGCTTATAGGAAGGGTAAAAGGTATGAGGTGGAGCTGTAGCAAGCGACTAGCATATTTGGTGGCTAACATATACGCAAATGAGAGTGAGAAGAGAAGGCAAAAGCACGGTCAAGAAACTATGACCAAGAAGTGATCCTAGAACAACCTACGTGAAACATAACTCCAACACCGTGTTCACTTCCCGGACTCCGCCAAGAAGAGACCATCATGGTTACACACGCGGTTGATGTGTTTTAATTAAGGTAAACTTCAGGTTTTCTACAACCGGACATTAACGAATTCCCATCTGCCTATAACCGCGGGCACGGCTTTCGAAAGTTCAAATCCCTACAGGGGTGTCCCAACTTAGCCCATCACAAGCTCTCACGGTCAATGAAGGATATTCCTTCTAGTGGGAAGACCCGATCAGACTCGGAATCCCGGTTACAAGACATTTCGACAATGGTAAAACAAGACCAGCAACACCGCCCGAATGTGCCGACAAATCCCGATAGGAGCTGCACATATCTCGTTCTCAGGGCACACTCAGATGAGCTCTCCATACAACTAAAACCAAACCCCGAGTTTCCTTGAGGGGGCGCTGCAAAGGGCTCTAGTTTGGACCAACAGTCAGAGGAGCACTGGCCCGGGGGGGTTAAATAAAGATGCCCCTGGGGCTGGCCGACCCAAGGGAAAGAAAAGGCTAGGTGGTGAATGGTAAAAGCAATGTTGGGCATTGATGGAGGAGTTTTATTCAAGGCGAACTGTCAAGGGGTTCCCATTATAACTCAACCGCGTAAGGAATGCAAAATCCGGGAACATAACACCGATATGACGGAAACTAGGGCGGCAAGAGTGGAACAAAACACCAAGCATAAGGCCGAGCCTTCCACCCTTTACCAAGTATATAGATGCATTAATTAGATAATAGATATTGTGATATCCCAACAAGTAAACATGTTCCACAAGGAACAACATCTCCATGTTCCAACAAGGAACAAACTTCAATCTTCACATGCAACTAACAATGCTATAAGAGGGGCTGAGCAAAGCGGTAACATAGCCAAACAACAGTTTGCTAGGACAAGGTGGGTTAGAGGCTTGGCTTAACAATATGGGAGGCATGATAAGCAAGTGGTAGGTATTGCAGCATAAGCATAGCAAAAGAGCGAGCAACTAAGCAAGCAAAGATAGAAGTGATTTCGAGGGTATGGTCATCTTGCCTGAAATCCCGTAAGGAAGAAGAACGAGTCCATGAAGAAGACAAACGGACGTAGCCAACGGATCCTCACAAACGCAACGTTACCGGATTACCGAGAAGAAGTACACCGGAAAGAAAGCAAACAACAAAGTGAACAAACATCACATAAGCATGGCACGATGCACAAACAAGTATGATGCATGTCCGATTTAATGAAGCATGGCATGGCAAAGTGCACAAGCAACCCTACAAATTAAGTGGAGCTCAATATGCAATGAGTTGCATATTGACGGAACACCACATCAATTATTTAATTCTCTCTCAGTTAGGTACTCAACAATATTAAATGTTGGTTAACATGGCAAGAGGTGTAGCATAACAAACTATACCATATAAACAATTTAAATGGGGCCGGATATAATAAACAATAAAACCGGTAAATCCCCATATGCAATTATCAATTTGGTGCAACAACAATTTTAACCGATCTTGAAGTTATTATCATGATGCGGATGACATGTGCAAGTTTATGCAATTTTTATTAAAAGTTGACAAGAGCATTATGAAACATTTGTCACCGTGGTGGAAAGGAAAAAGGGTGTCACGGCAACGATAACGAAAACGGTGCCACGGCAACATTCCGGTTCCGGTAACTCGATTGAGATACCGATGCAAAGGAGAAATGTGCGGATGCGTGCAAAAGATGGTGGGGCGCTCCCGGATTCCGGGTGTCCCACGAGTTGATGGCATGGAAGTGAGAGACACTCCGGACACGGTGCAGACAAAGGGTGCATCTCATACGTCACAAGCATTCGTTCTCGGACGATCGTCTCGGGGTTATACCTTTGAAGCGTGCATTTTCAAAGTGTATCAAGTCGGCGTAGAGGAAGTAGTGGAAGTAGACGTTCTCGGACGTCGAGGGAAGTAGTGGTTCACATGACGGTTGTCGAAGTAGTCGTCCTATCGTTCATCAGCGATCATCGGAGCGGTAGTGGAAGTCGAGGTACATGACGACGGTAGAGATACTCGTGACGGTAGTGGTACACATTTTCGTAGAAGGACTTGACGAATCCGAGTCACGTAGGTTCGATGGTAGACGTTCACGTTTCGAGGAGGAAGTAGAGGTTCTCGCGATCTCGGCGACGGTAGTTGTTCACAACACTTGTGACTCGCGGTTCTTCGGGCAACGGTAGTCGTACACTTCCGTAGATGTTCGAGGCCGTCAGTAGGGGAGCTCGCGGTATTGCGATGATAGTGGTACAAGGTCGTCGGGGTACTTGCCGATCCGGTCTTGACGGTCTCGTTTTTGCAACGGTAATCGTTCACGTTCCGTGGAAGTTCGAGTCACCGGTAAAGGATCTTGGCAGTCCAGAGGGGGTACTTGTCGGATCCACAACACTATGACCGTTCGTGGCATAGGAGCTTGATGTTCACGGGTCTCCCAAAGGCGTCGTGGTACTTGGCGACATCCGATGCGTAGAGGTACTTGGCAGTTTTGTGTAGACGGACTTGGCGCATCCGAAGGGTCACACTTGTCGTCGTGGGAACTTGGTGAATCTGAGGTCTTTGAGGTCGTCATCGGACTTGGTCAAATACATGACGTGGGTAGACGTTCACACGACGGCCTTCGCGATGGTAGTTGTACACGGTCCGATTTACTTGGCGTGTCGTCATGTAGACGTAGCGCTTCCGAAGAGGAACTTGGCGTGTCCAAAATCTTCGGGGATAGGCCTTGGACTTGGCGGTGGTCTCCTCGGGTCAACGGTGATGTGCACGGGCCGGAACGCCCGACGGCTTGGGCTATTCCAGGCCAAGGAGTAGACACACAACAGGGGCTGCTAGCGGAGGCAGAGCCACGACGAGGAGGTGAAAGGAGCAAGCGCGAGGCTGAAAACGGTGGCGCGGGAGGTTAGCGAGGCAGGGAAGCAGCAGCCTGGTGGAACTCCGGCGAACTTGGTGCTTGGGGGCTCCGAAGTGAGGAAGCTCCATGGCGTCCATGGCGGTGAGGCAAAACGGCGAAGGAGGCGGCGGTGCACGGCTCACCGGCGAGCAGCAGGGTCGCCGGGCGGCGCACGGGACCATAGCGAGGCCGCGAGAGGGAGGGACGGCACTAGGCAGTGGCTCGGTGACAGGGTCTCGCTCCTCTCTCTCCTTCTCTGGGTGACGGGGCAAAGGAGAAAACGAGAGAACGGCGCTGGTGGTTGGGGAGGTCCGGCGATGCGTGGAGAGAGCAGCTGCAGCAGAGCGCGATTCCGGCAGGGTCGAGGGAGGAGTGGCCGGCGGCAGCCTCGGGAAGGAGAAGGGGTGCTTGGTGCGGCGGAGGAGGAAGGAGGCAGAGGGGGTCGAGGGAGATGGGGCGCGAGGAGAAGAAGACGAGGGAGAGGAAAGGATATTGAGTCGCGACTCTCCCTGGCGGCGCAAGCAAGGGGAGTCGGGAGAGAGCGGAGGGATCGCTAGGGTTGGCCATAGGTTTTGCTGGGCCTTGGGAGGCTGGCCCAGTGAGAGGAAAATGGCCAGAGGCCTGCTGGAGCTGCGGGAAACCTTGGACCAAATGAGTCGCAGGAGGCCCAAATGGCATGTCTGGGCTCTCTCTGCCCCTCCTATTTCCTTCTTTTTACAAAAACAGAGAAATAAGAGAAAGGAAAAGAGAGAAGATAAGGTCAGAGGAATAATTTGGGCATGTGGTTAATTTTCTTGGACTCACAAAAATATGCTCGGTCCGAGAAAATTAGTAAAACCCAAATCAAACGATAAGAATTCAAAGTCATTTGAATTTAATTCAAATGGGTTTGGACTAGGACAAGGGTTTAGGAGTGTCCAAAAATGTTGAGAATTTAGGTGAAGCTCCGGAAAAAGAAAGGATAGATGGCAAAGTTAGAGACCAAGAGTTGAGAAGGAAAAAGGCATGGAACTTAGTTGTAAGTGCATTATGGTGTTTCCAAATTAATGGAATGGTTTTTATATAGCTCCCTAAATATTGGGAGGATATGTTATAAAGAGAAACACCATGTGAATTCCCTCGATTTAAATGGACCGAAGATCCATACGGTCTATTAATATGAGTTGCAAAGATTAATGACATGATGGCATGATGACAAGATGCAATGCACATGATGCAAAGATGAATGCAATGAACCAAACAAATCACACGATGAAACCCGGAAACCCTGGAAGGCATCTGAAGCTCCGGGTCTTGGGGCGTTACACCAACCTCCCGCCTATTGTAAGTCGTCTTCCTTCTTCTTCTGTTTCTTTCGTTGCCGAGTCTGACTTGTCCAGTCTGACCGTTTTTGTTTTTGAATCAGAAACCTCTCATCCATCCTTCGGCTGGCACCACGGGGTCGGCTCGTCAGTTTGTCCCCAATCGGGCGGAGAGCGACGTCGACGATCCTGACTTAGGGGCGGCGGCCATGGAGGCCGACGCCGAGGGAGGAGGAGGAGAAGCAGGCGGCTTCAGGCCCACGGCCACTTTCGCCGACTGGCCTGATGACGATGCCGAGGGAGAAGTCGCCCCGCGTCACGAGCCAAAGGTTGGCCAGCCAAGCGCGAGTTCCTCCGCCGTCTTGGACGCTCAAGGCGGCGCGAAGAAGCGCCGGGCTGGGCCGACTACACTTGGTGGCCGGTCGAAGAAATTTAAGGGAGCGGCCGCCACGACCAAGCCGGAAGAGGCGGCCACGAAAGCCAACCGCTTCCGCAAGGAAGTGAAGAAGCTGCCGCTGGTCTCCGCGTAAGCGCCTCCGTCCCTCATCTTTATTTTCTCTTTGTTGATCTTGTCTGAGTCTTTCATATGCTTCCCTCGCTTCAGGGTTCCCCTCACTCTTGAGAGAGTTGTCGCCGCCTCCGTTATGGGGTTGGCAGAGACGTCTGCCACCACTCGGCGGATTGACCCCGCCGCCGACCTCCGGGAGGCGACGGAGCGGAACGCGCAGGAGAAGCACGAGGAGGAAGAGTCCGCCCGCCTGAAGAAAGCAGAGGCCGAGAAGGTGGAGGCCTCCGCCCTGAAAAAGCTAGAGGAGGCCGAGGCCGCCGTCGCGGCAAGGCGGCAGGCTGCGGAAGTCACGCACCGACAATCGGCGGTGTTCGACACCCCTCTGAAATCTGCGCTGCCGCCCCCGGAGTTCATGGGGCAGTCAGGGGAAGCCGGCGGCGGGTTCCTGATCATGGAGAGGGGCAGCGGCGACGCCTCCATGCCGGACGCGGTCGTGCCGCCACCGCCGCCCCCGCCGCCGTCTAGGAGCGTGCAAGGCAAACAGCCGGGGGACCCGCCCTTGCCGTCGACTGAAGATGAGGCTGTGGCGAAGCTACTCCTTCAAGTCGGCTCGCCAACGCGCCGCCATCTTGAGAAGGCGACTTCGGCGCCACACCCCTTGGAGACCGGCACCGCCAGCTCGACGATCCCAGACGCCGAAGCGACAAGCGTCGCGCCCATTGGGTGGGTGCGAGGAGGCGGCACGGGCCCGCTGAACCAGGCGCTTCTGGATGTCCAGACAAAGCTGCGAGCTGAGGGCGACACTATCCAAAACTGCACCAAGGCGCACCTGGCGTCGCGGGCAGCCATCCGGGTATGCTTTCTCCTTTGTCTTTGTTTTCTTGTTCCTCTCTGTGGGGGCGCGCCATTGCACCCACTGGGTGTAGTCCCCGAGTTTCGGGCCGGCTGCTGAGCAGGCGGCTCGGAACTCCAATTGGCGAGTTCCAGGTACTAACGTTTGTCTGAAATACTTGTCACGGGACTATCACAACCTCCGTGTCACCGCCTTCAACCGCAACGTTGAAGAGCTGGGCAAGCGGACCGCCGACTTGCCGGAGAGCCAGAGTGAGTCATTTTTCTTCTTTGCGGGGGCGCGCTGGCACACCCGCGGGCTGTAGTGCCCGAGATTCGGGCCGACTGCTGAGCAGTCGGGCCGGATCTCCCTGGCGACCTTATTTGTTGATAACTTAATGCCTTCTTTCTTCTTTCTCTTCAGAGGCCAACGCCACTCTTCAACAGCAGCTGAGCGAAGCCAACACTGTGTTGCGCGCCAAGGGGGAGGAGTGCAGCAAGCTCGCCGCAGAGCGCGATCTGCTGGCCGCACAATTGGCAGAGCAGAAGGAGCTGCTTAAGAAGACGCAGAAGGAGGCGGAAGAAGAGGAGACCGCCCTCCTGGTCGAGTTCGCGAGCAAGCGCTCCTCCTAGACTGACAAGGAGGCAATGCTGGCCTCCGGCTTCCGCGAGATCGAGGACCTCGTCGACGGTGAGCTTCTTTGCTTTTCTTCTTCGAGCTGCCGACTATAGGTCGAGCCGACTCCTGGTTTTTTGACTTGTTCTTCATTCTTTTCGTCTTGGCAGACTTCTTCCCCGGCCACTCGCAGGCCGCCAATCAAGCTATCGAGGCTGATCGCGAGGGGCGGAGGGCAGATGGCGCGGAGATCGCCGTCGATGCCCCCCGAACCCTTGACGAGCATATTCTGAGCATTGGGGCTCGTCTCCGGCCGGCCCACCGGATGTTGCGCCGGCTTCAACGTGTCGGTGCCCAAGCGATCGCTTCCCTGTGGCCAGACATGCAAGCTCCGCGCACCCCCAGTCGGACTGCCGACTGGCTGGAGGTCACGGCTGGCCGTCTTGAGGCCTGGAAGGGTTCCTCGGCCCGGGCTGGAGCACGCCGAGCCTTAGAATTTGTCAAGGCGTGGTATCCGGGGCTGGACCTAGACCGGCTGGCCACACTCCGGTCAGAGGCCCAGCCGGAGCTGGCAGCCACGGAAGACGCCCTTGTCAAGCGCGCGGCGGTGATCGCCGAGTACACCGACACTAGCATCTTTGTCCCCGAGCGGGCTCGAGACGGCGGGGAGTGGTTTGGGAAGAACCCAGACTACAGCGAGGACTCGGCGGAGGTGATCGGCTCCAGCGTCGAGGAGGAAGACGAGGCGGAAGACGGAAGCGAGACGGAGGCACCGAAAGATGGAGCGGACGGCCAGCCTCAGCTCGACCGTGCCTCCAGCAACGTGACGTGCCCGCCCGAGCCGACTGCCGCCATAGGTGATCAAGCCGAGACCGCCCAGCCGGCCGCCCAAACATCTGACACCGCCGTCTCCTCCGATCCTCCGAACCCGTTTGCCGCCTCCTAGGCAGCCACCTTATCTTTGTTTTATCTGCTTTAATAGTCTTTGAAGAACTTGTTAATTCACACAATTCCACCCGCGGGTGTATTTTGAACTTCTGCTCGAAGATTCGGCCAAGGGCCTTTGTTATGTAAATATTCATCCGACTTCTATCTTTTCTTGCTCATTGCTCCTTTGGCTTTTTCCTTTGCCGCCTTCCCTCAGTTGTCGTCTTTGTCAGTCGGACAGCCGCTCTGCGGACTGCTGCTAGATCAAATTCTTGGTCACTTTGGGAAGGCAAGTACTTAGTTGTTTTAGAGTTGTTTAGCAAGTCGGATAGAAGGTGACAAGCCGACTGTTCAAGAGTCGGTTTGCGAAAAAAGGCTGGAAGCCGGCTTTAAGCTATGTTTATGCTTTGAGTCCTTAGCCATTTTTCATGTGGACGCCCATTCTTCCTTACTCCTGCCCACCAGACAGTCGCTCTGCGAGCTGCGGCTTCTGACAGGAGACGGCTTAGGTGCCACACACTACTTGTCCGGCTGCAGGAAGCATTTCATAGCGCAAGGCGGCAAGTCCCCGGGCCGACTAGTCGAACCCGGTGCCAAGCGGCATAACAAAGAGTAACATACTCGAAGGCATAATTCTTATCATATAGATAAAAGAGGGCAGTCCCCGAGCTCTTCTTGGGGGGGGGCGAAGTCTTGGTACTTTTAATACAAAAGGTAGCGTGGTACATACTGCGTTTAACTGTAAAATTTTCGGAGGAGATTTGCATTCCATGGCCGCTCTGTCTCTTTGCCGGAGTCGTCCCTCTTGCATGCTCGGGGCTTCTGAGCGTCGATCAGGTAGTAGGAGTTGTTGCCCAGCACTTTGCTGATGATGAAAGGGCCTTCCCAAGGCGCCGACAGCTTGTGTTGGCCGGCTGTTCGCTGGATCAGTCGGAGCACAAGGTCGCCCTCTTGGAAAGATCTCGGCCTGACCTTCCTGTTGTAGTATCTGCATAGGCTCTACTGGTAGATGCTGGACTGGCTGAGTGCCAACAGCCGGCCCTCTTCCAGCAGATCAACACCGTCTTGACGTGCTTCTTCTGCTTCTTCCTCGGTGTACATGGTGACTCGCGGGGAGTCGAACTCTATGTCCGTTGGGATGACAGCTTCAGATCGTAGACGAGGAAGAAAGGCGTGAAGCCGGTTGACTTGTTTGGAGTCGTGCGCAGGCTCCAGAGGATGGCTGGCAATTCATCGAGCCAGCAGCCAGCCGAGCACTCCAGAGGCTCGACCAGTCGGGGCTTGATGCCGAACAGGATGAGGCCGTTTGCTCTCTCCACCTGGCCGTTTGACTGTGGATGGGCGACGGACGCTAGGTCCAGTCGGATGCCCTGTGTCGCGCAGAAACGGGCCAAGGCGCCTTTGGCAAAATTCGTGCCGTTGTTGGTGATGATGTTGTGTGGTACACCGTACCGAATTGTGATGTCGAAGATGAAAGTCACGGCAGTCGGACCATTCAGCTTCTTGATTGGCTTCGCTTCTATCCACTTGGTGAACTTGTCCACCGCGACAAGTAAGTGAGTTAGGCCACCTCGTGCCGTCTTGAATGGTCCCACCATGTCTAGGCCCCAAACTGCGAAGGGCCAGGCAATAGGGATGGTCTTGAGTGCAGAAGCCGGCTGATGCGACTTGGAGCGGAACTTCTGGCACCCCTTGCATTTTTGGACCAATTCCTTGGCCTTTTCTAAGGCTGTTGGCCAGAAGAAACCGTGTCGGAAGGCTTTGGCGACGAGTGCTCTTGAAGCCGCGTGGTGGCCGCACTCACCTTGATGGATGTCTTTGAGAATTGCTTGGCCTTGCTCTGGCTCTACGCAGCGCTGGTAGACACCAGCGACGCTGCGCCTGACCAGCTCTCTGTTGACTATGGTGTAGGCTGCCGCTCGGCGTTGTACTTGCCGAGCTAAGATCTCATCAGTCAGCAGCTCTTTGCTCACCAGGAATTTGAGGATGGGCTGGGCCCATGACGGTGCTGCTATTTCTTTGACTGCCAGAACTGCGACTTGGACGAGGGCGGCTGGGCTGGGAGGCGGCGGGCTAGAGTCAGCAACCGCTTGCTGGATTAATGAAGTCCCCGGGCCGACTGGTGCAGCCCTCGGGCCGAGTTTTGGAGTCTTCGGGCTGGCCGCCGCAGTCCCCGGGCCGGGTTCTGCAGTCCCTGGGCCGGCTTCGACTATGGCGGCTTTGGAGCCATCTGCCAAAATCCTCGTACCGTCTGCTGGAGCTCTGGAATCGGATCCGACTTCTTCGAGAGGAGCCGGCACAAAGATGGAGTATGATTCTGGTGAAGGCTTGACAGACGTCTTGAGGAGGCGCTGAAGGGCGACGCCGGATGGTATTGCTTGGTGGGTGGAGCCGATTCGTGCCAGGGTGTCTGCTTGGTCATTGTCGTTTCTTGGCACATGGAGGAACTCGCACTCCTAGAAATATCCACTGAGTTGCTGCACGAGAAAACAATAGATCGCCATGTTTGCATCTTTGGCGTCCTAGTCGCCAGACGACTGCTGGACCACTAAGTCGGAGTCGCCATAACACAGGATCCGGCGAATGCCAAGTTCTTTGGCAAGCCGGAGCCCGTGAATGAGCGCCTCGTATTCGGCGACGTTGTTGGAGGTGGCAAAGTGGATTTGCAGTGCGTATTTGAGCTTGTCGCCTTTAGGAGAAGTGAGGACAACGCCGGCTCCCAAGCTGGTGCGCATCTTGGAGCCGTCGAAATGCATCCGCCAATGGGTGGAGTCGGGCGTTGGTGGTAGGTACTGGGTCTCGGCCCAGTCAATGAGGAAGTCGGCCAGTGCTTGTGACTTGATGGCGGTGCGGGGCTGGTAGTAGATGGTGTAGGGAGCCAGCTCTATGGCCCATTTGTCCACTCGGCCAGAAGCATCTCGGCTTCCGATGATCTCGACAAGTGGGGCCGTGCAGACCACAGTGATTGGATCCTCTTGAAAGTAAGGCTTCAACTTCTTGACGGCAAAGTGCACGCCATAGCACATCTTCTTGTAGTGGGGGTAGTTCTGCTTGGAGGTCAACAACACTTCGCTCAGGTAATATACCGGTCTCTGGACAGGTAGTGCCTTGCCTTCCTCCTTGTGTTCCACTACAATGACTGTGCTGACTACCCGGCTGGTGGCGGCGATGTACAGGAGCATGGGCTCCTTAGGAGTTGCAGCCGCCAGAACGGGTGGCGTAGCCAACATCTTCTTCAACTGGAGAAAGGCTCCGTCCGCCTTGTGGTTCCACTCGAAAAAAGTGGTCTTCTTCATGAGCTGGTATAAGGGGAGAGATTTCTCGCCCAGCCGACTAATGAATCGGCTGATGGACGCCAAGCAGCTAGTGAACTTTTGCACGTCCAGCAGTCGGCTGGGTACCTCCATCCTCTCAATGGCCTTGATCTTTACAGGCTTGCACTCTATGCCGCGTTCAGAGACCAGGAAGCCAAGGAGTTGGCCGGCTGGTACTCCGAAGACACACTTCTCAGGGTTGAGCTTGATCTAGAATCGACGCAGGTTCTCAAAGGTCTCCTTGAGGTCTTCCCGCAGTGTTCCATGCTTCTCCGTCTTCACCACCACATCGTCCATGTAAACGTGGGTGTTTCTGCCGAGTTGCTTGAGGAGGCACTTCTGCATGCAACACTGAAAGGTGGCGCCTGCATTCCTCAAGCCAAATGTCATGGTCAGGTAGCAGAAGGCTCCAAACGGTGTGATGAAGGCGGTCTTCAGTCTGTCAGCCGGGTTCAGCTTGATCTGGTGATATCCTGAATATGCATCTAAGAAGCTCAACAGCTCGCATCCGGTCGTGGAGTCTATCACCTGATCAATTCTTGGCAAAGCAAACGGGTCCTTGGGGCAAGCCTTGTTGAGGCTTGTGTAGTCAATACACATTCGCCACTGCTTGTTCTTCTTCAGTACCAGGACCGGGTTGGCTAGCCACTCTGGAAAGAATACTTCCATAAAGAAGCCGGCTGCTAGGAGTCGGGCTATCACTTCTCCAACAACTCTTCTCTTTTCTTCTGATAGGCGGCGCAAGGGCTGCCTGACTGGCTTAACATCAGATCGGACATGTAACTTGTGCTCGGTGAATTCCGTCAGTACACCTGGCATGTCTTTGGGGGACCATGCGAAGATGTCCCGATTCTCACGGAGGAAATCGACGAGCTCGCCTTCCTATTTGCTGTCAAGGTTTGTGCCTACGACAGCGTACCTCTCTGGGTGCTCCGGGTCCAAGGGTATCTTCTTCGTCTCTTTGGCCGGCTTGAACGAACCCTCAGCCTCCGCCTCCTTGGGGTTCGGCGACACCTCTGGCTGCTTGCCGGCCATCACCACAACCCGGTCAAGGAGCCGCTTCTCGGCCACGATCACCAGGGACTCGGCCAACCGACTACTTTCAGCTGCATAGGCAGATGACTTCCGGTAGTCGCCGGCTATGTCAGAATCCCCTTGGAACTAGGCATCTTCATCTTGAGGTAGGCGTAGTGGGGGACCGCCATGAACTTGGCCAGGGCGGGTTGGCCAAGTAATGCATGGTATGGGCTCTCGAGATCCACCACCTCAAACCAAACTGACTCTCGACGGAAGTGATCTTTGTCTCCAAAGAGGACGTCCATTAGGATCTTGTCGATTGGTGAGCAGGAAAGGCCAGGAACAATGCCGTGGAATACAGTCCGGCTGTTCTGAAGCTGTCTTTGCTTGATTCCTAACTTCTCCATGGTGTCCTTGTACATGATATTGATGCTGCTGCCTCCGTCTATCAGAACTCGCGAGAAACGAGCAGCTCATCTATCCGTGGCAAAGGTGGCATCCAAGACCAAGGCAAGGAGCCCGGACTCAACATCACCTCTGGGTGATCAGTTCTGCTCCAGCTGATAGGCTTCTCGGACCAGTGCATGAATTCTGGTGTCTCTGATGCTACTGCATTCACCTCTTGCTGCTGCAGCCGCCTGCTGCGTCGATCATCAGCCACACTGGTAAATACCACGGAGGCTCCGTGCTCTTCGGGGTACTCGTCTTGTACTACGCCGACTGGCCTGACGGCCGGCTGCTGGGGCGGAGGCGGAGGCAGCTGCCCAGCAGGCGGGGGAGGCAGGAGGCCGTCTCCTTTGGCGATCCTGGTGAGCCAATGGCACTTCCGGATGGTGTGGTTCGACGGCTTCGTGCCGCTGTGGAACTTGCAAGGACCATCCAAAGTCTGCTCGTATGAGAAAGCCGGCAACCAGTTGGGCTTGCCGCCTTTCTGTCGCTTGGGTGGAGGCTGCCCTTCTGGCTGCTGGTCTTCGACTGTCGCCACCTGCCGGCTGCTGGAAGCCGGCTGTGGGGCCTTGCGCTTCTGGTCACACTGCTGTTGCCGCCGACTAGCGTCTCCATCCGGAGTTCTAGGAGCCTGAGGGGCCACTTTGCCAGTCGCACTAACTTGAATCTCCGCCTTCATGGAGGAGTCGGCCGTGGCATACTTGTCTGCTATGATCAGCAGCTCATCGAGGGTTTCTGGCTTGTCGTAGAGGAGCTTGTGCTTGAGGAGGGTGCCTTCTCTGCACCCGGCGGTGAAGTACTCGATAGCCTGCACCTCGTGCACGCCCTCGCAGGAGTTCCGAAGCTCGGCCCAACGCGTGAGGTAGTCGCGAGTCGACTCGTTGGGGCCTTGCACGCACAAGGAAAGCTGGCGAGGCTTGGGAGGACGCTTCTACGTGCTTGTGAAGTTGTGGACGAATGCATCGGTGAAATCGACCCAGCTGTTGATGTTGCGGGGCTTCAGGCTGTTCAGCCATGTCTGGGCCATGCCCTGGAGCATGAGTGGAACGTATTTTACGGCAACACACTTATTGCCGTTCGCTATGTTGACGGTCGTGGAGTAGTCAACCAGCCTGTCCTCCGGCTTCACAGAGTCGGTGTACTTGGGCGTGTCTCTTGGGAGCGTAAACCCTTTGGGAAAGGGCTCGTCTCGAATGCGGGGCCCGAAACAAGGCGAACCCAACTCGTCTTCTTCTTCCAGCGCCAGGAATCGGTGAAGTCGGTCGATCCGGTGGCGAGCATCGTTTTCTCCGACTCCCTCTCGGCGGCCAAGGCGGTCGCTGAGAGTCCGATGGTCAACAGCCGGCAGGGAGACTCGCCTTTCCTTGCAAGGAGGCGGAGGCGGACAGTCGTCCCGTCGTTCCATTGCTCTTGGGCAGCCGTCTTGGTCGCGCTCTATGGTAACGCGAGTCCGACTGCGGCTAACAGCCGGATCCTTGTCTTTTCTTCCGCGGGAGCCGCCAGTCGGCGTCCGAGATGTCGCGCCTTGGTCTTGGCGTGGAGGCGGGTCGTCGTTTTGTCACTGCGGCGCCTTTGTGCGGCAACCGGCCTCGTTCTACGCGACAGCCGCGTCGAGGAGCTGCTGGACTCGCTCCGTCATCAGGCGGTGCTCTTCACCCTCGAAGTTGTCCAGCTCGTCCGCTGCCGCCTGGGCGGCTCGAATGTTCTCCTCAGGTGTGGCATATACAGGGCGATTTGCCCCGAACAGGTTGGCGATGGCCACACCGCGCTGCTGGACCGCGCCTAGGCAGCTGGGCCGAGTTGGGGCTGGCGAGCCACCCACAGCGCGATCCATCTCATGCTGGTAGGCTTCTGACAAGTGTCTCATGCTAGCCAGCTTCTTCGCGCCTTTGACGAGCTGAAGGCGGCGCGCCTCTAGCATCTCTGCGTCAGCGTCTTCTGGAATGGGCGCGGTCAGGTCTTGCAGTGCCGCGCCAAGTGGGTCATGCGCTCCTCCGCCGGGATGCTCATCATGACCGATGAGGAGCACCTCTGTGACGGTGCTTCCGCCGCTCTCCGCGCGAGGGAGCGGCTCGTTGTAGACCACCACGTTGGTGGGGAACGCGTCGAGCGACGTAGTGTCGGAGTCGACCAGCATCGGGTCGGTGGAGCCTACAGACTCCAAGTCCACAGCAGGCTCGCCGGCGACGTGGAGTTGGTCAAGGAGGCCCGCGAGGAGACTCTCGGGGCCGCCCGTGCATGCGTCGAATGCAGGCTCGTCGGAGAGGCAAACCTCGCCGACAAGATCGGCAAGGCAGCTAGCTGCGCAGGCGATCTCAGCGGCGTGCATCGCGTCGACGCAAACTCCGTCTGGTGTGTCGGGCTGGCTGCGCTCGCCAAGGAGGAAAAGGGTTCCCGTCCAGAGCAGGTCTGTGGACGACAGTGCACTCAGCCCCACAGTGGGTGCCAAATGTCGGGTGTTGGGTGCGACATATGCCAAAGGATGGCTTATCATGGTGGGAGCGAGTAGAACGTCGCCGGTGCCTGGAAACGGGATAAGGCGAAGGCATGCACGCCGGCGAATCTTACCCAGCTTCGGGGCTCTCCGTGGAGATAACACCCCTACTGCTGCTCTGCGGGGTCTCCGCACGATCACTATGGCAAAGTGTGTACACGGTTTCTCCTTGAACTGTTTCCCGGAGGTAGGAGAAGGCAAGGCTAGCTCTCTCCTTCCTATATGATCTGGTCTAGTGCTAATGGATTCGAACCCTTTGCATGGGTGCCCTGGGGGTTTATATAGGCCTACCTCCCAGGGGTACAATGGTAATACGGCTAGACGCGGGCCCAGCCGTCAGTCTCTCTGGCCGCCATCTTATCCGCCGACTCCTGGGGCCCGCCGACTGGCTCGGTACGGAGCCGACAGGCCGCGTCCGCCGCGGGCGGGTCTTGCCGGCTGCAGATTACTGTAGCCGTGCTTCTAATGATGCGGGCTCGGTTATGGGGTCGTGGCAATAGCTCCGCCGTCTGGCGGGCGATCACTGTTGCCACTCCCTGGCGCGTCTGGTTAATGGCGCGTGGGGCCCATGGGAGGGGCTGGCCGACTCTTGGGGGCCGACTGCCAACTGGGCCGACTGGTGGCGCTCTCGCCGTCTTCTGTACGCCTGCCGACTGGTGGGACCCATCGTCCCTGGGTCGTATCAGCAGGCCGTCGTGGGCACAGGACCCCGCCCACTGGGGCTGACGTTAGGGTCGGCATGGCAACAGTGCTGCGCCGGGCAGAGATCTCCGCCCGTACAGCGTACTGTGGCCACGCCTGCCCTTGGAAAAGGATGGGAGTGGACCTTACTATGGCCACTCCCCGTCCCGTCCCTCTTTATGAGGGCATGGGGGTGGTTGGCGTCTCGGGCCGGCTCCCCATGGCCGGCTTCTCTAGAAGTCGCCAGTTAGGAGTCGGCTCATCCTGAAGTCGTCCCTGGGACTCGGCCGCGAGTGGGCAGTCGGCTGCCTCGCCACTGACTCTCAGAAGGTGGCTCTTCGCCCTGGGGTCTTGAGGGCCGCAGCCTGACCCAATGTCTTGAAAGGTTCTGGGCCTGGGTTAGCCTACCCGTGGCCCATTACTCTGACACAGGAATAGTACCTGCGCTGCTGATAGCTCCAGAACCGATCTGATGAAATGCGAGGTTTGGTGTAAGGGTTCTTGGCGCTGTTGAAGAAGGTGTTGTGTGCCACGAACCCATTCACATTGAAGACCCCAAGTGAAGTTGCAGTGTCTGGGAATCGTGGAAGTCTTGGCTTGGGCTTCTGGATGGGAGGTGTGTGCTCGAAATGATAGTCAAATTATGGACCCACAGCAGGTGGAGGAACCAGAATGGGCCATCGGACCATAACAGGCTGACCACGATCAAATGCCAGCTCAATTGTATGAGGTCTTGGAGGGGGTACAGGAACATTGACATTGTCGTTGATTTGGGCTTCAGGGGCCACATTGGCTTTAGGTGCTTCAGTATTGGCTTCGGGCGCTGCAGTGGCTTCAGGTGCATGCACTTCTGGCACCGCAGTAGCTTCAGGCGCCACATTAGCTTCAGCCATGACAATGTCATTGGCTTCAGTGTTGATGTTGGTGGCCGCTTCAGAATTGTTAACCTCCACTTCAGAAGCTGGAGCGTCGGACAAGTTCTCCTCGAGAACAACATCTTGGTGGGACGGGGGTGTAGCAACTCTTTCTACTTCAACTCTTGGTTCTTCTCTTTCATCGGCTGATGCAGTCAGAATATCTTCAATGGTTTTGGCTTCAGACTCTGACACGTGCATAGTGGGAGTGACTTGGGGCCTCGGACCTTTGTGAAGCCTGCGTAATGCTAGCAACGATTGCGGAGATGGAGTTTGCTGGGCCTCAAAGTCATCGTCGTCTTGCACGGGTGAGGTGACTTGTGGTTGGGGAGAACTTGGGGTGTCTTGTGGTTGTGGGTGATCAGCCCATGATGCATCCTGAGTAGTTGGCGTCAGAGGACGACCAATGCTGATGAGTTTGCTGTGCGTGAGCACAGGCGATGATACCAACTGGTGCTCGATCTGAGGAAGGACTTCATCATCTTCAACATTGTCGTGAGGACCAATGTCATCAGCTGCGGTGGGGTCAACAGCTGGATTGTCTTCAGCTTCATGAGCCTCTGTGGAAGCAGGCTCATGAACTACCACTTGGCGTTCTTGATTTTCAGATGCAGGACGAGCCACTAAGATCGGCTCGACCTCAAGTGGCTCTGTGGGAGCAGCCCGGTCTCTCTTCTTGGTTTTGCGTTTCTTGGTTGGAGGAGCATCATCAGTGGTGGCCTTGGTTTTGCGCTTTCTGGCTTCAGCTTCAGATGCCCTTGTTTTCTTCAGTTCTGAAGCCACCATGGGGACCTTAGGCTTCGAGCCTGTCATACTGGCTGGGAAGACAATTGGATGTACTTCCTGCCTTGGTGCTTCGGGTTCTGCCACAGCTGGCTTCTTCTTCTTCTTGGCCGCCATTCTGGGGTCTATGCCTGGTCGCCCCAAAGCCTTGCACTTTTCAGCTTCATTGTATCCCTGAACACAATTAGCAGCAAGATCCTTCATGCTCTCACGAGAACCTTTGGCTTCTTCGCGTTTCGTTCGGAATGCTTCCTTGAGCTCATGCATCATGACCTGGAAGTTCTGAATGTCTTCAACATTGAGCTTGGCCATATGCTTCTTGAACTGAGCCTTTTCATAATCTATCTTATGCTTCAGCTCAACAATTTTCTGAGCTAGAGCCAGCTCAGCAGCAATGGCTCTGTGGAAGGCGGCGCTGAGGCCAATGGGAAGCTGAAGATCATCAAAGCTAACATTTGGGCTGTCAAACCACTCATCAATGAACTTGTTTATGATTTCAACATCAAAGAGAGGAAGGTCATTAAAGATTTCTGCCTCTTTCTTGCTCTTGATCAACTGCTCAAGAGCATCATCGCCAAGGTCGTCGTCGCTGGACAGATCAATGGCGTCATTCTCGTTGTGCAGAACAGCACCAGGGGTCAGTGCTTGGCTGGTGGGTTGCATGGGCATCTTCACTTTGGAGGGCTTGGAGATGCATGACAGATCTTCAAACTGCACACTGTGTTTAGGAGGTGCAGTGGCCAGAGGCTTCGCCCGTGAAACCTTTGGTGCAGGGGCAGGCTTCGAAGCCTTAGGTTTCTTCAGCTTCTTTGACTTCGGTGGTGCAGGTGCTTCGTCAGATTAAGCATCGTCTGCAGGTTGATCCACGACTGCCCCTTGAACCTGTATGTGAGTAATGAGACCCTAAGTTATAGAAGGGCCCAACCAGATTGGGTTTAGCTTCGCGTGTGCTGTCAGCACGAGGAGTAGAGGGGCCTGGATTGAAGTCTAGTCCCCATGACTCCTTGTTTGCTTTGGCTGAGTTCTTGGCAAACTGGAAGTTGCGCTTGAACAGATTGTCGTCACGGCACCATAGCAGGGAAGATGGGTCTGCATCGGCAGGCTGTGGTCCACGGACCATGCAAGGATAGAAGCCTTGTTCAATGGCTTCTGCTCTGGATCTAGGTTGAAGATTTATGTACAAGATGTCTCCCCACGGTCGCTTGATGGCATTTTTCTCAGTATACTCCTGGGTCATGAATCTGTACTTGAACCATTGTTCTGCCCAATATCTTCAAATCCATTGGATTCGGGTTTTCCGCTGATTGTAGTCCTCCTCTGGATCTATCTTGTACAGCTCATAGAGGTCAGGAGGCAAATCTCTTGAGGTGTTGCCATGACGCTGTCTGACACCCTTCCTTGCAGATTTCTCTGTGGCCATGAAGTTTAGACTAAAAGGCTTCAAAACTGTCAAAGTCTTCCATCTACTGGTCAGACAAGAACTGGCTTCAGGAGAATTTATATGATGTTGTAAGAACTCTGCAAATGAATGCAGACTATGAGAACCAAGGGATTCTCCCACGGACATGTACCTGTGACAGCATTAAAGGTGCGAGGGAAGGGGAAGAGGTCGTATGCATTCTCAGAAGTTTTTTGAAGATAAATTAGTTTAGAAGACATTGACCTCATAGTGCGAAGACATTCACTCATAGGTAGAGAGTTGGTTCCAGATTTGTACGAATCCACGAATAAGTACAAGTGAGGAATCTAACTACATTGTGAAGCATAAGTGAATATACTAGGCATGTTATGAGATGCAGTATGAGATAGATCCAACTTGTGTGAACAGAAACTACTTGTGGTTGAAAAGGATGAATCTATCGGATCAAAAGGACTGTAAAAAGGAGGTTTTATTTACCACATGAGGAACTGCTAGACGGAATGGGATAGGAGGCTGAGCAGTTCGATCGTCCATGCCCTAACTTGGCGATGGAGGACAACTACGGCGACGGCGGAGAAGACGATGTCCGCGGCCGACGTGAGGACGGCGTCGGTGAGGTCGCGGCAGCTAAGCGCCTCGTCGACGGCGTCTTCGAGGGCTAGCGGTGGCGCTAGGGTTTGTGCGAGAGTGGAAGAAGAGATAATGACTGGGGTGAGGCGTGTATTTATAGGGACAGGGACGGCACAGTGTTATTACACAGGTGCCCCTGGCGGTTCACATTTCAAGGACACGTGGCTATCATGCAACATGTTGGAGGTTGTTCCACGTTCCCACACACGCCTGGATGTCAGGTGGTCGTTCCCACTTCTCCGGGTTTCAGGTGGAAGGATTTAGCATTGAAAACGGATTAATGTTTGTCTCTGTGTCTTCTGCTGACAAGGATGCAGAGAAGACATTTTGATAGTGTCAATAGAATGCATATGATTTGGATAGATAGACTTAAGAAAGAAGCATGGAGGGGTTAGGGTCCGATCACATTCACTTAGTTCAAAAGATTCAGCAAGAAGCCGTAGCTATAAGTGAATGCTGTAGAGGACAGAAACCAAATCAGTACATTGAAGATAAACATGAAGCTGTGTTAATATTGAAGACAAACAAAAAGCACAGACTTTGCAAATGTAACGCCATGTGAAAAACACTTCTTAGGGAAGAATTTGGTGGTGGCGTTACCCACCGTATAGGAAGTATTAGACCCAGACACGGCGCACAATTATCGTGGCGCCCCGAAGTCAAATTCCACGTTAATGTATTCACACTCAGAATGCAAGTCTTCATTGATTGAAGACATATGTTACTTCATGTGTTGCACATCTAAGTCATCAATCTGCATAAGTGTTAGGATGTGTGCCTGATCACAGCACATTTGAGGATTCCAAGATATTTAGCTCACACCGTAACTTGCAAAACCTCTTCTCATCCAAGGGTTTTGTGAATATATCTGCCAGTTGCTCTTCAGTGTTGACGTGTATGATATCAATATCTTCCTTCATGACATGATCTCTGAGAAAGTGATGACGAACTTCAATATGCTTTGTCTTCGAGCAACGAGACGAGCTTTATTTCTGACAACTTGACCATTCTCATCTTGCTTGTTGCGATATGTCCATTTAGTGCCTATGATATTGTGCTTACGAGGATCAGGACGCTTGACCAGTTCCCATACATTATTCAACTCAAACTGTTGAAGTTCTTCTTGCATAGCTTGGATCCATTCAGGTTCCATGAAGGCTTCATCAACTTTCTTCGGTTCAGATATTGAGACGAATGCGAAGTGCCCACAGAAATTTGCTAGTTGTGTTGCCCTTGAACGAGTAAGTGGACCTGGTGCATTGATGCTGTCAATTATTCTCTCAATCTGTACTTCATTTGCAACACGAGGATGAACAGGACGAAGATTTTGCTCTTGCTGATCATTGTCATCGTTAGAAGGATTGTCTTCAGGCTGAGCATTGTCTTCAGGTTGATCAGGTGTAGAGATGATGAGTTCCTCTTCAGGCTGAGCTTCAGACGGTATGGTTTCTCCAGTTCCCATGAGGTTGATGGTTTCACTGGGTGGAACTTAATCTAGCACATTTGGCAGGTGCTCTCGTTGCGAGCCGTTAGTCTCATCAAACCGCACATCCACAGTTTCAACCACTTTATAGTGAAAGAGGTTGAAGACTCTATAGGAGTGTGAGTCCTTTTCGTATCCAAGCATATAACCTTCATGTGCTTTCGGTGCAAATTTTGAAGTGTGATGTGTATCCTTCATCCAGCACCTGGCACCAAATACTCTGAAGTATTTGGCTTCTTACCAGTAAGGAGCTCATAGGATGTTTTGTTCAGAAGCTTGTGAAGATAAACACGGTTGATGATATGGCATGCAGTATCAATGGCTTCAAGCCAGAACTTTATTGGAGTCTTGTATTCATCGAGCATCGTCCGGGCCATCTCAATAAGTGTTCTGTTCTTGCGTTCCATGATGCCATTTTGCTGCGGCATGTACGGAGCTGAGAATTCATGAGTGATGCCCAAAGTATCAAGATAAGTGTCGAGGCCAGTGTTCTTGAATTTAGTGCCATTGTCACTTCTAATGTGCTTGATCTTAACGCCATAGTTGTTCATGGCTCGATTGGCGAAGCATCTGAACACATCATGCACTTCAGTCTTGTAGAGGATTATATGCACGCAAGTATATCTTGAATAATCATCAACAATAATGAAGCCATAGAGACAAGCAGTAGTAGTAAGAGTTGAGTAGTGAGTGGGACCGAAGAGGTCCATGTGGAGCAGTTCGAAGGGTTGAGTCGTTGTCATGATTGTCTTCGAGGGATGCTTGGCCCTCGTCATCTTTCCTGCTTCACAGGCACCGCATAAGTGATCCTTCTTGAACTTGATGCCCTCAATGCCTATGACGTGTTTCTTCTTTGCAAGAGTGTGTAAGTTCCTCATGGCAGCATGACTTAGCCTCCGATGCCAGAGCCAGCATTCTGAAGCTTTTGCTAGAAGACATACGGCAAGCTGTGGTCCTGTTGAGAAATCTACCACGTACAAATCATCTTTCCAATACCCTTCAAAGACTAGAGACTTGTCAGATTCCATTAGAACAAGGCAACGATATTTTCCAAATATCACAATCATGTTTAAATAGCAAAGCATTGAGACAGACATTAAGTTGAAACTAAGGGATTCAACAAGCATCACTTTATCCATGTGTTGATCCCTTGAGATTGTAACTCTACCTAGACCCAATACCTTGCTTTTACCAGTATCAGCAAATGTGATGTGACTCTTGTCAGACGGACGTAAAGTTGAGTCCATGAGAAGACTTCGCTTGCCATTCATGTGATTAGTACACCCACTATCAATAATCCATTCTGAAGCAGCTGGTGTCATACCCTACAATGCAGTTAGGGGGATAGGCTTCACGAAGAGAATTGTGAAGCATAAACATTTGACGAGCAAGTGGATTATGAAAGCTTAGATCGAGGTTAGGATTGATAGGGAAAGTAGCAAGCGACTCAAAAACAAAATACATAATAAGACTGTCGGCATTCTCGGAACGGGGGTCCCCAGACTTTCCTGCCTGCGGCCTGCAGCGTGGCTCAAAGGGGGGCCCAGCACGGCCCATCTTCATCAACACAGACCCAAGACCCTCGCGAGGGGCCAAGCCTCGCGGGGCGGACGACGCGGAGCTTCCTCAAGCACAGCCTCATCAGGCTAGCTCACAAGGAGGCGGAGAGATCAAGGCGGGGTACCTCACGAGGTGCCCGTGATGCAAGCCATGACGACCAAGGGCGCCAGGCGGGCGCCAGCCCGCGCAGTGTCCTCCTTTCCTCTTTGGTGCAAAGGGAGCAAGCGCAGGCGGGAGCATCAAGCAAAGGCGCCCGTTTTGGTGCAACGAGACCAAGACCAGTCCAACGGCAGGGAGGAAGTCATTGTGGAGCCCAAGCCAGCGTCACCACCAGAGTCTTTGGCAGGCGAGGACCAACTTTAGTCAGGATAAGTGTACCAGATGTTCCCCTTCAAAATGGCCAATTGTTGGCGCCCTTCCCGCTCAATATTTGGGAAAAGGCCCAGGTCCATTGCCTATAAATAGGACTAGCCACCCCCAGGGTAGGGAGGATCAAGGATCAAGGGATCGAGAAGGAGCTAGAATCAGCCAACCCTGAAACAAGCTGAGACCGAAATCGGAGAGAGAATCGAGAAGAGAGAGAGAGAGAGAGAGAGAAGGGTGACTGAACTCCTCCTAGCAATTCATCCCCCCAGCCAAGAACAGACCCTCGCGAGGCTGTTCTTCCTTGTATTGTTCATCATCATCAGCCCAAGAGGCAATCCACCACACCACACACTGGTGGCCCAAACCAATATAAACCATGTGTCTCTTGTGTTGTTCTTTCCATAGCTTAGATCTTAGCGAGGCGGAGGGGTGCAGGTAGGTAGAAGGAGAAATCTCTGCGCGCACCCCAGTGTTCGAACCTCAAGGGTCTGCCAGAACCCGAAATCCGACATTTGGCGCGCCAGGTAGGGGTGCGCCGGTATTCGTCTTCCACCACCCCGTTCTCCTCCAACCATCGCGCCCATGTCTGACGCTCGTCGGGCCCGCGCCAAGCACCGGGCCGCTCTCGCTTCCCACGTCGCCTAGACGGCTCCTGTCGGCGGGCGTCCTCGCTGTTCCCTGTCACCTGCCGTCAACACTGCCACCGGCCCGACGGGGTACGAGCAGCAGGCATTGTCTCAGCATTCGTCCGTGTGGCAAGACGGCCGCACCGCTACTCCCTCGCTCACCCCAGCTGGTTCTTCGTCCCGCGCGCTCCGCGCACCCATGGAGGCTCGAGCTGCGCTCATCGCGGCAAAGGAGCTCCTGTGCTACCGTCCCGTCGACGACGTCTACGAAGAATGGCTCGACCGCGTCGCCGAGCTTATCTGCGCCGCACGGGGCTCTCCTGCACCGTCCGTTCCGTTGCACCGCACCCCGCCCCGCGCGGGCGACGAAGCTCCGGCGGCGCCCCGGCCGCCTCCTCCTCAAGAAGGCGCCATGGCTCCAAGGCACGTGGCCCCTGGGCGGAACCCGCTCCGTCAGGTGCCAGCGCGGCAAGAGCAGAGCTGCCAAGAAGTCTCTCGCCCGCAAGAAGCTTCCCGGGCGCTCCCTGCTCCAGCATGTCGCGACCATGCTCCTGCTCCCGCACGTCAAGACCCCGCGCTGCTCCCAGCTGCAGCGCATGGGGACATGCAAGACCAAGCTCTCCGTCACCCAAGGCCTCCTGTGGCCACAGCAGGCTGCCGCGCCTTCACCACCGAGCTACGCAGCGTCGTGTGGCCCAGCAAGTTCAAGCCAGACCTGCCTCCTCGTTACGACGGCACGGCCGACCCTGCGGAGTTCCTCCAGCTCTATGAGCTGGGCATCGAAGCTGCCAATGCAGACGAGAAGGTCATGGCGAACTGGTTTCCCATGGCGCTCAAGGACGGGGCCCGCACCTGGCTCCTGAACCTGGCTCCAGGCACGATCTCCTCCTAGGACGAGATGCGCACCCGCTTCATCGCCAACTTCCAAGGTACTCGCGACCGGCCACCCGCCGTGAGCAACATGCGCCGCATCAAGCAACAACCTGGAGAGACCTTGTAGAATTACATCCAACGCTTCAACAACGCACGCCTCAAGATTCCCAAGGTGACTGAGGAGGCCATCATCTCAGCCTTCTTCGACGGCGTGCGCGATGTCAAGATGAAGGAGGAGCTGGCGATGCATGAAGACCTGTGCACTTCCTTGGATTTGTTCAACTTGGCAACCAAGTGCGCCAGGGCTGAGGAAGGGCGTCTCTCCCTCCTCGAGCTGCCTGCCGCAGACCCAGAAGAGAAGAAGCCCAAGGCCAAGGATGTGAAGCGCAAGGGGGCTGCCGTGCTCGCGGCAGAACCAGACACCAAGCGGGGCAGAGATCAGCCCGAACCTTCCAAGGGCAGTCGATACTGTGTGTACCACGACCTCCACACCCACAACACCAACGAATGTCAAGAGCTCCGAGCCGTGCAAGAAGGAAGGATCGGCTGTCGCCCCGACCGCGGTGACCGGGGCTACGGTCGAGGAGGAGGAAGGAACACAGGACGCTGGGAAGACCGCGGCCCGCGCCAAGGGTGGCGCGATCAACCTCGCGAGGTTCGCTGGCAAGACCCGCCTCGCGAGGGAGACTGGAGGGATCAGCCTCGCGAGGATCACCCGCAAGGCAACGCAGGCCTCCCTCCGCTGCCACCGCAGCCAAGGAGAAACGAGGACCACCATCAGGACGAGGGGGCTGGGGGCTTCCAGGAGCCGCGTGCGATCACCTGCATCCTGGGCGGGGCTCAAGCCCCGGCCTCTCAACGCATCTTCAAGCAGTTCGCCCGCGAAGTGAATGCAGTCCTCCCCAAGATCGAAGCCACGCGCCCTCTCAGGTGGTCGGCATGTGCCATCACGTTCAGCTCAACAAATCAGCTCAAGTGTGCGGCTACAGCCGGAGTCCTCCCGATGCTTTGTTCCCCAATCATCAGCAACGTGGTGGTCACCAGGACCCTCATCGATGGCGGGGCAGGGCTCAACATCCTGTCCGTGGAAACATTCAACAATCTCCAAGTGCCCTACAGCCAGCTTCAACCAACCAAGCCTTTCTCCGGAGTCACTGACGTCTCCACGGTCCCGATTGGGCAGGTCCGCCTCCCTGTCACCTTCGGGGCACGCGACAACTACCGCACCGAGCTTATCGACTTCGACGTCGCTCACATTCGCCTGCCGTACAACGCCATCCTTGGGTACCCAACACTGGCCAAGTTCATGGCCGTAACTCACCACGGCTACAACGTCCTCAAGATGCCAGGAAGTGGCGGAGTCATCACGGTGCCCTGTGAAGAGAAGGACGCGGTGTGTTCCCTGGAACGAGCCTTCCAGGCCGCATCACTGGAAGACCCGGATCGCGGAAGTAGGAGGCTTCCCGAGACCACCCCCAAGAAGAAGAAGACATCATCCGGCCCGGCCCCTCAGGAGGCAGGCCCCTTTGGGCCCGCGCCTGCCCAGGGGGAACCTCCTTCCATCGCATAGGAAAGCGCGCCCAGCGCCCTCCTCAGGCAGGGCTCGGGGGCTCTCCCCTGGAGGGCCACCGACCTGGCTAGGGTCACGAGGGAGGCGCTTGGGCACCACATGGAGACGTGTTTCGAAGCATGTTTCCCTCAATAAGGAGTAAGGCAAGGAGAGCCAGACCCTCAGGAGTTCGTCAGCAAGGCCATTTAGGAGCTACAGGAGTCAAGAGTCATGAAAGGCGGCCGCCGCCTACCAGCAGTGGCTCCCCATCCAGGCGAGGATGGTGGGCTGCGCGTCTGCATCGACATACCAGGGCTCAATCGAGTCACCTCTCTGGAGCGCCTCTGGCCCTCGCGAGTGGGGCGCTGCGGAGGTCCACCCCACAACTATGTTCGCATGCCTTACGGCTTGCCGAACGCGGCTGCCACGTACCAGCGCCTCATAAGGGACATCATGCAGGCTCAAGAGGCCAGGCGTTCCACAGCCCTGGCGGAGATGGAGATGGTCCGCGAGGAGCCACCAGTGCCTCCGGAGCCTCCCGAGGCCCCTGGGCCTGGGGGCTCATGAGGATCGGCTTCCGCAGCCCACCGAGTCTGCTACACCAACATTCCTTCGTCCTCAACATCATCAGGTGACATCTTTCAAGTTTCACTTACAACTGGGAGCGCCCCCTAGGGCTGCATTATTCCCAGGCCGCGTGGGTCCGTCCCTGCGGCATGTATCCCTTTTATTTCATGTTGTTAGCTTACCTTGTTGGGGGCGCCCCTCGGGCTGCATCATCCCCAAGTCGCTCGGGCCAGACCCAGCGGCATGTATCCCTTTTGCGTTTATTTCCGGTTATGCGTTCGACCCACCATGCTTGATTATTTGATGCCGGTCCATGACACCTCTTCTTCTCCATGCCGACCACTTGCATGTTAAAGGGGGGGGGTACCTGAGCATCGCGACTCAAGGCTCTTACTGGCTCTCTAGCCCTCACCCTCTGGCCTTGTCCACGGCATCGTGACCTGGCATACCAGCAACGGCTGAGACCAGCTCGAGGGCCGGGACCCGAGGACGTAGAGTGCCGGCATCTAACCAAATTTGCAGGGACACATTACAAGATAAGGCCTAGTGCCATGCGCAACCCGCCTAGAGGTAGGGCCCCATGAGTCCCGCGCTGGCTCACGGGTGCCCAGATACACCTCGCCAGGCCCTACCGTGCCAGCCACGTGTCAAGGCGGGGCTGTACACGCCCCGGGGGCTCCTCTCGGAGGGGGGGGCCTCCCACGTACCAGTGGAAGCACCATGCTCCGCGCTGGCTGACGACACTGCCGAGGAGCGGCTATGCCCGTACACATACGGAAGCGCTATGCTCCGCGCTAGTGATAAACAACTGAGGGTGGCCCCCGGGCCGCATCAACCTCAGGGAGCATAGAGCTTAGTGTCTAGCCTCATCGTAACGCCTCCCCTCGGGAGTGCCGCGCGAGGGGGCTGGGCACGGGGGCTGCACCCGGGTCACGCCCAGACGCACGCCGCCCAGCCAGGCCCCCCCGGGCCTGGTTCGTCACGTGTCTCTCCCCGAGCGGAGCCAAGGTACAAAGGTCGTTTGAGCGTCAAGGGGGACTCCTGAGCATCGCGACTCAGGAGCCTAACTGGTCACGTAGCCCCTCACTCCTTAGTTCCGAAAGGCTAACGACGGTAGAGGTATGCGCGCGGCCGGGCTCTGCAGACGTAGAATGGTAGATCCACCCACATCACACCTCCCTGCTTGTTGTTCGTGCGCCAAGGGGGACTCCTGAGCATCGCGACTCAGGAGCCTAACTTGTCACATAGCCCCTCACTCCTTGGTCCCGTCCTAGTTTCCGGTCGGGGCTAACGGCGGCTGAGGTATGCGCGGGGCCGGGCTCTGCCGGCGTAGAACATAAGCAAGTAGGAAGGAAAAGCGTAAATTTCAAGGAATTCAAAAGCAAATATTACAGTCCACACTATTATCTCAATGCCAAACGCAAGTTTAAACGCCTCCCCGAGGCATGATACATGTGCAGGAATTAAAGGCAGGACAGGAGCCGCAACGGAGTCACTTGTTGGCGGTGGAGCAGCACGGAGTGGGTTCGCCTCATGGAGCAGTGGGGTTGGCAGCACCTTGCTTCGGCTTGGTGTTGAAGGCCCGGAACTTCCCCAGCAGAGCCTCTGCGCGACCCTTCACGGCCTCGGCAGCGGCAGCGGCACACTCGCCGCTTACTGGCTCCAGCAGGCTGTCGAGGTCAACACCGGGATCGCGAAGGTAGATGTAGGTGAGGACCCGCGTCAGTGCTGCAGAAGACAGGACACGCGCCTCGGCCTCGGCCGTGGGGCCAAGGCCAAGGGCGACATCTTCAAGAGCGCGAACCAGGAAGGGAAGCAGCTTGGCGGGGCCGTCCTCGGCGCCAGCCAGCGGGCTCTCCAGGCCGCTATCATAAAGCGTCCTCAGCGAGGAGCGAGCCTTCGCCTCCATCTCCATGAAGGCCACGCGGTCCTCGGCAAGAACCTGGGCCTTGTCATCCAGCTCGACCTTCCTCGCCCCCAACTCCTGCTCCAGCGTGCCTAGGCGGTCATGGTGCTTCCTGAGCTTGACCTCCCTCTCTTTGACGGCCGCCTCGCGAGCCTTCACGCCTTCTTCCTGCTCTTGACGAAGGCGGACCTCTTTCGCGAGCTGGTCCCGCAGGCCTTGCAGCTCGTCCTCCAGCGCCTTGCAGCGACCATGGACGTCGACCACCTCCCCCAGGGCTGCGTCACGAGCAGCCTTCGCCTCAAGGACGGCCTGCCTCTCCTCATCACAAGCCGTCGAGGCCTGGACCAGCGCCGCCCGAATCGAAGCATCGGAGCGAATCCATCCTGAAGCCAGCTCCAAGCGCCCGGCCACCAAGCGAAGGTCAGTGCCAAGAAGATCCTGCCGCAGCCGGTCAAGCTCAGCAGCAACACGATCCAGAACGGCAGGAGGAGTCAGAGAGACAGCAGTCGGTGGAGTAGAAGGAGAAGGCGGCAGCGCGGCCACAGCATCCTGAGGCGGAGCCTGCTGCGCCCCAACAGCTGTAGTGGCGGCAGCAGGCAAAGGCACCTCGGGAGTCACTTGGGCCATGGGGGCTGAGCTCACCCCAGCCGGCTCAGCCAGGCCTCGCGAGGACGACCGGGCAGGAGATGCCCGCGCGCCGCGGTCACCTTCCTTCGCGGGCAGAGGCGCTGCCACGGATGGAACCTCAGGAGCTCCCTTCGGCTTCTTTGCTGCGGGCGCCAGCCTATCCAAGAGATGCGGACGTTAAGCCTTAGAAGCAAAACAAGAAATAAAGACAAGAATCAAGCGCTTACGGGTCGTCGCCAGTGAGCTCAAGCGGCCTCCGGCCAAATTTGAAGCCCGAAAGCCGGCTGGAAGGGTCAACCTCGGGAAGCTTGGAAGTGGAAGGTGCGTCTGTGGTCCGCCTTGGGGCCGGGGCAGACCCGCGGGAGATCAGCCCGGTCCTGTCCTTCTTTGGGATCGGGGGCAAGCTCCCGCCATCCTGCTCGTCATCATCCTCATCGTCATCGCTTGGAGAGAGGCGGAGAACGCGGGACCTGCACCGGGGAGGGGAGCCCTCGACTCTCCGTCAGTCGCCTCGGAGTCAGGCCCTTTTTCCCGCTCCCCTCCCTCCTCTTCGCTGGAGTCGTCGGAGGGCACGTCTACCGGTTCCTTGGGAGTTTCCATGGTCACGGGCCCATCCCCGTTGAAGACAGGCATGGACTCCACTACCTGCTCCCAGTCGTCGCGGAGGAACAAGGGCGTAGGAGCGCCCTCCAACCTCGCCACATCGCCCCCGACCAGAGATTGGAGGACCGCAGCCAGATCTCCGTCGGCCAAGGCCGCGGGGCTCGGATGGGGCCTCCACATCGGAAGTGAGTACTGCTGAAGCGGAGCCAGCTGGTGCTCCAGGAATTCCCTCAGCAGCGACACGCCGGTCAGCTTCGCCGCCGCCATGTTGGCCGGCCTCAGATCCGCGTCCATCTTCTCCAACACCAACTTCGCGCGGGGGTCCATGAGCTTTGCTCGACCCCAATCGCTGGAGCTCGTGGGTTGCTCCGTGGGCAAGATCAGCCGAGGGTGGATGCACCCAGCATCTGCCAAGACCCACTTGCTCGTGAAGCCCTCAATCCTTTTCCCGGGGTTCGAAATGGCAATGGCGCCACCATACGCGATGAAGCTTGCGCACGCGGAAGCAGGACCGCGAGAGGTCCGGAGGTAGAAGTAGTGGCACAGCAAGGCCACTGAGGGATGCACCCCCACGTGAGCCTCGCAGTAATAGGCGAAGATTGCCAGGAGAAGGACGGAGTTGGGGTGGAGATGCAGAGCCTGTAGCTTATAATGGCGGAGGACAGAGAAGAAGAACTCGGAGAAGGGAGGCACCAGGCCAGCAGCAATGGCGCTTACGAAGAACGGATAAAAGGTGCTCCCTTGGCCCTCAGGGGTGGCGGAGCCGGCCTTGAACACCTTCGCCCCGTCGATGCCCCACGCCGCCGCCATCCGGCGCAACTGGGCGAGGCTCGCCTCCGACACATTCGGTGAGTCTAGGGCAGACGAGTACCAAGCTACGGCCGGGGACTGACGAGGCGCCATGGCTTCCTAGGTCACGCGATCGGAGTAGATCTAGAAATTTTGGAGGAAGGAAGGAGAGGCGCAAGAAAGGGGATCTAAGCAGCAACCGGAGAAAGCAAAAAGCAAAGCCTAGGCAGATGCCCCTCCTTTATCAACTCGCGCGGTTGCTAAGGCGCTCACGTCCAATCAACCGCCATGCGGCGCCCAAGGCCGTAGGCTGTTAGGGCTCGCGGAGCTTCGCTCTTGCCCTTCCGCCTCCCTGCACGGCCAAGTTCGGGCGCGCCTTGGGCCCGGGGGCTACTGTCGGCGTTCTGGGAACGGTGGTCCCCAGACTTGCCTGCCTGCGGCCTACGGCGTGGCTCAAAGGGGGGCCCAGCACGGCCCATCTTCATCAACACAGACCCAAGACCCTCGCGAGGGGCCAAGCCTCGCGGGGCGGACGACGCGGAGCTTCCTCAGGCACGGCCTCATCAGGCTGGCTCGCGAGGAGGCGGAGAGATCAAGGCGGGGTACCTTACGAGGTTCCCGTGATGCAAGCCATGACGACCAAGGGCGCCAGGCGGGTGCCAGCCCGCGCAGTGTCCTCCTTTCCTCTTTGGTGCAAAGGGAGCAAGCGCAGGCGGGAGCATCAAGCAAAGGCGCCCGTTTCGGTGCAACGAGACCAAGACCAGTCCAACGGTAGGGGGGAAGTCATTGTGGAGCCCAAGCCAGCGTCACCACCAGAGTCTTTGGCAGGCGAGGACCAACTTTAGTCAGGATAAGTGTACCAGATGTTCCCCTTCAAAATGGCCAATTGTTGGCGCCCTTCCCGCTCAATATTTGGGAAGAGGCCCAGGGCCATTGCCTATAAATAGGACTAGCCACCCCCAGGGTAGGGAGGATTGAGGATCAAGGGATCGAGAAGGAGCTAGAATCAGCCAACCCTGAAACAAGCTGAGACCGAAATCGGAGAGAGAATCGAGAAGAGAGAGAGAGAAGGGTGACTGAACTCCTCCTAGCAGTTCATCCCCCCAGCCAAGAACAGACCCTCGTGAGGTTGTTCTTCCTTGTATTGTTCATCATCATCAGCCCAAGAGGCAATCCACCACACCACACACTGGAGTAGGGTATTACACCACAACGGTGGCCCGAACCAGTATAAACCTTGTGTCTCTTGTGTTGTTCTTTCCATAGCTTAGATCTTAGCGAGGCGGAGGGGTGCAGGTAGGTAGAAGGCGAAATCTCCACGCGCACCCCAGTGTTCGAACCTCAATGGTCTGCCGGAACCCGAAATCTGACAAAGACCATTTGAGCATTTGATCTTGCGCCCTGCAAGATGTTTAAGGTCCCCAGCAATAGCTTCAGACGAATTTGATTTTCGACTGGAGACCCTTCCCTACAAAAGAGATTTAAGCTTTCTTAGCCACCCACATCTTCAAGGGTGGCTTCGAAGCAATGAGATTAAGTGCATCATCTGAGAACTTTGGCTTTAGAGCCCTAGCAAATAGTCTTGCAGGTGGACAATAGTACTCATAAGAATAAGCAGAGTAGTTCTTGGTCTTATGAACATGGCGGTTTGATGAAATGCACTCATATTCATAGGCATGAGTATGGTTTCCCTGCAAAACATTTGCATTAGTGCGACTCAGGTGAGTCCTTTGTCTGTATGAAGCCTTTGGACCATATGAAGCCCATGGTCTGGGGTTTGTCTTCTTCACTTGTGGTGTCATGACGACATTCACAGGAAGATTCTCCAACCACTTTTTCGGCACCCAGACTTTCTTCATAGGTGGCCCATTCCTGCAGTTAGTACCAATATACCTGGCAAACACTTCACCATTCTGATTCTTAAATAGTTTATAGTTTGCATCAAAGGATTCATCAATAACAATGGGATTAGCACAAGTGAAGCCAGACAGTGTGGATGGATCCACTGAAGGTTCCTTTGCAGCAACCCATGTGGTTTTGGGGTACTGCTCAGGTTTCTAGTAAGAGCCATCAGCATTCATTTTCCTTTCGAACCCAAGACCCTCTTTCCTAGGGTTTCGGTTCAGGATCTGCCTTTTGAGGACATCACATAGTGTCTGATGCCCTTTGAGACCTTTGTACATCCCTGTTTCAAGCAATGTCTTCAACCTAGCATTTTCATCAGCAATAGCAGTGGTATCCTCAGCAGAGGGGTTAGTTACCACATCAACAGTTGAAGATATTGCAATAGTAGCAGCAGTAGAACATTCAGCAACAGAAGTAGTGTTGTCACGCTCAATGCATTTAAGACATGGTGGTTCAAATCCTTCCTGAGCGGAACTGATTTGTTTGGCACGAAGTGACTCGTTTTCCTTTTGAAGATCTTCATGAGCCGCTCTCAATTTCTCAAGATCTTGCTTCCTTTGAAGGTAATCATAGGAAAGCTTTGCATGAGTTGCTGAGAGCGCTTCATGACGACTTTCAAGTTCCTCATACTTAACATGAAGATTTTTTATGTCTTTAATTAAGGACTGAGATCAAGTCATTCAGCGTCTAACAGGTCATCGCTTTTGTCTAATAGTTTTTGAATATGTTCCATAGCTTTCTGTTGTTCAGTTGCAATTTTAGCAAGTGTTTTGTAGCTGGGTTTGGAACCACAATCAGAGTCATCTTCACTGGATGTTTGATAGTGAGTAGTGCATGTGTTTACCTTGGCACCGCGTGCCATGAAGCAGTATGTGGGAGCGGAGTAGTCCTTGTCATTTGCATCGGCGTCGGTGATAAAGTCATTGTCTTCAGTGTTGAAGATGGACTTGGCAACGTATGCTGTAGCCAGACTTGCAACGCCAGAATCGGACTCCTTCTCAGACTCCTCCTCCGCCTCCTTAGAAGTGTTCTCCTCCTCTGAATCCATTTCCGTGCCAACAAATGCACGAGCCTTGCCAGATGAGCTCTTCTTGTGTGATGAAGACTTTGAGGAAGACTTGGAAGAAGACTTTGAGTATTTCTTCTTCTTCTTGTCGCCAGAATCATACTCCTTGCTCTTCTTCTTCTTGTTGTTCTCATTGTCCCACTGCGGACACTCGGAGATGTAGTGGCCAGGTTTCTTGCACTTGTGACATGTTCTCGTCTTGTAGTCATGAGCAGAAGCTTCATCATTCCTTGAGCTTGATCGTGAAGACTTTCTGAAGCCTTTCTTCTTGGTGAATTTTTGGAACTTCTTCACAAGCATAGCAAGCTCCTTTCCAATGTCTTCAGGATCATCGGAACTGCTATCAGATTCTTCTTCAGATGAGGAGACAGCTTTTGCCTTCAAGGCACGAGTTCGCCCATAGGTGGGACCGTAGATGTCTCTTTTCTCAGAAAGCTGAAACTCATGTTGTTGAGCCTTTCAAGTATGTCAGACGGATTGAGTGTCTTGAAGTCAGGACGTTCTTGAATCATCAGGGCTAGGGTGTCAAACGAGCTGTCAAGTGATCTCATGAGTGTCTTGACGACTTCATGCTTGGTGATCTCAGTAGCGCCGAGGGCTTGAAGCTCATTTGTGATGTCAGTGAGTCGATCAAACGTGAGATGAACATTCTCATTGTTGTTTCTCTTGAAGCGGTTGAAGAGGTTGCGAAGGACACTGGTTCTTTGATCTCTCTGGGTTGAGTCGCCTTCATTGACCTTGGAGAGCCAGTCCCAGACTAGCTTAGATGTTTCCAGAGCACTCACACGGCCATACTGTCCTTTGGTCAGATGAACACAGATGATGTTCTTGGCCGTGGAGTCCAGTTGAATGAACTTCTTGACATCAGCAGCAGTGACACCTTCACCAGCCTTGGGAACGCCATTCTTGACGACATACCAGAGGTCAACATCAATGGCTTCAAGATGCATGTGCATCTTATTCTTCCAGTAGGGATATTCAGTTCCATCGAAGACTGGGCACGCAACAGAGATTTTGATTATCCCTGCAATCGACATAGCTAAAACTCCAGGTGGTTAAACCGAATCACACAGAACAAGGGAGTACCTTGCTCTGATACCAATTGAAAGTGCTAGTGATCGACTAGAGGGGGGTGAATAGGCGATTTTTAAGAAAGTCTACAAAACATGGGAGTTTCGAAGACAAACGATAGAAATAAACCTATTACCATGCAGCGGAAGGTAGACTACACTAAGCAAGCCATAGGCAAGTATTCAATGAAGTGAAAGCACAACGACTAATAGCAGCTAGGCAGTATAATCAGGTAGGAAGATAGTATGAAGCCAATCAGAACAAGCAGTCACTCAGTGAAGACAAAAGATAATGCAAACAGGCAATGACTTCACAAGGACCAACTGTAAATAAAGAGATGGGAAGGATAGAACCAGTGACTCGTTGAAGACAATGATTTGTTGGGCCAGTTCCAGTTGCTGTGACAACTGTACGTCTGGTTAGGGAGGCTGAGATTCAACTTAGAAGATCGTGTCTTCACCTTATTCCCCTTGAGCTAAGGACACCCAGTCCTCGCCCAATCACTCTGGTGAGTCTTCAAGGTAGACTTACAAACCTTCACAGACTTCGTTCACCGGCAATCCACAATGACTCTTGGATGCTCAGAACGCGACGCCTAACCGGCTGGAGGATTCACAGTCCTCAAGTGTAATAAGTCTTCAGATCACACAGACAGGAAGACTTAAGTGATGCTTAACACTCTTTGGCTCTGGGTGTTTAGGGCTTTATCCTCGCAAGGAATTCTCTCTCAAAGGCTTCGAGGTGGGTTGCTCTCAAACGACAAAAGCCATACACTAACTCTGAGTAGCCAACCGTTTATGGTTGTAGGGGGTGGGCTATTTATAGCCACTAGGCAACCCAACCTGATTTGCCCGAAATGACCCTGGGTCACTAAGGAACTGACACATGTTCCAATGGTCAGATTTCAAACACACACGGCAACTTTACTTGGGCTACAAGCAAGGCTGACTTATCCAGCTCTGGATAAGATTTGCTCTCATTGTCTTCGCTCGAAGACATAGGATTTTGGTTAAGCATCACTTCAGTCATTCTGACTGGTTCTCTTGGACCCCACTTAACAGTATGGTGGTTCCTATGACTCAACAAAGAAGAAAAAGAACGACGAAACAACTAAGTCTCCGCGCTACATAGTCTTCACGCGATGTCTTCTCTTGTCATAGTCTTCAATGTGAATGTCTTCACATACCACCTTTGACTTCAATGTCTTCATACATTTTTAGGGGTCATCTCTGGTAGGAAAACCGATTCAATGAGGGACTTCTACCTGTGTTATCCTGCAATTCTCACAAACACATTAGTCCCTCAACCAGGTTTGTCGTCAATACTCCAAAACCAACTAGGGGTGGCACTAGATGCACTTACAATCTCCCCCTTTTTGGTGATTGATGACAAAATGGTTGAAGTTTTCAACGGGGAATAAAATATGTGAAATTGTAAAGGATAGGGTATTGTCTTCATAAGTGGCAAAGGCTCCCCTTGAAGATGTGCATATAAGTAATTTGCTCTTGGAATGCAAATGCACATGGCAGGTTGTACTTGTGAAGATCCTCTTCAACTTATGATGACAATTCATCATGCATGATTTGATGTAACAAAGATAATGGCATGCATAATGAAAAATGGACGTCTGCAAAATGACCTAAGTGCGGAAGTTATCATCGCACATGCGGAATTTATCATCGCATCACAAAATAGCAAATAAGTAGCAGACGACCATCGAGTTTAAGCGCTACAACTCGAAGAACCAAATGTATCGAAAAGCAAGAGTTGTAAGCACTTGGCAAAAGTAGCAAAAGGTAAAGCAACCACCCATATGGACCCACTTGGAGACTATCAACTCATATGCTTCTCCCCCTTTTGTCAGTAAGGACCAAAAAGGTTTGAAGACATAGAGTGCCTACTCGTTCCCATGAGGTGCAGGCGAGGCAGCAGGGTCGTCGTTGAGGTCCGGTGGTGCAGAAGAATTTGGTGCACTGTCGACACGCGCTGAAGTTGGAGGAGGTGTAGTTGCATCATCTTGGTCATTGATGACTCTGGCATTCACTGTCGCAGCTGAGGACGAATAGTCAGAGTCTTCAAGTGAGGGAGTCCGACACAAGTGAGCATTCCTGGGAGGAGTTGAGTCAAACTTGAATCTTTCGGTGAATCCATCGTCTTGCATACAACTTCAGCACTAAGCAATGTCAAACTCTTCCACGACCTCCGACAGGTTTCATGAGTGACAAAGGCATTCTTGGTGGCAAGATTGCGAATGCGGTTGACATCCACCAAGAGGCTTTGCATCTGACACTTAAGCTAGTCGTGATGTTTGTCCTGTTTCTGGTGTAGTGCGACGAGAAGCTCTCGGTCATTTAGAACACGAGATCGCCTTCGAGGCCTTTGGGCAATGGTGCTACCAGTGGCATCAGTTTGAGCGCGAGGGGCACGTGTGTTGCCAGCCAAGGGATAAACGTGCAAGACTACCTGAACTCCTTCAATGGGCTGGGTGAAGCTTTGGTGATCAACATTGTGAAGATAAATGGGATCCTTAGCAGGCTCTGGGTAAATAGCTTCAACAGACAAATCAACCTCTGGCAAGAAGACAAGATGATTGCGTGCAGACGGCTGATAGTTAATGGCAGAGTGAAGCTTGATAAGTCATATTACCCGTGGAGCATAGAACTTCAGACCAAAAATGTCGGAGCCTGATGCAGCCAACTGCCTGACGAATAAGTCTTGAGCATTGAAGCTGATGCCATTGAAGATATAGAAGACCAAAGTCTTCATTGCTCCTTCAAGCATCGCTGCAGATGAATGTCCTTTGACGGGCCATAGAGTTTTTCTGATGATATGACAAATGGTGCGAGGCAGATACTCTAGGTCTTCAACAAAGAATTCAGATGGGTAGTCAGCGTCGTAAGGCAAAGGCTTCATCATGCTCAACATTTGGCTCATGTTGGGTTCTGGCTTCTTAAAGATGCTCTCCAAAGCATTTTGGTGTTGTTGACAACCTGGTTCATAGTATTCACCAGGAGTGGGCAGGCCTGTGAGCTCAATGATATCAAGAGCTTTGGCTTCATGATGGACATTGCATGTCATCCACTCAAGGACCCAAGTCTTTGGATCCCTGTTGTAGCCTCGAATGTGAAGAGTTGCATAGAACTGTAGCAGAAGCTCTTCATTCCAGTGTTCCTTATTTGTGACAAACTGCAGTAGTCCAGCATCTCTGAAGCAATCCAACGCTTCTTCAAGGCAGGGCGGGCCAGCTATAGCTTCAGTGTCGAGACTCATATGTGGAAATATGCGCCCTTGATTGTATAAGATGCAGGAATAGTAGCTGCGTTGCTAATAGCTCCAGAACCAATCTGATGAAATGTGAGGTTTGGTGTAAGGGTTCTTGGCGCTGTTGAAGGTGTTGTGTGCCACGAAGCCATTCACATTGAAGACCCCAGGTGAAGTTGCAGTGCCTGGGAATCATGGAAGTCTTGGCTTGGGCTTCTGGACGGGAGGTCTGTGCTCGACATGATAGTCAAATTGTGGACCCGCAGCAGGTGGAGGAACCAGAATGGGCCATCGGACCATAATAGGCTGACCATGATCAAATGTCAGCTCAATTGTATGAGGTCTTGGAGGGGGTACAGGAGCATTGACATTGTCGTTGATCTGGGCTTCAGGGGCCACATTGGCTTCAGGTGCTTCAGTATTGGCTTCGGGCGCTGCAGTGGCTTCAGGTGCATGCACTTCTGGCACCGCAGTAGCTTCAGGCGCCCCATTAGCTTCAGCCATGACAACGTCATTGGCTTCAGTGTTGATGTTGGTGGCCACCTCAGAATTGTTAACCTCCACTTCAGAAGCTGGAGGGTCAGACACGTTCTCCTCTAGAACAACATCTTGATGGGACGAGGGTGTAGCAACTCTTTCTACTTCGACTCTTGGTTCTTCTCTTTCATCGGCTGATGCGGCCGGAATATCTTCAGCGGTTTTGGCTTCACAGTGGGAGTGACTTGGGGCCTCGGACCTTTGCAAAGCCTGCGTAATGCTGGTGACGGTTGCGGAGATGGAGTTTGCTGGGCCTCAAAGTCATCGTCGGCTTGCATGGGTGAGGTGACTTGTGGTTGGGGAGAACTTGGGGTGTCTTGTCGTTGTGGGTGATCAGCCCACGATGCATCCTGAGCAGTTGGCGTCAGAGGACGACCAATGTTGATGAGTTCGTTGTGCGTGAGCACAGGCGATGATACCAACTAGTGCTCGATCTGAGGAAGGACTTCATCATCTTCAACATTGTCGTGAGGACCAATGTCTTTAGCTGCAGTGGGGTCAACAGCTGGATTGTCTTCAGCTTCATGAGCCTCTGTGGAAGCAGGCTCATGAACTACCACTTGGCGTTCTTGATTTTCAGACGCAGGACGAGCCAGTGAGATTGGCTCGACCTCAAGGGGTTCTATGGGAGCAGCCCGGTCTCTCTTCTTGGTTTTGCGTTTCTTGGTTGGAGGAGCATCATCAGTGGTGGCCTTGGTTTTGCGCTTTCTGGCTTCAGCTTCAGCTGCCCTTGTTTTCTTCAGTTCTGAAGCCACCGTGGGGACCTTAGGCTTCGAGCCTGTCATACTGGCTGGGAAGACAATTGGATGTACTTCCTGCCTTGGTGCTTCGGGTTCTGCCACAGCTGGCTTCTTCTTCTTCTTGGCCGCCATTCTGGGGTCTATGCCTGGTCGCCCCAAAGCCTTGCGCTTTTCAGCTTCATTTTATCCCTGAACACATTTAGCAGCAAGATCCTTCATGCGCTCACGAGAACCTTTGGCTTCTTCGCATTTTGTTCGGAATGCTTCCTTGAGCTCATGCATCATGACCTGGAAGTTCTGAAAGTCTTCAACATTGAGCTTGGCCATATGCTTCTTGAACTAAGCCTTTTCATAATCTATCTTATGCTTCAGCTCAACAATTTTCTGAGCTAGAGCCAGCTCAGCAGCAATGGCTCCGTGGAAGGCGACGCTGAGGCCAATGGGAAGATGAAGATCATCAAAGCTAACATTTGGGCTGTCAAACCACTCATCAATGAACTTGTTTATGATTTTAACATCAAAGAGAGGAAGGTCATTAAAGATTTCTGCCTCTTGCTTGCTCTTGATCAACTGCTCAAGAGCGTCATCGCCAAGGTTGTCGTCGCTGGACAGATCAATGGCGTCATTCTCGTTGCACAGAACATCAGCAGGTGTCAGTGCTTGGCTGGTGGGTTGCATGTGCATCTTCACTTTGGAGGGCTTGGAGATGCGTGATAGATCTTCAGACTGCACACTGTGTTCAGGAGGTGCAGTGGCCAGAGGCTTCGCCCATGAAACCTTTGGTGTAGGGGCAGGCTTCAAAGCCTTAGGTTTCTTCAGCTTCTTTGGCTTCGGTGGTGCAGGCGCTTCGTCAGATTAAGCATCGTCTGCAGGTTGATCCACGACTGCCCCTTGAACCTGTATGTGAGTAATGAGACCCTAAGTTATAGAAGGGCCCAACCAGATTGGGTTCAGCTTCGCGTGTGCCGTCAGCACGAGGAGTAGAGGGGCCTAGATTGAAGTCTAGTCCCCATGACTTCTTGTTTGCTTTGGTTGAGTTCTTGGCAAACTGGAAGTTGCGCTTGAACATATTGTCGTCACGGCACCATAGCAGCGAAGATGGGTCTGCATCGGCAGGTTGTGGTCCACGGACCATGCAAGGATAGAAGCCTTGTTCAATGGCTTCAGCTCTGGATCTAGGTTGAAGATTTATGTACAAGATGTCTCCCCATGGTCGCTTGATGGCATTTTTCTCAGCATACTCCTGGGTCATGAACCTGTACTTGAACCATTGTTCTGCCGAATATCTTCAAATCCATTGGATTCGGGTTTTCCGCTGATTGTAGTCCTCCTCTGGATCTATCTTGTACAACTCATAGAGGTCAGGAGGAAAATCTCTTGAGGTGTTGCCATGACGCTGTCTGCCACCCTTCCTTGTAGATTTCTCTGTGGCCATGAAGTTTAGACTGAAAGGCTTCAAAACTGTCAAAGTCTTCCGTCTACTGGTCAGACAAGAACTGGCTTCAGGAGAATTTATATGATGCTGTAAGAACTCTGCAAATGAATGCAGACTATGAGAACCAAGGGATTCTCCCACGGACATGTACCTATGACAGCATTAAAGGTGCGAGGGAAGGGGAAGAGGTCATATGCATTCTCAGAAGATTTTTGAAGATAAATCAGTTTAGAAGACATTGACCTCATAGTGCGAAGACATTCACTCATAGGTAGAGAGTTGGTTCCAGATTTGTACGAATCCACGAATAAGTACAAGTGAGGAATCTAACTACTTTGTGAAGCATAAGTGAATATACTAGGCATGTTATGAGATGCAGTATGAGATAGATCCAACTTGTTGAACAGAAACTACTTGTGGTTGAAAAGGATGAATCTATCGGATCAAACGGACTGTAAAAAGGAGGTTTTATTTACCACACGAGGAACTGCTAGACGGAGTGGGAGAGGAGGCCAAGCAGTTCGATCGTCCGTGCCCTAACTTGGTGATGGAGGACACCTACGGCGACGGCGGAGAAGACGATGTCCGCGGCCGGCGTGAGGACGGCGTCGGTGAGGTTGGGGCAGCTAAGCGCTTCGTCACCGACGTCATCAAGGGCTAGCGGTGGCGCTAGGGTTTGTGCGAGAGTGGAAGAATAGATAATGATTGGGGTGAGGCGTGTATTTATATGGACAGGGATGGCACAGTGTTATTACACAGGTGCGCCTAGCGGTTCACATTTGAAGGACATGTGGCTATCATGCAACACATTGGAGGTTGTTCCACGTTCCCACGCACGCCTGTATTGTCGGGTGGTCGTTCCCACTTCTCCGGGTTTCAGGTGGAAGGATTTAGCATTGAAAACGGATTAATGTTTGTCTTTGTGTCTTCTGCTAACAAGGATGCATATGATTTGGATAGATAGACTTAAGAAAGAAGCATAGAGGGGTTAGGGTCCGATCACATTCACTTAGTTCAAAAGATTCAGCAAGAAGCCATAGCTATAAGTGAATGTTGTAGAGGACATAAACCAAATCAGTACATTGAAGATAAACATGAAGTTGTGTTAATATTGAAGACAAACAGAAAGCGGAGACTTTGCAAATGTAACGCCATGTGAAAAAACACTTCTTAGGGAAGAATTTGGTGGTGGCATTACCCACCGTATAGGAAGTATTAGATCCAGACACGGCGCACAATTATCGTGGCGCTCTGAAGTAAATTCCACGTTAATGTATTCACACTCAGAATGCAAGTCTTCATTGATTGAAGACATACGTTACTTCATGTGTTGCACATCTAAGTCATCAATATGCATAAGTGTTAGGATGTGTGCCTGATCACAGCACATTTGAGGATTCCAAGATATTTATCTCACACCGTAACTTGCAAAACCACTTCTCATCCAAGGGCTTTGTGAAAATATCTGCCAGTTGCTCTTCGGTGTTGACGTGTATGATATCAATATCTTCCTTCATGACATGATCTCTGAGAAAGTGATGACGAATTTCAATGTGCTTTGTCTTTGAGTGCTGAACTGGGTTGTTAGCAATCTTGATGGCGCTTTCGTTGTCGCAGTAGAGTGGCACTTGCTTCACATGAATGCCATAGTCTTTGAGCGTTTGCTTCATCCATAGAAGCTGAGTGTAGCAAGATCCAGCAGTAATGTATTCAGATTCAACGGTGGAGAGAGATACACAGTTCTGCTTCTTTGAAGACCAACATACAAGTGATCGTCCCAGAAAGTGACATGTGCCTAATGTAGACTTGCGATCCACTTTGTCACTAGCATAATCAGCATCCGAGAATCCAACTAGATCAAACTCTGAGCCCTTTGGATACCATAATCCTAGTGTTGGGGTGTGAGCCAAATATCGAAGAATTCGCTTCATAGCTAAGTGATGCGATTCCTTTGGTGCCGCTTGGAATTGGGCACACATGCAAACACTAAGCATGATATCTGGCCTAGATGCACATAAATAAAGCAAAGAACCAATCATGGATCGGTATACCTTTTGATCGAACTCTTTACCATTGTCGTCGGGACCCAGATGGTGTTTAGCTGGCATTGGCGTCGTGTAGCCTTTGCAGTCTTGCATTCCAAACTTCTTCGGACAATCTTTGAGGTATTTCTCTTGAAATATGAAGATGTCGTTGCATTGCTGTTGTATTTGAAGGCCAAGGAAGAACTTCAGCTCACCCATCATGGACATCTGATATTGCTCTTGCATCATATATCCAAACTCATCATTGTATTTCTGGTTAGTGCAGCCGAAGATAATGTCATCCACATATATTTGGCACACAAACAGTTCACCGTCATATGTCTTTGTGAAGAGAGTGGGATCCAGTGAACCAGGTTTGAAGCCTTTGCTCTTCAGGAAGTCTTTGAGTGTGTCATACCAAGCTCGAGGGGCCTGTTTAAGGTCATATAGTGCCTTGTTGAGCTTGTAAACCATGTCAGGATGTTTTGGATCTTTAAAGCCAGGCGGTTGAGCAACATACACTTCTTCTTCAATCTTGCCATTGAGAAAGGCGCTCTTCACATCCATTTGATACAGAAGAATGTTATGATGATTTGCATAGGCCAGCAGTATGCGTATAGCTTCAAGCCTAGCCACAGGAGCAAATGTTTCATCGAAGTTAATTCCTTCAACTTGAGTGTATCCTTGAGCAACGAGACGAGCTTTGTTTCTGACAACTTGACCATGCTCATCTTGCTTGTTGCGATATATCCATTTAGTGCCTATGATATTGTGCTTACGAGGATCAGGATGCTTGACCAGTTCCCATATATTATTCAACTCAAATTGTTGAAGTTCTTCTTGCATAGATTGAATCCATTCAGGTTCCATGAAGGCTTCATCAACTTTCTTGGGTTCAGATATTGAGACGGATGCGAAGTTCCCACAGAAATTTGCTAGTTGTGTTGCCCTTGAACGAGTGAGTGGACCTGGTGCATTGATGCTGTCAATTATTCTCTCAATCTGTACTTCATTTGCAACATGAGGATGAACAGGACGAAGATTTTGCTGTTGCTGATCATTGTCATCGTTAGAAGGATTGTCTTCAGGCTGAGCATTGTCTTCAGGTAGATCAGGTGCAGAGATGATAAGTTCCTCTTCAGGCTGAGCTTCAGACGGTATGATTTCTCCAGTTCTGTAACGCCCTCGATGCGGCTATATCTCCCACATGTCGAAGCACGACTTAGAGGCATAACCGCATTGAAAGCAATGTCACAAGTGAGGTAATCTTCACAACAACCCATGTAATGAATAAGGGAAAAAGAGGTACATAGTTGGCTTACAATCACCACTTCACACAATACATGAATAAAGCATTACATCAACCAGATACAATCAAGGTCCGACTACGGAACCAAAATAAAAGAAGACTACCCCAAATGCTACACAGATCCCCGATCGTCCCAACTGGGCTCCACTACTGATCAACTGGAAACGGAAACAATATAACGAACACGATCTTCATCGAGCTCCTCCTTGAGCTCGGTTGCATCACCTGCACGGTATCATCGGCACCTGCAAGCTGGTTTCGGAAGTATCTGTGAGTCATAGGGACTCAGCAATCTCACACCCTCGCGATGAAGACTATTTAAGCTTATAGGTAGGGAAAAGGTATGTGAGGTGGAGCTGCAGCAAGCACTAGCATATATGGTGGCTAACATACGCAAATGAGAGCGAGAAGAGAAGGCAAAGCACGGTCGAGAAACTATGATCAAGAAGTGATCCTAGAACAACCTACATCAAACATAACTCCAACACCGTGTTCACTTCCCGAACCCCGCCGAGAAGAGACCATCACGGCTACACACGCGGTTGATGCATTTTAATTAAGTTAAGTGTCAAGTTCTCTACAACCAGACATTAACAAATTCACATTTGCCCATAACCGCGGGCACGGCTTTCGAAAGTTCAAAACCCTGTAGGGGTGTCCCAACTTAGCCCATCACAAGCTCTCACGGTCAACGAAGGATATTCCTTCTCCCAGGAAGACCCGATCAGGCTCGGAATCCCAGTTACAAGACATTTCGACAATGGTAAAACAAGACCAGCAAAGCCACACAGATGTGCCGACAAATCCCGATAGGAGCTGCACATATCTCGTTCTCAGGGCACACCGGATGAGGAAGACGTCGGGTAGGCCAGCCCAGAGTTGCCCCTAGTAGCCCCGGACATCGCTCAGTTGGACCAACACTTAGAGAAGCACTGGCCCGGGGGGGTTAAATAAAGATGACCCTTGTGCCGGCTGACCCAAGGGAAACAAAAGGCTAGGTGGCAAATGGTAAAACCAATGTTGGGCCTTGCTGGAGGAGTTTTATTCAAGGCGACCTGTCAAGGGGTTCCCATTATAACCCAACCGTGTAAGGAACGCAAAATCAAGGAACATAACACCGGTATGACGGAAACTAGGGCGGCAAGAGTGTAACAAAACACCAGGCGTAAGGCCAAGCCTTTCACCCTTTACCAAGTATATAGATGCATTGATTAAATAGGAGATATTGTGATATCCCAACCAATATCCATGTTTCAAACATGGAACAAGCTCCAACCTTCACCTGCAACTAACAACGCTATAAGAGGGGCTGACCAAAGCGGTAACATAGCCAAACAACGGTTTGCTAGGACAAGGTGGGTTAGAGGCTTGGCTTAGCAATGTGGGAGGCATGATAAAGCAAGTGGTAGGTATCGCAACATAGGCATAGCAAAAGAGCGAGCAACTAGCAAGCAAAGATAGAAGTGGTTTCGAGGGTATGGCCATCTTGCCTGAAATCCCGCAAGCAAGAAGAACAAGTCCATGAAGAAGATAAACGGACGTAGTCGAATGGATCCTCACAAACGCAACGTTATCGGAACCAACCCGAAGAAGCAACACCGGAAAGAAGCAAACAACATAGTAAACAACCACCACATAAGCATGACATGATGCACAACCAAGTATGATGCATGTCTGGTTTAATGAGGCATGGCATGGAAAAATGCACAAACAATCCTACAAATTAAGTGGAGCTCAACATGCAACTCCGTTGCATATTGACGAAACACCACATTCAAGTTATTTAGTTCAATCTCGTTTATGTACCCAACAATATTAAATGTTGTTAAACATGGCAAGAGGGTGAAGCAAATTAAAACTACCTATCTAGTCAAGTTTAAATGAGGCCGGAAACAACGAATAGCAATTCCGGAAAGTCCCCATGTGCATATTTCAGTTATGGTACTGTTCTGCCCTAAACACAATTTTAGAGTTGTTAAACATGCAAAGAGATGCCACCATGTTAAACTATGCATTTTTCTACCCCATTTACATATAAAGTTTATTAGGTTTGGAGCTACGGTTATTAAGTTATGGATTAAAGCATTTTAACATGGCATAGGAGCAAAATTTAAACAAACAACATTTTAAGCATTTTAAACATGGATGAAAGTTGCAAATTATTAAACTAGATGAAATTCTAGTCAAGTTTCATATATAAAGTTATTACATATGAAGCATTATTCATAAGTCATTATATGCATGAAGACTAGGGGTTTTTCTATAAAACTGTAAACTCTGGAATATTGGCAAAATTCGCAGGGCCAGGGAAAAAATATAGCGGGCCGAAACAGAGGCTGGCCCAACATGAGGAAAGAAAAACAAGAGGGCGTCGGAGCTGGCCTCACCATGGGCCAAGGCCCGTGAAGGCTGGCAGGCTCGCAGCGGGAGCTGGGCCGGAGGAGCCTGGGAGTAGCTGGGCCACAGCGGGAGAGGAGGCCGGCCCACGCAGCTGGCCAGTGCGGTCAACGCGTGGCTGGACCGGGCGAGCTCCTCTCGCGCGATCTGACGAAGCAGACAGCAGCTGTAGGGGACTGCAGCGGCGGACTTGCCGCGAGGGGAACCGGGCAGCAGGGCGGTGTCTTGCGATGGACTTGGCGTAGGCTTCGACGGGAATGAAGGGAGGCAGCGCGGGGCGGACCGGACTTGAGGAGGTCGTCGTCCATGGCGTCAGGCGTCCTGGTGGCTTCTGCGCTCGAAGCAGGAGAGCTGGCGCGCGGTTGGACTTGCAAGGAAGCGGCGGCGGCAGGAACTTGGCAGAGGACAGCGGATCCGGAAGATGGTGCGGCGGCGCGAGGGCGTCCCTCCCTGGAATGAGGCGGAGGCGACGGGAGGAGAAGTGGTGCAGAGGAGGCTCTGTTTTGGTGCTCGGACTGGTCGAAGACGAGTCCTGGAGGCCGGCGTCCATGCATCGGGGCGGCATGCTCCTCGTTCCCTGCAGCGATGGAGCTTGTGGACTTGCGTTCATGGGCGGTCTAGGGGTACCTGAGAGAGAGGAGGAACGGCATGAGAGAGAGGGAGACCGAGGAGGAAAGGGAATAAGAAGGAGCAGGGGAGGCAGGTGCGCTCGGGTGCAGCAGATCGAGTAGCTCGATCGGGAGGCGCGCTGGCTTCAGGTGAAGCTCTGGTTGGTGGGATAGGATTGAGAGGAGGAGGGGCTCGCTGGTTGGGTGGATCGGGGTGGATCTCGATGGGGATTTGGGAGAAGACTGCGGCGGCAACGGCAGGGACAAGTCCCCTAATTTCTAGGGTTTGACCAAAATGGACTGGGGGTGGACGAATATATACACCACGGGTTAGGTTAGGGGCTATCTCGTCCCTCCGATCAAAATCAGACGGTCAGGAAAAATAGGCTAGGGAGTCCAAATAAGAAAACGGAGACGTTTTGTAGATGTTTGGGGATGATCCGGACACAGCGGTAACGACTGTCCGGGTCGGGTCCGGGACAGATTTCGGACGCGCGTGGGAGGAGGTCCGCGGGCTGACGAGAGAGGTTAGGTAGGGCCTAGCGGTGAGAGGTAGTGCAAAAGGCAAAGGGCTGAGAAGGTAGAAGAGGAGAGGCCCGGCGACTGTTTCCGGAGACCGAAAACGTCTGACGTTAGACCGACTATATTGCCGCTTTAGTTATCTGTTGGGGCGTCAAACGAACTCCGAATGCGACAAAAATTGACAGGCGTCCTACCTACACTATAACAAGACCACATGCTAACTTTCATCCCATTCCGAGAACATTTTCCGGCCACTTATAAAATAATATTTCGAACATGCCACGGGCGCGTGCAAGTGTGTCTGGGCTCAGAACGGACAATGGAGAGAACGAGGAGGTCGGGACGGATGCAACTTTCGAAAAAATGATGATGCAATGCACATGATGACATGGCAAGATGCAACACGCAAGCAAATGACAAGGCAACAACATCGAATAACTGGAAGACACCTGGCACATCGGTCTCGGGGCGTTACAACACTCCACCACTACGAGAGGATCTCGTCCTGAGATCTAGAATGGCACCAGAGGGAAAACGGAAGAGAAAGAGAAGAGGTAAAACTAAGTTGCTTCTTTGACCAATGAGTGAAACCAAAGAACCTTGCGAGGTTAAACAATTTCGAGAAAAGAATACAACGAAGGTGAACAAAGTCGAAAACACTCCGTTAGAAAAGAGGAACAAAGAACATTGCGAAAGACCTTGAGGTTGAGGGGCAAGATATATATTGAAACCACTCTGGTAAAGAAGTTAAGCAAGACTTGATAAGATGAAAAGAACTTGAGCAAAAGGGTACAACACTCCGGTTAAATGGATAAGCATGAAAAGGACAAGGTCCTGACAAGAACGAGAAGAAGGGTAGAAGAGAGCAACAACATAATGCCTCCGGAAGAAAAGAGAGAATGGAATGGAATGAACAAAGTAGAAAACAAGATCTTGGCAGAGCACGCTTACAACAAAGGCTAGAATGGAGTTGTTGGATTGTCAACAACGAAAAGAACAAGGTTGTAGTGGACTTATGGAAACATCTCGAAATTATGAGGTGAAATTCTGCCACTACTAGAAACAATAGATTGGATTGATATAAACAAAGAGACGAGACTATTTCGCCGGGAGGATAAATGAAGAACTTGGGTCACTTATAAGCACCATAAATAGCAACAGTCCTTAGAGAAGGCTTTAGGAGAAACATGATACAAGATAAGTCCAACGAAGAGATTGGTGGATTTAAAATATCTCATTCTTGACAACATGTGAATCATGAAACACACAGAAATTGTCAAAAATGACATAATACTACCTCAAAAGATAAGATAGAGTGAATTGGACTTTGAGATGCAAGATGAAGAATGCTTGAGCTCCTCTACAAAAAATCTCGAAGAACACTTCGAGAAGGAATTAAATCCTTGATGAACCATCATATAGAACCACCATGAAGAACTCCGGTAACCAAAGAATAACGAAAAGAAAGAGAAGTTGAAAACACAAGGTGAATCCTTGTAACGATCTAGATGAATCTCCATGGTGATATAATTGAAATAGGTTGGAACTCCGGGCAAAAGAGAAGATGAAACAATTGAAATCGGGAATTTGATGAGCCTCCGGAATAGGGAATTGAGTTCACTCGATGAAACAAGAATAAGAATTACATTATGATTATCCTTCACTAATTAAATTGATGACAATCAACAGATTTGGCATATTACTTATTCTCGTAGAAAAAGATTAAGAGAGATATAACATAAACTTGAGAAAAGGTCTTCAACGAACCACCGGTAGGCTTGGAAAGAACGAATGAATTGATATGATAACGAATGAAGAGAACTCTTGAACGAACCACTGTAAGAATTGAAAATGAATGAAGTAAAGGGATGAATCACCGGGTAAGAATTGTGAAATGAACGAAGATACTTGAGACAATCTAGATACATGAGAACGAAGGGATCACGAACTGATTAGAGTTCACTTGAACGATGCACCGGTAAGATTGGAGAATGATAACTGAAAGCTGAGGATGGATAAACCTGAATTGATGGACTCTGGATAATCAAACTGAGAAGACTCTTGAATTGCTTCGGATGGGTGAAAAGAATTCTGACAATCGAAAACAATTATGAGAGGATGGCCTCGAACTAGAACCACGAATATCTGAGAGAACGGATAAGATATGGAGGTAAAACTCTTCTTCGGTCTTCAAGTGTTGAGAATGACGACGAGAAACACCACCAAGAATTATTGAGGCACTCCGGAATGAAGAATGGAAAGGTTGAGCCAACGATGAAAAGAATTTGAAAGATCTCGGAGAAATACATATGACTGATGATGAATCATCCTTACGTCAAACTTTGAAAATAATTTAGGATAGCTCTGGAAAAATAAGAAGAGTCAGGTAAGATCCTGGGAAAAGACTTGTGGGTTAGGGCCCACTGAGAAGAAACACCTTTGAAATGATTGCTTGAAAAGAGAGATTGCACCGATTGAATAAAATGGCTTGAATGAGATAACAACCTCGGAATAGGTTTGAACGGATCTTGAAGGAAAAGACGAGCCTTCCGAGATATCTTCAACACTCCGGAATAATTGAATAGCGAGAAATGAATGAATATGATGAGCACCGGCATGAGAAGGTATTTGAAACAAGGAAAAGGCATGTGATCAACACAGAAAGCTTGAATTGAATCCACCAGAGAAGAAAAGAATGAAGAATGACGAACGAGTAGAGCATCTTCAAGAGAACCACCGTGTAAGAACATTGATTGAAAAGAATGAAGAGACTTCACATCCATAAAATGGATAATGAATTAAAAAACTGAGTCCTTGAAGAAAATGGGTGGGAGGGCGGGAAGAACAAAGGCAATTTGGGACGGATTAAACAACACCGTTGAGAAGACTTGAGTTGATCTTGCGGATGTTGAAAAAGATTGGATCCACTAGAAGAGAAGCACACCGGTTGAAAAAGAATTAACATGACAAACTCGATGATCGAGAGGGATTAGTATTCACATAGAAATATGAGAACACCGCTTAGGAAAAGGCATGGGATAAACATTTGACAATGAAGCAACTCGAATACCACAACTCAAAAACAAAACAAAGATTGGCTTGTAGAATAAGCCGGAACAAACATATTTTAGAGATTTCGTCCGAAGTTTTCGTGGTGGGGCCTACATGGGCTCGATCGTACAGCACCATCATGTACAAGGCAGTGCACATGACATACGAAGCGCCCCCGAGTCAGCATAGCCAAGGACTCTTTAAGACACAAAGAGACCACTGTAAAACCAACCGTGGATAGGCGGACCACTAGACGTCGAACCCCAATTTCATATCATACATCTGTCGGAAAGATATCCTAAGAGCTACTTGAATTCCCACTTATAAACTCCCGAAATTTTCTGGTTATGCAATCAGGTGTTGGGGATACAGGGGAAGCATAATATCTCACCCAAAACTAACAAATCCTACATCCAGCTGTATCCATCCTTCAACACATAACTAAGAAACCTTCAGAAATTGTTTACCTCAACCTTCGAAAAGCATCTGTTATACGAGTTATGGCAATACTCCCGAACTCCCGCCCCAGTACTGGGTGGCGTCGAGGTTATCTCACCAACAACTGCATAAAAGAGATTTTCGATGTTGTCGAAACTCAGATATTCCAGAATTGCAATGATAAAATTGTGACAACAACACATCGGAGCTCAACTCCCCGGGACACTGCCACAACCCCTAAATGTCAGGAGGCACCAAGAACAATGTTCTCGTCACAAAACCATCGGAACAATTCCAAGATACCCACGTGATCCTAAAAAAATATTTAGTGAAATTTGAGAAGAGAAGAGTTAAAATTCTACGTCAGGATGCCTCACCAGACCGACGAAGGGACTGAGGAGTAAAAAGAATTCCTAACTCTCCGATATATAATTCCTAAATGACTCAAAACATTTTTCTAGACTCAACAACGCCAACGATTCGATCAAGCAGGGGGCTCCTAAGTCGGGGAAGGCTCTGATACCAACCTGTAACGCCCTTGATGCGGCTATATCTCCTACGTGTCGAAGCACGACTTAGAGGCATAACTGCATTGAAAGCAATGTCGCAAGTGAGGTAATCTTCACAACAACCCATGTAATGAATAAGGGGGAAAGAGGTACATAGTTGGCTTACAATCGCCACTTCACACAATACATGAATAAAGCATTACATCAACCAGATACAATCAAGGTCCGACTATGGAGCCAAAATAAAAGAAGACTACCCCAAATGCTACACAGATCCCCGATCGTCCCAACTGGGCTCCACTACTGATCAACTGGAAATGGAAACAACATAACGAACACGATCTTCATCGAGCTCCTCCTTGAACTCAGTTGCGTCACCTGCACGGTATCATCGGCACCTGCAAGCTGGTTTTAGAAGTATCTGTGAGTCACGGGGACTCAGCAATCTCACACCCTCGCGATCAAGACTATTTAAGCTTATAGGTAGGGAAAAGGTATGTGAGGTTGAGCTGCGGCAAGCACTAGCATATATGGTGGCTAACATATGCAAATGAGAGCGAGAAGAGAAGGCAAAGCATGGTCGAGAAACTATGATCAAGAAGTGATCCTAGAACAACCTACATCAAACATAACTCCAACACCGTGTTCACTTCCCGGACCTCTCCGAGAAGAGACCATCACGGCTACACACGCGGTTGATGCATTTTAATTAAGTCAAGTGTCAAGTTCTCTACAACCGGACATTAACAAATTCCAATCTGCCCATAACCACGGGCACGGCTTTCGAAAGTTCAAAACCCTGTAGGGGTGTCCCAACTTAGCCCATCACAAGCTCTCATGGTCAATGAAGGATATTCCTTCTCCCAGGAAGACCCGATCAGGCTCGCAATCCCGGTTACAAGACATTTCGACAATGGTAAAACAAGACCAGCAAAGCCACCCAGATGTGCCGACAAATCCTGATAGGAGCTGCACATATCTCATTCTCAGGGCACACCGGATGAGCAAGACATCGGGTAGGCCAGCCCAGAGTTGCCCCTGGTAGCCCCGGATATCGCTCAGTTGGACCAACACTTAGAGAAGCACTAGCCTGGGGGGGTTAAATAAAGATGACCCTTGAGTCGGCTGACCCAAGGGAAAGAAAAGGCTAGGTGGCAAATGGTAAAACCAATGTTGGGCCTTGCTGGAGGAGTTTTATTCAAGGCGAACTGTCAAGGGGTTCCCATTATAACCCAACCGTGTAAGGAACGCAAAATCAAGGAACATAACACCGGTATGACGGAAACTAGGGCGGCAAGAGTGGAACAAAACACCAGGCATAAGGCCGAGACTTCCACCCTTTACCAAGTATATAGATGCATTAATTAAATAATAGATATTGTGATATTACAACCAATATCCATGTTTCAAACATGGAACAAACTCCAATCTTCACCTGCAACTAACAACGCTATAAGCGGGGCTGAGCAAAGCGATAACGTAGCCAAACAACGGTTTGCTAGGACAAGATGGGTTAGAGGCTTGGCTTAGCAATGTGGGAGACATGATAAAGCAAGTGGTAGGTATCACAACATAGGCATAGCAAAAGAGCGAGAAACTAGCAAGCAAAGATAGAAGTGGTTTCGGGGGTATGGTCATCTTGCCTGAAATCCCGCAAGGAAGAAGAACGAGTCCATGAAGAAGATAAACGGACGTAGTCGAACAGATCCTCACAAACGCAACATTATCGGAACCAACCCGAAGAAGCAACACCAGAAAGAAGCAAACAACATAGTAAACAACCACCACATAAGCATGATATGATGCACAACAAAGTATGATGCATGTCCGGTTTAATGAGGCATGGCATGGCAAAATGCACAAACAATCCTACAAATTAAGTGGAGCTCAACATGCAACTCCGTTGCATATTGACGAAACACCACATTCAAGTTATTTAGTTCGATCTCGTTTATGTACCCAACAATATTAAATGTTGTTAAACATGGCAAGAGGGTGAAGCAAATTAAAACTACCTATCTAGTCAAGTTTAAATGAGGCCGGAAACAACGAACAACAATTCCATAAAGTCCCCATGTGCATATTTCGGTTATGGTACTGTTCTGCCCTAAACACAATTTTAGAGTTGTTAAACATGCAAATAGATGCCACCATGTTAAACTATGCTTTTTTCTACCCCATTTACATATAAAGTTTATTAGGTTTGGAGCTACGATTATTAAGTTATGGATTAAAGCATTTTAACATGGCATAGGAGCAAAATTTAAACAAACAACATTTTAAGCATTTTAAACATAGATGAAAGTTGCAAATTATTAAACTAGATGAAATTCTAGTCAAGTTTCATATATAAAGTTATTACATATGAAGCATTATTCATAAGTTATTATATGCATGAAGACTAGGGGTTTTTCTGTAGAACCGTAAACTCTGGAATATTGGCAAAATTCGCAGGGTGAGGGAAAAAATATAGCGGGCCAAAACAGAGGCTGGCCCAACATGAGGAAAGAAAAACAAGAGGGCGCCGGAGCTGGCCTCACCATGGGCCAAGGCCCGTGAAGGCTGGCAGGCTCACAATGGGAGCTGGGCCGGAGGAGCCTGGGAGTAGCTGGGCCGCGGCGGGAGAGGAGGCCGGCCCATGCAGCTGGCCAGCACGGTCAACGCGCGGCTGGAATGGGCGAGCTCCTCTCGCGCGATCTGACAAAGCAGACAACAGCGGTAGGGGACTGCAGCGGCGGACTTGCCGCGAGGGGAACCGGGCAGCAGGGCGGTGTCTTGCGAGGGACTTGGCGTAGGCTTCAACGGGAATGAAGGGAGGCAGCGCGGGGCGGACCGGACTCTAGGAGGTCGTCGTCCATGGCGCCAGGCGTCCTGGTGGCTTCTGCGCTCGAAGCAGGAGAGCTAGCGCGCGGTTGGACTTGCAAGGAAGCGGCGGCGGGAGGAACTTGGCGGAGGACGGCGGATCCGGAAGTTGGTGCGGCGGCGCGAGGGCGTCCCTCCCTGGAACTAGGCGGAGGCGACGGGAGGAGAAGTGGTGCAGAGGAGGCTCTGTTTTGGTGCTCGGACTGGTCGAAGACGAGTCCTGAAGGCCGGCGTCCATGCATCGGGGCGGCATGCTCCTCGTTCCCTGCAGCGGTGGAGCTTGTGGACTTGCGTTCATGGGCGGTCTAGGGGTACCTGAGAGAGAGGAGGAACGGCATGAGAGAGAGGGATACCGAGGAGGAAAGGGAATAAGAAGGAGCAGGGGAGGCAGGCGCACTCGGGTGCAGCAGATCGAGCAGCTCGATCGGGAGGCGCGCTGGCTTCAGGTGAAGCTCTGGTTGGTGGGATAGGATTGAGAGGAGGAGGGCCTCGCTAGTTGGGTGGATCGGGGTGGATCCCGATGGGGATTTGGGAGAAGAGTGCGGCGGCAGCAGCAGGGACAAGTCCCCTAATTTCTAGGGTTTGACCAAAATGGACTGGGGGTGGACGAATATATACACCACGGGTTAGGTTAGGGGCTATCTCGTCCCTCTGATCAAAATCGGACGGTCGGGAAAAATAGGCTAGGGAGTCCAAATAAGAAAACGAAGACGTTTCGTAGATGTTTGGGGATGACCCGGACACAGCGGTAACGACTGTCCGGGTCGGGTCCGGGACAGATTTCGGACGCGCGCGGGAGGAGGTCCACGGGCTGACGAGTGAGGTTAGGTAGGGCCTGGCGGTGAGAGGTAGTGCAGAAGGAAAAGGGCTGAGAAGATAGAAGAGGAGAGGCCCGGCGACTGTTTCCGGAGACCGAAAACGTCCGACGTTAGACCAACTATATTGCCGCTTTAGTTATCCATTGGGGCATCAAATGAACTCCGAATGGGACGAAAATTGACAAGCGTTCTACCTACACTATAACAAGACCGCATGCCAACTTTCATCCCATTTCGAAAACATTTTCCAACCACTTATAAAATAATATTTCGAACATGCAAGTGTGTCTGGGCTCAGAACGGACAACGGAGAGAACGAGGAGGCCGGAACGGCTGCAAGTTTCGAAAACATGATGATGCAATGCACATGATGACATGGCAAGATGCAACACGCAAGCAAATGACAAGGCAACAACAGCGAATAACCGGAAGACACCTGGCACATCGGTCTCGGGGCGTTACAAGTTCCCATGAGCTTGATGGTTTCACTGGATGGAACTTCATCTAGCACATTTGGCAGGTGCTCTTGTTGCGAGCCGTTAGTCTCATCGAACCGCACATCCATAGTTTCAACCACTTTATAGTGAAAGAGGTTGAAGACTGAGGAGTGTGAGTCCTTTCCGTATCCAAGCATAAAACCTTCACGTGCTTTCGGTGCAAATTTTGAAGTGTGATGTGGATCCTTGATCCAGCACCTGGCACCAAATACTCTGAAGTAACTGACATTTGGCTTCTTACCAGTAAGGAGCTCATAGGATGTTTTGTTCAGAAGCTTGTGAAGATAAACACGGTTGATGATATGGCATGCAGTATCAATGGCTTCAGGCCAGAACTTTCTTGGAGTCATGTATTCATCGAGCATCGTCCGGGCCATCTCAATAAGTGTTCTGTTCTTGCATTCCACGACGCCATTTTGCTGCGGCATGTACGGAGCTGAGAATTCATGAGTGATGCCCAAAGTATCAAGATAAGTGTCGAGGCCAGTGTTCTCGAATTCAGTTGTCACACCCTAGCTAGTCATGCATCAGAGTGTGTGCATCATGTTTAAAATTCCATTTAATTTGAAATGGGGATTTGTGAAACCCTTAGAATCATTTTTGAAAATGATCCAAATAAAAATTTCTCCAAAAAGGTCCAAGAAAATGCTCATGTTGCTCTCTGAAAATATTGGACAGAGATAAAAATCAAACCAATATTTTTAAGAGCCTATAGGTATTTATTTTGGGCATTTGGAATTAATGCATAAATATTTGCTTTGGAAATATATTAGTTATATATATTAATATATGTCCAAATATTATGCCAATTATAAAGGAGCTCTGGAATAATATATCTAGCTCCTGCAAAAATTGGCATAAGGTAAATAAATGATTTAATATTTTATTTAAATCAAAACAAATGCCAGAAATTAGAAAAAGAAAAATAAATAAAAGGAGGAGCTTACCTGGGCTCCTCCCTGTGCAGCCCAGCCAGCTGGCCGGCCCAGCCAGCAGGCGGCCCAGCCCGCCTCCCTCCTCTGTCGTCTTCGTCTTCGACAGAGGGAGGGGAGTGTGGCCGGCGCGCGCGCGCGCCACCGCGCCACGCCACCTGCTCGCCTGCCTGCCTGCCCTCCCCTCCTCGTCTCGATGCCCCGGACGACGCCACGCCCTCCCCCCTGCTCTCTCTCACTCTCCCTCGGTTCCTCCCTCCTCTCCCTCGCTCCCTCTCTCACGGCCGAACACCACCATCGCCGCCGTTCGCCATAGCAGCCGTCACCGGCCACCCCTCGCCCCTCCGCTGAGCCCAGGAGCTCCGCCTCGACCCCCTCTTCCTCCCCACCGATCCACGGGTCTCCGGAAGCCCTGCATCGCCGCCCACGTCGCCGTTCCCCTCCTCGGCCACCGGAGATCGTCGCCGTCGAATCGGGAGCTACCGGACGTCCCCGAGCCCGCTAACCATCCCTGCAGCTCCGCGGTGAGCCACTGACCCGATCCCCCCTTGCCCCGTCGTCCCTAGCATCCTGTAGCTGCCGCCCCCTTGAGCTCCGAAGCTCGCCGCCGCCGTGCCTCGTCGCCGTCGTGGCCACAGTCACCGTAGCGCCCAACCGAGCACACCCACGTCCTCACCGCACCGCGTAGAAGCCGTAGGTGCCAACCCCGCATCTCCGCAGCCGTTGTAGCCTCGACCCCGAGCTCAACCGAGCTCCGGCAGCCGCCACGGTCGTCGCCGTCGTCGGTACCGGCCACCACAGGCACGGCCACCACCACCGTTCGACGCGCGGGAGCAAGGGCTCTCCAACGAGCCCAAGCACGGCCTCGCCCGTGCCCTGTAGCGCGTTTCCGCATCGCGCCGCCGTCTCGGGACCCGCCGGCGTCATGTCGCCGGTGGGTTTGACCTGTTTGACCTGGGGTTTGACCCCCCCAGGGTCACTGACGCGTGGGCCCCGTCGGCCAGGTGGTCAGATTAGTGCTAATCACCGCTTAATTAACCCCCCTGACACTGACAGTGGGCCCCAGCGTCACTAACCCCTAAATAGGAAAAAATTAACCCTGTTAAAACCCCCCTGTCACTGACGTGTGGACCCCACACGTCAGGTTTGACCCCAGCCAGCCGCAGTTGACCACTGACGTCATGCTGACGTCATGCTGGCGCAATATTTATATTTCTGGATTTAAATTAAATCAGGAAATTCCAGAATATTATTTAAACTTCAAAAATTCATAACTTTTATTCTGTAACTCCAAATTGGACAAATTATATATGAAAAATGATCAGAAAAATCCAATCTATCCATCTGTACTATTTTCATGCATGATCAAACAAGTTAAATTGATGTTTTAAGCAGAACAAGGAAAAGCACTTAAAAAGGCCATGTTTGAGTTTGAAATTTGAATCTTTGATTCAAATTGGTTCAAACCCTTCTGGTTTTAGTTGCATTAGCCCAACACACTCATATTGCCATGTTTCATGCATGCATCATATTGTTGCACATTGTTTGGTGATGGTTGTGTATCGGTGTTCTTTGCGGCAGGTTCTGCCTCCGAGGAGTACCGTGAATACCCTAACGAAGAACCGTATCAGTGCATCGAACCATCAGTCAAGCAACCAACCATTTGATCATATCGATACAATCCCATGTTCTCGCTCCTGCTCTCTTTTACTGCATTAAGACAACGCGTTTCAAACTGCTGTGTGCTACGGTAGTTGAACCCATTTCCTCTGCATGACCTGTCATTGCCACAGTAACTAGATGAAACCCACTAGCATGTGTAGGAGTTGATTGAGCCATATGTATGTGTTGTTCCTACCTTGCTATGCCTGCTATGCTTAGAGTCGTGTCAGGTCTGGTTCATCTGGGTGATGGCTAGAGTGAAATGATTATGTCGGTAATGAGAGTGGTGTGGTGAACACGATTTGGTAAAGGTATCGATGAGAGGCCATGTAGGAGTACATGGTGGGTTGTTTCATTGAAGCCGACCTTAAGCACTGAGATCTGTATGTGCGATTTAAGATACAGCTACTACCATGCATTGGGCCCTGAAATATGACCCCGCTCGACTTCTTATTCACCCTAGCTCTCTGTCCAGGAGTTGCAAGTAGTTTCTGGTGTTTGTAGCCTACTGGAGGCCGTGGACAGCGCTGACCGTAGGGGTGGGCTGTGATGCGGTAGGTACGTGGCCGGGTGTACCGAATACCCGTTAGGTATCTCGGGAACCCTGTTCACATCGTTCGGGGCCGTATGGGAAACCTCGACCGGACTCCCTGCGGATGGAACCTGAATAGGCGATAAACCTGGACTAGAGGCTTAAGTGTTTAGGTAGGTCGTGGTCTACACCCACGTCGGCTTTCGCTTGAAGTCTGCCGAGCACATGTCGTGTGCAGACGCTAAGTGGTGGAAACATGTATGAAGAAGTACACCCCTGCAGGGTTATCATAATCTATTCGAATAGCCACGTCCGCGGTAAAGGACTACTTGGTTGCCTATACAGTTCATAGACAAGTAAATGGAAACTACTAAAAGCCTCAAGATAAGTGTGAGTGCCGAGGATGGCTCTTCCGTAGGAAGACGGAGGCGGATCCTCGGTAGTGTATTGAAGTGGTGAGTAGTGGACTCGTGTGCGCAAAACCTTTTCAAGTTGAGGTATCGTAGGATAGTCTAGCCAAGAGTCAAAGCTGGCTTGCTGCAATAACTCCACCAACCCTTCTTGATAATATGCATGTATGTAGGATCTGATGTAAGTCTTGCTGAGTACCTTTGTACTCATGTTGCTATAATTTATATTTTTACAGAAGACGCTGCAACCCCTTCTGATGGGTTCTATGTAGACATTGACATCAACGAGTAGGCTAAAGACCCAGGTGGTGACCCTGAGCTTGTGAAGGACCACATAGTATAGCCAGGCTTTCCAAGCCTCTTTTATTTTACTAGTTGTCTGTACTCAGACAAGTTACTTCCGCTGCTGGTTTGTATGACTGTATGACTTGAATGCTGGGTCGTGTGACCCGTACCTTTGTGTATGCTATGTATGGCTCCCTGAGCCTTAAATAAAGTACTTGTGTCATAGAGTCATGTTGTGATGCTTCGTTGTATTTGCACATATCGAGCATATTGTGTGTATGATTGAAATGCTTGGTATGTGTGGGATCTGACTATCTAGTTGTTTATCTTTAGTAGCCTCTCTTACCGGGAAATGTCTCCTAGTGTTACCACTGAGCCATGGTAGCTTGCTACTGCTCTAGGACACTTAGGCTGGCCGGCATGTGTCCTTCTTCGTTCCTGTGTCTGTCCCTTCGGGGAAATGTCACGCTTTGAGTACCGGAGTCCTGTTAGCCCGCTACAGCCCGGTTTACCGGAGTCCTGCTAGCCCAGTGCTACAGCCCGGACCCACTTGCTGATGACCGACACGTTCGAAGCTGGGTCATGGATGCCTGTCCCTGTAAGTCTGTGCCACTTTGGGTTTACGACTAGTCATGTCAGCCCGGGCTCCTTATCATATGGATGCTAGCGACACTATCATATACGTGAGCCAAAAGGCGCAAACGGTCCCGGGCAAAGGTAAGGCGACACCCGTGGGGATACCGTGCGTGAGGCCGCAAAGTGATATGAGGTGTTACCGGCTAGATCGATGTGACATCGAGTCGGGGTCCTGACATCAGTGCCATTGTCACTTCTAATGTGCTTGATCTTGACGCCATAGTTGTTCATGGCTCGATTGGCGAAGCGTCTGAAGACATCCTGCACTTCAGTCCTGTAGAGGATTATATGCACCCAAGTATATCTTGAATAATCATCAAGAATGACGAAGCCATAGAGACAAGCAGTAGTAGTAAGAGTTGAGTAGTGAGTGGGACCAAAGAGGTCCATGTGGAGCAGTTCGAAGGGTTGAGTCGTTGTCATGATTGTCTTCGAGGGATGCTTGGCCCTCGTCATCTTTCCTGCTTCACAGGCACCGCATAAGTGATCCTTCTTGAACTTGACGCCCTCAATGCCTATGACGTGTTTCTTCTTTGCAAGAGTGTGTAAGTTCCTCATGCCAGCATGCCCTAGCCTCCAATGCCAGAGCCAGCATTCTGAAGCTTTTGCTAGAAGACATACGGCAAGCTGTGGTCCTGTTGAGAAATCTACCACGTACAAATCATCTTTCCGATACCCTTCAAAGAGTAGAGACTTGTCAGATTCCATTAGAACAAGGCAACGATATTTTCCAAATATCACAATCATGTTTAAATCGCAAAGCATTGAGACAGACATTAAGTTGAAACCAAGGGATTCAACAAGCATCACTTTATCCATGTGTTGATCCCTTGAGATTGCAACTCTACCTAGACCCAATACCTTGCTTTTACCAGTATCACCAAATGTGATGTGACTCTTGTCAGATGGACGTAAAGTTGAGTCCATGAGAAGACTTCACTTGCCAGTCATGTGATTAGTACACCCACTATCAGTAATCCATTCTAAAGCAGCTAGTGTCATACCCTAGAGAGCAATTAGGGGGATATGCTTCACGAAGAGAATTGTGAAGCATAAACATTTGACGAGCAAGTGGATTATGAAAGCTTAGATCGAGGTTAGGACTGATAGGGCAAGTAACAAGCGACTCAGAAACAAAATACATAATAAGACCATTTGGGCATTTGATCTTGTGCCCTGCAAGATGTTTAAGGTCCCCAGCAATAGCTTCAGACGAATTTGATTTTTGGTTGGAGACCCTTCCCTGCAAAAGAGAGTTAAACTTTCTTAGCCACCCACATCTTCAAGGGTGGCTTCGAAGCAATGAGTCTAAGTGCAGCATCTGAGAACTTTGGCTTTAGTGCCCTAGCAAATAGTCTTGCAGGTGGACAATAGTACTCATAAGAATAAGCAGAGTAGTTCTTGGTCTTATGAACATGGCGGTTTGATGAAACACGCTCATATTCATAGGCATGAGTATGGTTTCCCTGCAAAACATTTGCGTTAGTGCGACTCAGGTGAGTCCTTTGTCTGTATGAAGCCTTTGGACCATATGAAGCCTGTGGTCTGGGGTTTGTCTTCTTCATTTGTGGTGTCATGACGACATTCACAGGAAGATTCTCCAACCACTTTTTTGGCACCCAGACTTTCTTCATAGGTGGCCCATTCCTGCAGTTAGTACCAATATACCTGGCAAACACTTCGCCATTCTGATTCTTAAACAGTTTATAGTTTGTATCAAGGGATTCATCAAGAACAATGGGATTGGCACAAGTGAAGCCAGACAGTGTGGTTGGATCCACTGGAGGTTCCTTTGCAGCAACCCATGTGGTTTTGGGGTACTGCTCAGGTTTCCAGTAAGAGCCATCAGCATTCATTTTCCTTTCGAACCCAAGACCCTCTTTCCTAGGGTTTTGGTTCAGGATCTGCCTTTTGACGACATCACATAGTGTCTGATGCCCTTTGAGACTTTTGTACATCCCTGTTTCAAGCAATGTCTTCAACCTAGCATTTTCATCAGCAATAGCAGTGGTATCCTCAGCAAAGGGGTTAGTTACCACATCAACAGTTGAAGATATTGCAATAGTAGCAGCAGTAGAACATTCAGCAACAGAAGTAGCATTGTCACGCTCAATGCATTTAAGACATGGTGGTTCAAATCCTTCCTTAGCGGAACTGATCTGTTTGGCGCGAAGTGACTCGTTTTCCTTTTGAAGATCTTCATGAGCCGCTCTCAATTTCTCAAGATCTTGCTTCCTTTGAAGATAATCATAGGAAAGCTTTTCATGAGTTGTTGAGAGCGTTTCATGACGACTTTAAAGTTCCTCATACTTAACATGAAGATTTTTTATGTCTTCAATTAAGGACTGAGATTGAGTCATTTCAGCGTCTAACAGGTCATTGCTTTTGTCTAACAGTTTTTGAATATGTTCCATAGCTTTCTGTTGTTCAGTTGCAATTTTAGCAAGTGTTTTGTAGCTGGGTTTGGAACCACAATCAGAGTCATCTTCACTGGATGTTTGATAGTGAGTAGTGTGTGTGTTTACCTTGGCACCGCGTGCCGTGAAGCAGTATGTGGGAGCAGAGTAGTCCTTGTCATTTGCATCGGCGTCGGTGATAAAGTCATTGTCTTCAGTGTTGAAGATGGACTTGGCAACGTATGTTGTAGCCAGACTTGCAACGCCAGAATCGGACTCCTCCTCAGACTCCTCCTCCACCTCCTCAGAAGTGGACTCCTCCTCTGAATCCATTTCCTTGCCAACAAACGCACGAGCCTTGCCAGATGAGCTCTTCTTGTGTGATGAAGACTTTGAGGAAGTCTTTGAGTATTTCTTCTTCTTCTTGTCGCCAGAATCATACTCCTTGCTCTTCTTCTTCTTGTTGTTCTCATTGTCCCACTGTGAACACTCGGAGATGTAGTGGCCAGGTTTCTTGCACTTGTGGCATGTTCTCTTCTTGTAGTCATGAGCAGAAGCTTCATCATTCCTTGAGCTTGATCGTGAAGACTTTCTGAAGCCTTTCTTCTTGGTGAATTTTTGGTACTTCTTCACAAGCATAGCAAGCTCCTTTCCAATGTCTTCAGGATCATCGGAACTGCTGTCAGATTCTTCTTCAGATGAGGAGACAGCTTTTGCCTTCAAGGCACGTGTCGGTGTCAAAACCGGCGGATCTCGGGTAGGGGGTCCCAAACTGTGCGTCTAGGATCAATGGTAACAGGAGGCAGGGGACACGATGTTTACCCAGGTCCGGGCCCTCTTGATGGAGGTAATACCCTACGTCCTGCTTGATTGATATTGATGATATGAGTATTACAAGAGTTGATCTACCACGAGATCGTAGAGGCTAAAACCCTAGAAGCTAGCCTATGGTATGATTGTTGTATATGATCCATCGACTAGCCTGGCCTCGGTTTATATAATGCACCAGAGGCCTAGGATAACAAGAGTCCTAGCCGAATACGCCGGTGGGGAGGAGTCCTTGTCTTGATCACCAAGTCTTGTGGAATCTTCCATGTATGCGGCAGCTGTCCGAACTGGCCCATGAGTATACGGCCATGGGAGTCCTCGGCCCAATCTAACAAATCGGGAGACAACGTGGTGAGTACCCCCTAGTCCAGGACACCGTCAGTATCCCCCTGAACCGGTCTTCAAGTTAGGGACGCTCCTCAATTCTTCCAAACTATTCTTCATCTTTGGTTGTCGGTCTTGAAAACTGGTTCAACAAATCTTCTCATCTTCGATCTTGAGGATCGCCGAAATGCATTCAACGAGTTTACACATCGGGTATCCGAGGAGCCCCTTTAAGTTTCCAGCCTTTATCAATGCCTTGTTATTTTTATGCCACACCTCGGGTTTGAAGTTGTTCCCGGGAGGCAGTGTCCTCTTGCGTCCGAGCTCTAACGCCGGGCTGCATTCGAGGTATCTTTTGCAATCGAGCACCAATGTCGGACTGCTTCCGAGCTCTAACGCCGAAATGTATCCGAGCTCCCATGTCGGACTGTGTCCAAGCTCCAACACCGGACTATATCCAAGATGTCATAGATCATCTTGGTCCAAAAAAGTTGAAGGAGTTTAGCCGAGCTTAATGCTAGAAATGCCCTCTATGGAGCCAGCCACTAGCGCCCGAGCTTTATGCTGGACTGCTTCCGAGGTGGTGCACCACCCCGACTGTGGGCCAATTTTTTGTCAATATTTTTGATTGGTGCAATTTATTCTCTGCCGAGATATATAGCTAGTAACCATCAACGTGTGTATCGGTTTAAAACCCGATATGCACTTGAAGGATGATGTAAGACCACTGATCCCAGTAGCCGCTGAGACTCAGGTTGATTTGCAAAATCGGCCTGAGGATCAAGTCCTAGCTCGCCAGAATACTTCGGAATACAAAAAGCGGCATGCTCAGTCCTCGAGACTCAGGTTGGGTGCGGCCGACCAACCTGAGGATCATAATCTCCTCGGAAACTGTATTGCACTTAAAATTTTCTGCATTGGACATGCAATGCAGTAGCCCCCGAGACACTGGTCGGGTGGCAACACCAGATCAGGGGCTCGATGTGCCCCTTTAATATTTGTAAATAATAAGCCCGAAGCCCAGTAGCCCTCGAGCCTTAATGCGGGCATGGGTGGCCTAATTAAGGATCGATATCCATAGTAAAATCACAAATTATGTGTAATGACTCTATGTATCCAAGTACTTTACATCCTTAATGCTCGGATCCGCATTGTACAAAACTTTGTTGACCGACCATCGGCTTCCACCTCCTCGGCTAGTAGCCGAGGAGTGTTTGTCCTACTTTATAAAGCCTTTACGGGGGCAAAGATTTACGACAAACAAGGCAATTTGGCCATACGGTTTTATAACAAAGGTACGTAGAGAGATATGTTATATTACTGTTTAACATAAGAAATGTCTTCCAAAGAAAATAGTCCCGCTATTGGATCCTTTCTTTGGGTTGTCATGCTAAGCATGATCATGAAACCTCAGCTCTAATGTAAGAGCACAATATCGAGGATTTAGTTTGGGAGGCCAGTTAATAGTCCCCGGTAGTGTTCGGCGATAGTTGAGGTCAAGCCGTAAACACTTCGGCCATTGTAATGAATGGCCCGTCATTTAACACCGTCATCGGATTGCTGACCAGTTTAGCTTATTGTGACAGTCAGTTTTTGGCTTTCTCCACTGAGGTGCTTAACCATGTGAGCTGGAAGCACAATCGCAGTGGTTCTCCCTTTGCACACCTAGCCGAACAAAGCGGAACGTAGGAGGCAAGCGCAGGAGCCGGACAACCCAACTATTGACCGAAGACACAATTCGAAACCAATGCATATATAGTGAGATCCGAGAATGTTTTTGCCGAATCTATAAAGGTGTCCGGCATTGCACTGTGAGACTTGTGCTGGAAACACACAAATAGTTTAAAAGTGCCAAAAAGCTTGGAAAACCAAGAAACATCAGTAAAAACATGACGTCCGAACAAGATCAAGTGTTCGGTGCCAATTAGAAAATTGGAAGAGAAAGAAAAAATTGTGCTTCTGTCGTGTTTTGACAACGACCAAGAAGAAAACATATTTACAGCTCATATATAAATTTTAAGAGCCCCCAAGTGACTTGGGTAAGAATTTTATGTATAATGATTGTATGTACCGAAGTACTTATATCATATTTGTGTTCGCCCGAACTTTAAACGCGTCTTAACCGACCGTCGGCTTCTCCCTCTTCGACCAAGGGCCGAAAAGTGTCATGTACTCCGCCTGTCGAGAGTATCAACGGTGTTTCCAATGACCAGGCAATCAGGCCATAAGGCTGTAACAGACAAAGCGCGCTCAGGGAACTTATGCTATATTACTAACGAAGTGTAAGAAGCATCTTCGAAGAAAATAGTACCCCCACTGATACCTTTCTTCGGTGCTCATTATTACTATGAGACTTGTGCAATAGATTTTTTTGTACTCATGAGTTCCGCTGTGTGCCGACCATGCTTGAAAACAATAAGAGCGCTAGCTTTCGACTTCACCCAGTCTGAGGTCAGAGCTCGGATGACCCGGTCGTGACAATCGTTGTCGGGGAAACTGATCCACGAACACCTATGGGGCCAGCGGACCGGGCCCCTTTCGGTTCGGCGGGGGGCGGAGATCGCACGAAGAGCAGATCGAGGCGAAGCACACGAGCAGTTTACCCAGCTTCGGAGCTCTCCGGAGAGATAACACTCCTACTGCTGCTTGTCTGGTTGTATTATCTTGTGTTCTTGCCCTAGAGAGAGAGAGCGTAGTGTTTTTCTGGGTCCCGAACTTGTCGAACTTCGCGAACCAGTCGAACCGAACCCTCTCTACGTTGCGCATGGGCCTCCTTTTATACGCTAAAGGGGTCACCGACAGGTGGCAACGCAGAGAAGGGTACAAATGTAAAAAGTGAGGTGGTTGGTACAGTTACTTGTACAGTGCACCCTACCTAACCCTGATGGCAGGGGACAAGGGCATTAAATGCCCGTCTGAGTCGCCCAAACAGTGCAAAAAAGGATCGTTAGGGGCGCCACCGTTCGCCACGATGGCGATCTTGTCAGCTTCGCATGCCACTGCGCACCGCTGGCTCCACAGCCTCCCGCCACGCGCGCCTGGAGAGGCCCCCAAAGCGACACGTTGGTGGATGCACTGGAGCGTGGGCACAGAGTGGCCGCCTGCCGCGGCAACTGCCTTGCCGCTGTTGTTATCTTGTCGGGTCCGGAGGCTTGTCGCTCACCGGGCCTCGAGGTACCTTGGTTGGTCTTCCCGGCAAGCTCCTCTTGCCGGGGCCTTGTTGCCTTGCCGGAGCGCGTGGCGCGTCACGGCAAGTTCCTTGGAGTGCCTCGGTTGGCCTTCCCGGAAAGCTCCTCTTGCCGGGGCCTTGTCTCCTGAGCTTAAATACTTTGTTCTTCAATGGCTCCAAGGGAACCACGAAGGATCTTGGTGTTAGCCCGGCAAGCCTTGCCGCGGGGTGCTGCAACTACCCGTGCACAAGTTCGGGGTACTAGGGTACCCTTATTCTAGTACACCGACAGGAGCCCCCGGGCCTGGGCCAGACACGGTGCCGAGCGCTGTTGGGCCAGGCCCAAGACAGTGCACGGGCACATGTGGACTGGGCCACACCGAATCTCGCTTCGCATCCACCGCGCTCTCCCCTAACGGCACGCGTTGAATGCGGCATCGTGGGAGAGATCGTGGGTGGTTCTTTATTCGGAAGGGCGAAACGTCCGCCCCGTCCCTCTTTATAAGCAGAGGAAACAGGGGCAGTTCGTTCCCCCTCGCTGGTTGCTACTACTCCATCTTCACGAACCTCCGCCGCTCCCCCCCCTTCTTCTTGAAGCCGAGAGAGCAGCGCTCCGCCCCCCATTGCCACCAGCATCACCAACGCCATCGACCTCCCCCACCACCTCCGCCATGGCTCCGAAAGCCGACAAGGGAAAAGGCGTGAAGTCGGCCGAGGCGCAGCGGCTCGCGGCGCTGCAGAAGGAACGGGCGATCTTCTCCCCCCAGCTCGGCGTGAAGGAGTTGAGGGAGTACTTCTACCTCTTTTGGGCGACGGAGACGCGTGCGCATCCGCGCACGAGGGTACTCCCGGCCGCTGCTTCGGAGCTGGCTCCAAACGGGTACCCATTCTTCGCGCTATTCTTCTATTGCGGGCTCTGCCCGCCCTTCTCGGAGTTCTTCTGCGATATCATGAACACCTACGGCTTCCGCCTCCTTGACTTCACCCCCAACGCCGTTCTGACCATGGCAGTTTTCGCACATTTGTGCGAAAACTTTGTCGGAGTCCACCCGAGTGTTGCCCTTTTCCGCCACTTCTTCATACCTCGGGTAGAGAGAGGAGAGCCGCTTGCCGGAGGGATCGCCTGGATCTCGAGAGTCGGCAAGAAGGAGGCGTACTTGGAGGGTGAGCTCCACAGCAAGTGGGAGGAGTGGAGAGCGGAGTGGTGCTGGATCGTCGAGGAGATCCGCAGCCCTTCACCGCCGTGCGCCAAGCTCCAATAGTGCGCAGCAATGACTGGAGCAACGTGGCCCCGGAAGACGAGAGGCTGAAGATCGCCATTACTAGGATCCTTCGCCTCAGGCTTGCCGGGCTCACTGTAGGCGCTGTAGGCGCAGATTTCCTCCACCGCCGCATCGCCCCCCTGCAGGAGAGGGGGAGGCCCGCCTGGGAATTCAAGAACTCGGCGGACATCATGAGGCTGCGGCTGTGCCTCAACTACAACTTCACCGTCTTGGAGCTGGATGCAATGCTCCTGGAGTTGTTCAAACGCGACCCCCAGCACCCATTCACGCTGCCGAGGGGCGTCGTTCCATTGTGCAACAATTCTTCGCTTGACCGGATCCGCGCCATGATGCCGTTGTGCGATTCACACGGAATCGTTCCAACTTGGCAAGAGCCTGTGGATGACGTCGTGCAAGCGTTCTTCGACAACTTGGAAGAAGTGCCGGTCCATGCTGACGAGCAGAAGAGCCTCACCCGTGACACCATCGACGAGGAGCTGCAGCGCATCGCCACTAGGGCGGAAGAGGTTGCGGCCGCAGCTGCCGCGGGCGCATTCGGGTTCACTGTGGAGGAGGCGGAGGCTGCAGAGGCGGCAAACCTCGCCGAGCGTGCGGAGTTCATTGGCGAGGAAGAGCCTGCCGGTTCTGAAGCTGAGCCGAGCAAGGCCGGCGAGGAAGAGCCCGAGCCTTCAGAAAACTTGCTGCAGGCGGAGCCCCCGGCCCCGCCAAGAAGGCGCCTTCGCAGGGCCGGGGACGCAGCGGGGCGACAGTCGGGTCAACAGCCGCCGAGCCGTGCGACGCGCTCTACCGCGGCAAGCAATGTTGCCGCGGGAGCGCCTCACGCAGCAGCGGCAACTGGAGCGGGATCTTCCCGGGCCACCGCCACCGCCCCCGCCAAGCGGGCAAGGGATCCTACTCCTCCGCCTCGTCGCACCGGAGGAGGGCCGAACTTTGATCTTTCCGCCCTCAGCTCCGACGAGGAGGAAGAAGAGTAAGTTTCTTTGGTGCTCTTGTAGTTCTTCAATCTTGCTGTTTATATCTTGTATCTGACTTGCTTCAATCTGGACTCCTTTCTTTTCAGGACGCTGGCCCAGAGAGCGGCGAAGAGGGCCAAGGCCGCGGTGATTGTCATCGAAGATGACCCCACCGTGTCAGCAGGGGGTGGGTCCGAGACCACCTTGACGGACCCGGCAATCACTCCTCAAAGCAGCCCCCAGCGCAGCCCCCAGCGTAAGTTTATAGTTAGCTTTCCGTCGTCAGGCGCGCATGAGTGCTTTTTCCTTTGTTGATATCTTGCTTGTTGATTTGTGTAGGAGCAGAGCAGCCACATCAGGGGCGCCCAGAAGCTGGTCCCGAAGTGCCATCTGCTTCGACTACGCCGCCAAGGGAGGGGTTCCCGGTAAGGGAGCGCTCTCCGACAAGGGAGAACTCTCCGGCAAGGGGCAGCACCGTCGATCCTGCGGCGGCCGAGACCACAACTGCAGATCTTGGCACAGGTAACTCACTTGCCCAAAAACTTTCCCTTGGGTTCTTCTTCTTCTGATTTTCTTCTCTTGGATTTTTGATTGATTTTTCTCCCTTCTTCATTCTTCAGACCCATCTGCTGCTGAGCCAATGGAGACAGAGGGCGCCGGCGAGGAAGGGGCCGGTGCTGATGAGACCGCCGGCGAGGAGGCCGCCAAGGCTGCCGCCGCAGAAGCCGGCGAGGGGTCGGGCGATCGCACTAACGACCCTGAGGCCGCAGGAGCGCCAGGCACTGCGCCGACCGCCGATCCCTCTGCCGTTTCAGCAGAGCCGGGCTCCGAGGACCCCCAGCCCGGCGCCTACTTGAAGGCCGGGGACGATATCTTCATCAAGCTACCCTGGGCGTCGAGCTCCAGGGCGCCGGTCGAGGGGGAAACTTTCGATGGGGAGGTGCTCGCCTCTGCTGGACTGTCGTTGGTCGACGCGCCCAGCAGCAGCAGTGGTGAGCCTGAGGAGGAGCAGCTGCTGCGGAAGCTGCTGTCACTCTACCGCGCCCGGCAAGCCAAACTGGCTTCCCGGGAAGCGCTTGTCGCGAAGGTGGGAGTTGACATGGAGAAGCGTGCGGAGGAGCTCCGGGGCCACAATCAAGAAGCTCTCCGATCCCTGGCACAGGAGCGGGAGCGACTCGACGAGGAGCGCACGGCCTTCCTTCTCGAGAAGGCCGAAGCTGAGGAGGAACAAAGGCTGGCCGCCGAGAAGCAGTCCGTGCGAGAAGGTGAATTGGTGCAGCGGAAGGCCAACCTCGACAGCTACAAGGAGGAGCTCGCCGAGCGCGAGCAAGCACTTGGCGGGGCGCTCAAGGAAGCAAAGGACGCTGCCGCGATCGCAGAGGCCGCCAAGAAAGAGCTGGAGGAGAAGGTGGCGCAGCTGGAGGCCAACGTTGGGAAGAGCGGCGAGGAGCTTGCCGCGCTCAAGCGTGAGCATGAGAAGGATGCTGCCGCCCACGGTGAGCTGCAAGGTCTTCTCGCTGAGAGGGCCAAGGAGCTCAGCGCTGTCAAGGATTCCAATGCGGTCCTGGAGTTGAAGCTGGCCTCGCTGATGCAGACGCTGGAGGCCGCCAAGGAGCGGGAGAAAACCTTGTCGGAGAAGGTCAAAGCTGACAAGGCACTGCTGGAGAGCATCGCAGTTACCCAGAACTCGTTCAGAGACAATGTGGAGCACTGGACCGAGGGTCTGGTGAATATTGCCGCAGTCATCAACGAGGAGCTGGCGCAGCTGGGGATGGAGGACTTTGGGTATCCCTCCGACGAGAATCTCCAACCCAGCGCCAAGCTCAGCCTGTTCTTCAAGGGCGTGGTAATGGCACTCCAGCGGCTCCGGAAGAGGATCCCAAAGCAGCTGGCCGACGAGTCGCGCAAAATCTACGCCGGGGTTCTCCAGAAGGTGCTGATGAAGGTGGCCTTCCGCAATCCAGGCCTCAGCTTCACCAACGTCCTCAAGTCCTTGCCGCCAGACGCCGATCGGACGCACTCAAGGCCCTTGTCGCACCCATTGTGGACAAGGTGAGCGAGATCAAGAGGGTTGAGGGCGACCGCGTAGACTAGGCCACTCATTTCTTCTTTTCCCTTGTCGCTGCTAATCACGTTATGAAAACAGTCTGTTAAAGCTGCGACAAGTTATCTTGTAATATAACTTTATTTCTGTTATCAATAGCTATGTTATTTCCTCTACTAGATTCCTTCCTTTGTATCTTTTTACCCTACGCTTCTAGGGAACTTGTCGGCGCAGGCGCCCGAGCCGCGAGCGCTGAGTGCGGAACGTCAGCAGCCTGATGGCGGCGCTGCTTCTGACAAGAAACCTTGTCGCGACTAGATGGAGCACACTTAAGTTGTTGAGCGGACTCGAAACAAAGTAAGGGCGCAACTAGCCACGAGTGGGTTCCTCCGCGCATAGGTTTTCCATACAAAGCAGGGTCGTTCGAGGAAGATAACTCAAAAAAAATTAAAAAAATTGATTGCTCAAACTTCGGGAACTTAGCTTTTCTGTCGTTTGCTTCCCGGCAAGGCAAAACTTTGCTTGAACGACGCCTGGTCCATACCACAATCTTCTCCTTCCCCCCCGGCAAACTTGTGTGCGAGGGAACCTTCTTTTCCTTTGTTGAAAAAGAAGAAAGAAGAGAAAATAATGATATGGAGCCCTTCGGCTCGTTATTGCTTACCGGATGTTGGTGCTGCACAAAGTGTCAGATAACACATGCAAGAAAGAAACTAATGCGTGAAATGGACAAGTTGTGCGGAGCACATGGGGTTTTACTTATGCACGGGATCTGCGCCCGGCTTTGTACAAAGGATTACATGCAACAGTGGCAAGACTTGTACAAAAGGTGGTTGCCGGAACGGGTTCCGGCAACCGCGCCCTACGGGAAAAAACTTACGAAGATGTTCTATGTTCCAGGAGTTGCTCACCGGAATGCCATCTTCGGTCTCAAGAAGGACAGCGCCGGGCCTTGTGACTCGTTTCACCCGATAAGGGCCTTCCCACTTTGGCGTCAACTTGTTGGAATTCTTGGCGGACTGAACGCACCGAAGAACAAGGTCGCCTTCCTCGAAGCTTCTGGCTTTAACTTTGCAGCTATGGTAGCGGCGCAAAGCTTGCTGGTATCGAGTAGCTCGTACAGCAGCCTGAAGACGATCTTCCTCAAGGAGCAGCGCATCGTCTTGTCGCAGCTGTTCTTGCTCAAGCTCATCATAAACGAGCACTCGAGGCGATCCGTATACGAGTTCCATGGGGAGAACTGCCTCTGCTCCATAGACTAGAGCGAAAGGCGTCTGGCCAGTGGCTCGATTTGGCGTCGTTCTGATCGACCAAAGAACCACCGGCAGCTCCTCGATCCAGTTTCTTCCGCACTTGCGCAGCCTGTCGAAAGTTCTGGTCTTGAGCCCGTGCAACACTTCAGCATTTGCCCTCTCTGCTTGACCGTTGCTTCTTGGATGAGCAACAGAAGCGAAGCAGACCTTGGCGCCAAGGTCTTGGACGTACTGCATGAAGGTGCGGCTCGTAAATTGCATGTCGTTGTCGGTGATGATCCTGTTAGGGATCCTGAAACGGCAAACAATTGACCTGAAGAACTTGACTGCTGACTGTGCTGTCACCTTCCTCATTGGCTGCACTTTCGGCCACTTTGTGAACTTGTCTATTGCGACGTACAAGTACTCAAAGCCCCCGACAGCTCGGGGGAAAGGGCCGAGGATATCGAGCCCCCAGACAGAAAATGGCCAGGATAAAGGGATCGTCTGGAGAGCTTGAGCTGGCTGGTGTGTCTGTTTGGAGTGGAACTGGCATGCTTCACACTTGGTTACTTGTGCAGTTGCATCCTGGAGGGCTGTCGGCCCAAAGAAACCTTGCCGGAAAGCTTTGCCGGCAAGTGCTCTTGCGCCAATGTGGTGGCCACATATGCCTCCATGTATCTCTGCCAACAGCTTTTGTCCATCTTCCCGGCAAATACACTTCAATTTCACACCGTTGAGTCTTCTTCTGTACAGTATGCTATCGACAAACTGGTACATACTTGACTGCCGGGCTACTTTTTCCGCTTCTTCTTGCTCTTCGGGAAGTTCTCCTGTTTGAAGGAAATGGACAATCTGTTGTGCCCATGCTAGAGCTTGTGGCTCGACAACAAGGACTAAAGGCACATCTGCTGCTGCGGGAACATCCGCTTCCACGGCAAGGACTTGCGGCCCTGCCGGAGCTTGATGTTCCCCGGCAAGCTTGCCGGAGCAAAACTTGTCGGGAGCGTCTGCTCCAACGGAACAAACCATAAGGCTTGCCGGAGCAGACTGCCCCTCAGCAACCTTGGTGTTGATCTTGGGGACTTTCTTGGCGGCGGCTTCGGGGAGCTCTGCCGGAAAGTAGTCTCCAGAAATCAACTTCCTCTTCTTGCTTTGTCCAGTTGATGGTGTTACGGATGGTTGAGTCAACTTGAGCATAAAGATCCCTGGTTCCACAGGTAACTTTAGTGCGGCGCACTTTGACAGGCCATCAGCAATGTCATTCTGAGCTCTTGGGATATGATCCATCTGTAGGCCGTCAAAGTGCTCTTCTAGCTTCCTCACTTCATCAACATATGCTTCCATCAATGGACTCTAGTAGTTCTTGTTCACTTGGCAGACGACAAGCTGTGAGTCACCCCTGACAATGAGCTTCTTGATCCCAAGGTCTGCTGCAATTCTAAGACCGGCAAGCAATCCTTCATACTCTGCAGTATTGTTGGTTGCTTGCTCCTTGGGAAAGTGCATCTGGACTACGTACTTCAGGTGCTCTCCGGTGGGCGCGACAAGCAGCACGCTCGCACCGGCGCCTTGCAGCGAGAAGGCACCATCAAAGTACATCAGCCACTCTTTGCTTGCCTCTTTGACGGGGATGCTCGTCTCTGGAATTTCTTCATCTGGTGTTGGCGTCCATTCTGCTATGAATTCTGCCAATGCTCTGCTTTGGATAGTTGAAGTGCTCTCAAACTTGAGGCCAAAGCTTGACAGTTCCAGCGCCCACTCGACAATCCTGCCTGTCGCTTCTGGATTTTGCAGTATCCTCTTCAGCGGAAAGCGAGTGACGACTGTGATCTCATGTGCTTGGAAGTAATGGCGCAGCTTTCTCAAGGCCATGAGGAGGCCGAAAAGCAACTTCTGCACACCAGAGTACCTTGATCTAGCCCCCTGTAGAAGGGAACTAACAAAGTAAACTGGACGCTGCACCATTCTCTTCTGCATCTTATCATGCTCCTACGCAGATCCATCTCTGTCGGGACCAGAGCTTGTCGGTGAAGCCCCCTGCTTGTCGCTGGATGCATCTGCCGTGGTTGCTGGCTCATCATCTGCCTCCCTCTCCGCCACTAACGCGGCACTAACCACTTGATTGGTTGCCGCTATATACAACAGCAACTTCTCTTGCGGCTTAGGTGCGACAAGTATTGGAGTGGAGGACAGGTATCTCTTCAAGTCCTGCAGCGCAGCCTCCGCCTCCGGAGTCCATTTCATTGGACCTGCCTTTTTCAAAATTTTGAAAAATGGCAGGGCGCGCTCAGCAGATCTAGAGATAAACCTGCTGAGAGCAGCCACGCAACCAGCAAGCCTTCGTACATCCTTGACGCGCTTTGGTGCTTCGATCTGCTCAATGGCCTTGATCTTGTTGGGATTGGCTTCAATTCCCCGCTGAGACACGAAGAAACCGAGAAGCTTGCCGAATGGGACTCCAAACACGCACTTCTCAGGGTTAAGCTTGAGGTTGATCCTGCGCAGATTTGCAAATGTCTCGTCTAAATCTTGAATCAGGGTCGCCCTGTTCTTGCTTTTGACCACTATGTCATCCATGTAGGCTTCCACATTTCTGTGCATCTGCGGCTCAAAAGCGTGGTGGACTACCCTTGCGAATGTTGAACCAGCATTCTTCAAACCGAAAGGCATCCGTATGAAGCAGTACATGCCACACTGGGTGATAAATGCGGTTTTCTCTTCATCCTCTTCTGCCATGAAGATCTGATGGTATCCTGAGTATGCATCAAGAAATGAAAGCAAATCACATCCGGCTGTGGAGTCAACAATCTGGTCAATGCGCGGCAAGGGAAATGGGTCTTTGGGACAAGCTTTATTAACATCAGTGAAGTCAATACAAAGCCTCCATTTCCCGTTAGCCTTGCGCACGACAACAGGATTGGCCAACCATGTGGGATGGAGCACTCCTCTGACAAGGCCTGCTGCTTCCAACTTCTTGATTTCTTCTACGATGAATTCTTGGCGCTCCACTGCCTGTTTCCTGACTTTCTGCTTGACGGGCCGCACATGAGGACAGACGGCAAGGTGGTGCTCAATTACTTTCCTGGGAACACCGGGGATATCAAACGGTTGCCACGCAAACACGTCGACATTCGCCCGCAGGAAAGCAACGAGCGCGCTTTCCTATTTGGGGTCAAGAGTGGCGCTGATGGTGAAGGTACCACCAGTGCCGTCCTCCTTGGCGGACACCTTCTTGGTCTCAGGTGGAGCTGCCATTGCCTTCTTACACTTGCCGGTGGAGCTCGATGGTGCGTCCTCGACGGTAGCGCAGCACTCCGAAGAGGTGCGCTTGCCGGAGTGGGCTCCATCAGAGCTCTTCCCGGACTTGTTCTTCTTCTTCCCTCTGGGAGCTTCAGCGGCAAGTGTCTTGCATTCTGCTGCGGCTGCCGCTTCCCGGTAGATCTTGTCGGCACAGATAAGAGCATCCTTCTTGTCGCCAGGGACAGAGATGACACTTATCGGGCCTGGCATTTTCAGTACGTTGTACGCATAGTGAGAGGCTGCCATGAACTTGGCGAGTGCCAGACGGCCAAGGATTCCATTGTAAGGTAATGGAAAGTCAGCAACATCAAATGTGACCCTCTTAGTCCTGAAGTTCAGCTCACTACCAAATGTTACCGGCAACGTGATCTTTCCCTTCGGCTTGCTCCTTCCCGGGTTGATTCCTTGAAATGTACCGGTCTCTTCGAGCTCGCTGTCAGGGATCTGGAGTTTCTGCAGCACCGCGGAGGAGATCAGGTTCAAGTCGGCCCCGCCGTCAACTAGCATCTTAGTGACCTTGAGGTTGCGGATTGTTGGTGAAACCAACATCGGCAAGCACCCGACCGCAGTTATGCGATCAGGGTGGTCCTCAATATCAAAGATGATAGGCGTGCTGGACCATTTCAGAGGCTTGCGTGACTCGACGGGTGGTTCTGCTGCATTAACTTCCCGCACCCACTGCTTGAGCTGGCGGTGCGAGGTGTGCAGAGAAGCACCACCGTCAACGCACAGGACCTCTGTGGCTTTCTGGAACTCCTGCTCATCAGTCTCCTCATCATCCATGTCTTCATCGTCGTCGTCATCTTCATCCTTGTCGCGGCCGCGAGGAGGTCTGTCTCCTTGCCGCTGCTTGGCCTTGCCGCGGCGTCCTCCTCGGCCGGGACGTTTCTTGCCGGATCCCCCAGCACCTTCCTGGGCCTTCTCCTTGTCGCGCCGCTTGTATTCAGCTTTCTGTTGCTCAACAAGCTGCTCGACTTTCTTATAGTTCTGGAGATCATGGCCCTTGGTGCGGTGGATCTTGCAATACTGCTTGTTGGTGCCGTCCTGCCTGTCGGCGACCGCCACCTCCGTGGCAACCTCCTTGCTGGAGTCACCAGCTTTGGCTTCCTTGGCGCCACCACCGTCGCCGGACTGCTCAACAACTAGCACCTCTTTGCCTTTCCTCCTTCTGTTGTTCCACCGCCGGTTTTTCCTTGCCGGGGCAGCATCTTCACTGTCAGATCCTCCCGCTCCTACATTCTCTCCGGGGAGTCTCCTCCCTTCCTCAGCACGTGCACACTTGTCGGCCAGTGCATATAACTCACTGACGTCCCTGATCTTGCACATCGCCATTTCCTCCCGCATCCTGCGGTTTCGCACGTTCTGATGGAACGCGCTGATCACCGCGGCAGGGTGGACGTCTGGGATGTTGTGCTGCACACTGCTGAATCTTTGAATGTACTTGCGCAGGGGCTCTCCTTCCTTCTGAGCGAGCAGATGAAGATCACTCTCCTGGCCATGAGGCTTGTGTCCGCCTGTGAAGGCGCCGACAAACTGATGGCACAGATCAGCCCAAGAGGATATGGAGTTGTCCGGCAAGTGCATGAGCCAGGACCTGACGTTGGGCTTGAGTACCAGCGGGAAGTAGTTGGCAAGGATCTTGTCATCCCGTCCCCCGGCAGCCTGCACCGCAATGGTGTAGATGCTGAGGAACTCCGACGGATGCGTCTTGCCGTCGTACTTCTCCGGTACGTCTGGCTTGAAGTTCTTTGTGCTGGGTCACTGGACTTGCCGCAGCTCACGAGTGAACGCAGGGCAACCTACCGCGTACGGCAGATCGCCTGGTTCCCCTGGCGCATGCATGTCAACAGAGGGCCCAGCGCGCTTGTCGGATTGACGTCGCGCTTCTATTCGGCGCTCGATGCGAGTTTGAGCGTCTTCTTGTTGTCGATCATGAAGAACTTGGCGCTGATCGCGACGAGCTCGTGGATCCGAAGATGCGGTGGAGTCACTGTCGAGGTGGATCCGGCGAGTCGGCGATCTTGGCCTTCGGGGTGGTGATTGCATGGTAGTTGCACCTCCACCCGTTTCGTCGCCACCGGCTCGCGCCCGGCAACCCTGCCGCGGCGGCGACACGCTCCGCCGTGGAGTGTCGCCGTTGGCGTAGCCGATGAGACTCTGAATGGTGGCCCTCCATTCGTCGATCTTGTCCGACGTCGGAGGGTAATCTAGGAGAAGTTGAGCTCGCGCCAAAGCTTCTGCTGGAGTGGTGGGTGGCAGTGGCGGACGGCGCGAGGAGCGGGACGTGCTCGGACTTCTAACTATGTTAGAAGGAGCAGTATCCCGTCCAGGCGACCATGCCCCGCTCGTGCCAGCACGCTGGCGTGCATGCTGGTCTTGAGCGCCCCGAGATCTGCCAGCTTGGTCTTGGCCTATCATGTGCCAAAGATGTCGGGGAAACTGATCCACGAACACCTATGGGGCCGGCGGACCGGGCCCCTTTCGGTTCGGCGGGGGGCGGAGATCGCACGAAGAGCAGATCGAGGCGAAGCACACGAGCAGTTTACCCAGCTTCGGAGCTCTCCGGAGAGATAACACTCCTACTGCTGCTTGTCTGGTTGTATTATCTTGTGTTCTTGCCCTAGAGAGAGAGCGTAGTGTTTTTCTGGGTCCCGAACTAGTCGAACTTCGTGAACCAGTCGAACCGAACCCTCTCTACGTTGCGCATGGGCCTCCTTTTATGCGCTAAAGGGGTCACCGACAGGTGGCAACGCAGAGAAGGGTACAAATGTAAAAAGTGAGGTGGTTGGTACAGTTACTTGTATAGTGCACCCTACCTAACCCTGGCGGCAGGGGACAAGGGCATTAAATGCCCGTCTGAGTCGCCCAAACAGTGCAGAAAAGGACCGTTAGGGGCGCCACCGTTCGCCACGATGGCGATCTTGTCAGCTTCGCATGCCACTGCGCACCGCTGGCTGCACAGCCTCCCGCCACGCGCACCTGGAGAGGCCCCCAGAGCGACACGTTGGTGGATGCGCTGGAGCGTGGGCACAGAGTGGCCGCCTGCCGCGGCAAGCGCCTTGCCGCTGTTGTTATCTTGTCGGGTCCGGAGGCTTGTCGCTCACCGGGCCTCGAGGTACCTTGGTTGGTCTTCCCGGCAAGATCCTCTTGCCGGGGCCTTGTTGCCTTGCCGGAGCGCGTGGCGCGTCGCGGCAAGTTCCTTGGAGTGCCTCGGTTGGCCTTCCCGGCAAGCTCCTCTTGCCGAGGCCTTGTCTCCTGAGCTTAAATACTTTGTTCTTGAATGGCTCCAAGGGAACCATGGAGGATCTTGGTGTTAGCCCGGCAAGCCTTGCCACGGGGTGCTGCAACTGCCCGTGCACAAGTTCGGGGTACTAGGGTACCCCTATTCTAGTACACCGAGAATCGTAGAGGTGCTCCCTTTACTCCCTAGCCGAACAATCAGGAACGTAGGGGTAAGCACAGGAGCCAGGCAACCCAGCTTGCAAATCGCTTAGGTCAATATGGTGCATATTGTGGTGTAATACACGAACAAGGAACAAAGCGTACAAGTATAATCATATGCATCAAGAAAAGCTCCATCAACGGAGCCCCCAAGTAAACGGGGTATTTGAATTTGTGTGTCACAAACAAAGTTTTGACAAGGAGATTCTCTACAAGCAACTTTTTTTCAAAAAGGTATAATGCTTGGTCGAACCGAACACAAGTTAGAAATTTAAAACTTTGAGCGTGAAGGCAACTTAGCTGGTTAATGTGTTCGGTATTGATGACGCGGCCCGAGCTTGATGCGGGACAAGGTTCCATCCCCCAAGCCGGTCCCAAGGTGGCGGAGCAAAGAGCTCGGCACTCCGAAGTGGTGACATAGCACGGTCAATGCTGGTCGGCAGAGTGATGCTGAAGTCCCTGGCATGGGGTAATGAAGTGTTGACGAAGCCCCCCGTCCAGCCGAGGTGACCTGGTATGTCAGTACGCCGAGTTGACGATACTGCCCAACCCGAATCATTTTCCTGTGCACAAAAAATAGTGCAAACCAGAGATAATAGTAATAGTAATAATAATTTAAAAAATCGTTGCATAATAAATAATTTATGCAAAGTGAGTAATAAAATAAATATGGCCTGGCGCCAAAGTCAATGTCGATGCAGGGCGTCGGTGTGATGAGGTAAAGGCGTGGCAAAGCCTGAATTCATAGGTCGGTCCGATTTCCGGATGCGACATTCGCCGGACCATGTACGAAAACTGACCGAACCACCATGCGACCGTCGTTAATGCGGCCATCATTTGATAGACCTGTGTACATATGATGAACAAACCATAGTAATGATTCCTTGGGAAAAATGAACCCGAACAAGCAAAAAATACTAGGATTAATAGCACCTGGTTTATTTGTTGTAGCAATCCGAAGAAAGGTGATTCCGAAAATTGGGACTCGATCCGCACACCCATTGCCTGATGGGCGATAAAGCGACGGTATGGCGATGTTGGCAAAGGTTGGCTCGCCGAGGCAAAGCCACCGGTCCAGCTAAAATGACGGAGCTGGTCGGCTAGTGACGCCGAAGTCTCCGGAGTAGGTTGATGAAGAGATGGCGAAGCCCCCGGTCCAGCCGAGATGTCGAAGCCTCGATGTCAGCCGATGAGTCAAAGTAGGTCGGCGTGATGGACACCAGCTTGAAGAAGCAATAGTGCGGCCCTGCCGATGCAGGTCCTGACGTGGTTGATGCCGTCTTGATGAAGTGACCGTGCAGTGATGCCGGTATGCCCGCTCCATGTAATCCTGGGGCGGCGATGTTGGTGATGATTTATCCTTCGCGATGCCGGACTCTTGTTCGGCTTGCCGAGATAATGATCCAAAGAAGTTGAGCTCGGCTCAACAAAGTGACGACGTGTCTAGCGCAGGTCGGCAGCCATGGAGCAATATTGCCGGACTGGTTTGACACCAGCATGATGATGAAGATGACCTCAGGGGAGGCTTAAAAATTTACGGGCACGTGTTCAAAAACAACGCACAATACCCTAGAAGAGAATTCCTCTAAAAAGGTTGTTCAATATCACGTTCATAAAGAAACATGAATTCGGGTCGGATCCGTATTCGCGCAGAAAACGGATCCGAAAATTGGTCCACTCATCGGAAGGTTCCCGGAGTCTGAACCGTCGGATCGAGCTGAAATTTGGAGGGGTGGGAGATATGGGAATTCCACAGTAGATGAACGGTTGGATCTTCCAAAGGACCTCCGAGCTGGGCTCTGCAGACCACGCGTTAAACTCGTCCAGATTCCCGTACAGATTTGACAGGGCTCCGGTATATCGTAGATTGTCGGAGATTCCTCCATCGGAACTCGGCGAAATTTTGCATGGCTATTGTAGACGTAATTCTGCACTATGCAACCAAAGCAATCATCAAAACGACGCTCGAGGAGGTGGTGACGGAGAATACAAGTTCGCTGTCCACAAATATAACACGGCCGCCCGAGGGCAATGTTGACGTTGAGCCCTCGAGCTCCATGGATGACTCCTCTATGATCATGATAGAGATCGGAGTTGATGTTGAAGAAGTCCCCCGTCCGAACATGACGATCGGAGATGGAGCATGGTCCTCGGTCGAGCCAAGTTGACCAGTCGATCCGGCGACGAAGATGCCGGCGTCGCAGTTGACCTGCGGGTGAGCCATTGATCCTTTTGCCGATCACACAGCGGAACTCTCAATGAAAGCACCAATGTCGGTGTCAAAACCGGCGGATCTTGGGTAGGGGGTCCCGAACTGTGCGTCTAGGATCGATGGTAACAGGAGGCAGGGGACACGATGTTTACCCAGGTTCGGGCCCTCTTGATGGAGGTAATACCCTACGTCCTGCTTGATTGATATTGATGATATGAGTATTACAAGAGTTGATCTACCATGAGATCGTAGAGGCTAAAACCCTAGAAGCTAGCCTATGGTATGATTGTTGTATATGATCTATCGACTAGCCTGGCCTTGGTTTATATAATGCACCAGAGGCCTAGGATAACAAGAGTCCTAGCCGAATACGCCGGTGGGGAGGAGTCCTTGTCTTGATCACCAAGTCTTGTGGAATCTTCCATGTATGCGGTAGCTGTCCGAACTGTCCCATGAGTATACGGCCATGGGGGTCCTCGGCCCAATCTAACAGATCGGGAGATGACGTGGTGTGTACCCCCTAGTCCAGGATACCGTCAGCACGAGTTCGCCCATAGTTGGGACCGTAGATGTCTCTTTTCTCAGAAAGCTGAAACTCATGTGTGTTGAGCCTTTCAAGTATGTTAGACGGATCGAGTGTCTTGAAGTCAGGACGTTCTTGAATCATGAGGGCTAGGGTGCCAAACAAGCTGTCAAGTGATCTCAGCAGTGTCTTGACGACTTCATGCTTGGTGATCTCAGTAGCGCCGAGGGCTTGAAGCTCATTTGTGATGTCAGTGAGTCGATCAAACGTGAGCTGAACATTCTCATTGTCGTTTCTCTTGAAGTGGTTGAAGAGGTTGCGAAGGACACTGATTCTTTGATCTCTCTGGGTTGAGACGCCTTCGTTGACCTTGGAGAGCCAGTCCCAGACTAGCTTAGATATTTCCAGAGCACTCACACGGCCATACTGTCCTTTGGTCAGATGACCACAGATGATGTTCTTGGCCGTGGAGTCCAGTTGAACGAACTTCTTGACATCAGCAGCGGTGACACCTTCACCAGCCTTGGGAACGCCATTCTTGACGACATACTAGAGGTCGACATCAATGGCTTCAAGATGCATGTGCATCTTATTCTTCCAGTAGGGATATTCAGTTCCATCGAAGACTGGGCACGCAGCAGAGACTTTGATTATCCCTGCAGTCGACATAGCTAAAACTCCAGGTGGTTAAACCGAATCACACAGAACAAGGGAGTACCTTGCTCTGATACCAATTGAAAGTGCTAGTGATCGACTAGAGGGGGGATGAATAGGCGATTTTTAAGAAAGTCTTCAAAACATGGGAGTTTTAAAGACAAATGATAGAAATAAACCTGTTACCATGCAGCGGAAGGTAGACTACACTAAGCAAGCCATAGTCAAGTATTCAATGAAGTGAAAGCACAACGACTAATAGCAGCTAGGCAGTATAGATCAGGTAGGAAGATAGTATGAAGCCAATCAGAACAAGCAGTCACTCAGTGAAGACAAAAGATAATGCAAACAGGCAATGACTTCACAAGGACTAAAGAGATGGGAAGGATAGAACCAGTGACTCGTTGAAGACAATGATTTGTTGGACCAGTTCCAGTTGCTATGACAACTGTACGTCTGGTTAGGGAGGCTGAGATTCAACTCAGAAGGCTGTGTCTTCACCTTATTCCCCTTGAGCTAAGGACACCCAGTCCTCGCCCAATCACTCTGGTAAGTCTTCAAGGTAGACTTCCAAACCTTCACAGACTTCGTTCACCGGCAATCCACAATGACTCTTGGATGCTCAGAACGCGACGCCTAACCGGCTGGAGGATTCACAGTCCTCAAGTGTAATAAGTCTTCAGATCACACAGACAAGAAGACTTAAGTGATGCCTAACACTCTTTGGCTCTGGGTGTTTAGGGCTTTATCCTCGCAAGGAATTCTCTCTCAAAGGCTTCGAGGTGGGTTGCTCTCAAACGACAAAAGCCGTACACTAACTCTGAGCAGCCAACTGTTTATGGTTGTAGGGGGTGGGCTATTTATAGCCACTAGGCAACCCAACCTGATTTGTCTGAAATGACCCTAGGTCACTAAGGAACTGACACGTGTTCCAACGGTCAGATTTCAAACACGCACGGCAACTTTACTTGGGCTACAAGCAAAGCTGACTTATCCAGCTCTGGATAAGATTTGCTCTCATTGTCTTTGCTCGAAGACATAGGATTTTGGTTAAGCATCACTTCATTCATTATGACTGGTTCTCTTGGACCCCACTTAACAGTACGGTGGTTCCTATGACTCAACAAAGAAGAAAAAGAACGACGAAACAACTAAGTCTTCGCGCTCCATAGTCTTCACGCGATCTCTTCTCTTGTCATAGTCTTCAATGTGAATGTCTTCACATACCACCTTTGACTTCAATGTCGTCATACATTTTTAGGGGTTATCTCTGGTAGGAAAACTGAATCAATGAGGGACTTCTACCTGTGTTATCCTGCAATTCTCACAAACACATTATTCCACCAACCAGGTTTGTCGTCAATACTCCAAAACCAACTAGGGGTGGCACTAGATGCACTTACACTTCTGCTGCTGCTGCCGCTGAGGCCTCTGTCATGCCTAAGAAGGCCATGTCAAAGAAGCCTGTGCACAAGCCAAGTGCTTCGTCGTCAATGTCCTCAAGGCCAAGTTCCTCAGCTATGCCCTCACGGTCAGAATCTTCAAAGCCCACAAGGCCAATTCCTCATGCCGCTCCTGCTCCTCCAAAATCCTCAGCTCCTCCAAAGACCTCAGCTGCTCCGACAAAGTCCTCTACACCTGTGCATCTTGCCACATGCCAAAGGACTACAAGCATCTCTATTGCCTCAGGAGCTTCAGCTAGTTCCTCAGCTGCACCCAATTCTTCAACGGGACCCTCTCTACTGAAGACAAAGGCCACTGCTGGATGAGGTCCTCGCCCTAGTCCTTAGAAGAAGCAGGTCGCCTTCCAAGTGCCATCTGAAGAAGACGAAGATGATGATGAAGAACTTGCTGAGATCATCAGAGATAGGCAAGTCAGGGCCGCTAGAGCCAAAGGCACAAATGTTCCACTGCTTTTGGATCCAAGGTTGATCCTCGACTATATTGATCTCTGGCACAAGGACCCAAACACTCCTATGCCTGATTTCAAGTTGACTCCTGGCTAAAGTCACATGCTGGCCCATTTCATCCAAGAAGAAAAATGGAAATATGAGAAGGCCAGGCAGATCAAGAAAGCACAATATAAGAAGGAGAAATTTCTGAAGAACAACGTTGTCACTATGACAACTGATGAACTTGTAAAAATCCAGTCTGAAATCAAAACACTCAGCGATGACTTCAAAGCCTACTATGCTGATTGGCAAGGAGCCAAGGTCAGGTTTGTTAAACTGACTGAGAAGTTCAACCCCAATGTTGCAGCTTCATCGCAACAGGAAATTCCTCAGGCTGAAGCATCTGCTCAACCAACTGAAGAACATGCCAGCACCGCTGATGACTTTTAGGCTGCTGAAGAAAATGTGAGTTTCAGGGATGATGATTGCATTCCAACCACTGAAGAAATTTCCAGGGCATCCACTAGTGGTGCGCCTGAAGAAAATGAAGAAGTCAGGGCAACTGCATCAATTGTGCCTGAAGAAAATCAACCAGATTCCTCTGCTCCTCCTGCGCCTACACCAACTCCAATCCTTCCATCTGCATCACATGTGAAGAAGACCAAGGCTGCAGAGCGTGTAGCTGTGAAGAAAAGGAAAGCATCAGCTACTTCAGATTCTTCAGCTCCGAAGAAAATGAAGTCTATGACAAGTTCGTTCGCAAATCCCATTGATGTTGTTCCGATCTCAACCATGCCATCAAAGGACCTTGTTCCTTTTGATGAAGAATATGTGATCCCTAGCGGATATGATGAAGAAAATCCTTCTATTGCTTCGTTAGAGCAGATGGATGAAGAAATTGAAGCGGATCAAATCCCTTCAACACCAGTTGTTTCCTTGCCTATGCCTTAGTTCACAGCTGAAGAGGCTGGCGTTGAAGAAATTGAAGATGAAGATGTGGACATTGGCTACACCACACCTGTGCTAAGTGATGAATTTTGGGAAAGTCAGCACCCCAACTCTCCATTGTTCACACCTTCACAACAAATACCTCAATCCCCTACACAAACTGTTCAAATGGGCTTTGAAGAAACTCACCCCACTTCGTATGTCCATGAAGAAATTCCAGCCACTAGTGCTGAAGAAACTGCTGCTGCTGAACATCTGAAGACGCAGACTGCCACTGAAGAGGAACCAGAAATTCCTTAGCCTGAAGAACCTGAGATTGCGATTCCTGAGGCTGTGATGCAACTCACTGACACTCCTCTACCCAAGCCAAAGGATCCATTCTCCAGGAAGCAAAAATTCAAGGCTAATGATTTCTTCGGCGAGCACGTATTCTTCACATACTACAACCCCTATGACTCTGCTCGCATTAGGAAAAGGCGTTTCTAGACTGCCAGCCAGGCTACTTTCTATTCCTAAGTGTTGTTTAACAAAGACAAAATCTTCTACCATGAGCACATTCCTCACGTGGATATGGAATCTCTGCTGTGCTTCGAGCCAGTCCTCAGTGTTCTTCATGATGCTAGACTGTTAAATTTCTGCACTGACATCTGTGATTGGAATGAAGAACTCATTCTTCAATTTTATGCGACGCTGCACATCACAGGAGATTCTGAAGATGTGAATTCATGGGTGCTGGACTAGATGTCTGAAAACACTCACTACATGGCACCAGCTACTGAATTGCTTCATGCTTCACCACTCAGTCCTCCCCTTGAAGCTGCTCGTTGCATCTAAAGTGAACTTGAGCTTACAAATCACTACATGAAAGTTCTGATGAAGCCTTTGAAGCCAGGTCAGGCCCCACGAACCAAATTCCTCGTGAAGGAATTACTATATGTGCCTCAGACTGTCTATTGCATTCTGACAAGGACAATGAGTCCCATCAAAGGCCACGACTCATCTGATGAGGAAATAGTTGGCATCAGGAAGAATCTTCTATTCAACATCATACATAGCATTCCTATCAACTATCACGATGTCTTCATGAGGAATCTCGCAAATGCTGCACTTTCTTCGTTTGAGCTGAAACCTTATGCACCTTGGATTATGAGATTCCTCAGGACAAGGTCTTGACTCAACTACAAGGCTGATTTTCAGAATCACCTCAGCTACTTGCCTCTGATTGAAGTCCTCAAGCAGACTTTTACTTCAACTGATGAAAAGGGCAAGGCTCCTGCTGTCATTAATGAAGGCATTCGTCCATTGGATGGTCAGTTTCGCAAAGTTGCATCTTATTCCACCAATGATGACTCTACCACACATGATTGTGCTGCCAATGCACCCAAGTCTACTCCTCAAGCGACTGCTCCTCGTGTGATGACTGACCGTGAGCTTTTGCTTAGTCTTCACCAGAAGGTGGATCGAAACCATAAATGGGTTAAGCGTTGGTTTGGTTCATTTCTTCACAACATGACTGCTACACTCAATGCAGTGAAGAAAAACCATTACTACCTCCATGACGTCTTTGGTCGCACCTGGGCCATTCTCACATCTGTATGGTGATGAGGATCTCAAGGAAATGGGTCTCAAGGAAGATTTTGACTGGTCTGCACCTCCACCAAAGAAATTCAAGAAGGTCAAGGTTCCTCCTTTGGTGTCCAGCTCCTATTCTTCATCGCGCGACACCGACGAGCATGAAGACCTGGACGACACTGCAGCAGGCCCTTCAACGACAAACGACCCCAACAACGCTGGCGCTCCTTCATCAACTTGATATTCTTTAGGGGCGTTAGTCCTCATTTTCGATCCTTTTGGTCATTCGATGACAAAGGGGGAGAATATTGAGTTAGTCTTCAAGCGGGTCTGTCTATATGGGTGTTTTTTTGCTAAGTTACAACTCTTGTTCTTCTAAAACTTTATTGGATCGAGTTGTAAACTTAAACCCGATGGTGCTTTGATATTTTCGATGTGTTTTTCTGCATGCTTATTCCTCCTATATGTTAATGCACGCATGCTGAATTACATCAGATACCATATTTCGTCATGCATTTCAAATTCCTCATTATGATATGTCAAATGCGTGTATGAATTACAAGATATAGGGGGAGATCTCCATGATTCTACTCTTCAAGTGTGCAATGCTTCAAAAGCAAATTCCTCATCATGCACATCTTCAAGGGGAGTTCTTCTATATCTTGCAATCACATTCCTCAATATCAGTATTTACACTTGATATGTTTATCCCCGTTGAAAACTTAACCTATATTGTCATCAATCACCAAAAAGGGGGAGATTGTAAGTGCATCTAGTGCCCCTTAGTGATTTTGGTGTATTGAAGACTTATAGGTTAAGGGACTAATGCGTTTGTGAGTGTACACAGGTATATAAGTCTATGAGGAGTTTGATATTTACAGAGAAAGTTGACCCCTAAAAATGAAGTTCTTCGACTGAAGACTTTGAATTTCTGAAGATTTTGAAAGTGAAGAAATTGGTGTGACCTTGAAGACTTGGTATTCATTTGAGGAACATGAAGCGTGAAGACTTTTGTTTTTGTAGTTTCATTTTCTCTTTCTTGAGTCTTAGGAAACACCGTACTATTAAAGGGGGTCGAGGAAATACTAAGCAAAAAATTTCCATGTGATGCTCAACTCAAAATCCTACACCTACCAATCCCTTCGAGTGAAGCCATTGGAAATCTCATACAGTTCAGTCATATTCTTCAATGACAGAGACAAAGTTCTTCTGGTCTCTGAGGAATTTGTTCTGACTGAGGAGTTAAGAATTCGCCAGTGCGGATTGCCTACATAGTGAGGAACATGATAGCCCTGAGGAATTTGATACTCAAATTTCCGACCGTTGTTGTGCTTTCTGCCAGCTGTCCCGAAATATCTACCCACCTAACGGTCATATCATTGAAGGGCATTTATGTCTTATCATGTCGGGCTACTCCCTAGGCTATAAATAGCCTCCCCCCTACAACCACTAGTTGGTTGGCTGCTCCGAGAGAAACTGACACTTGTCATTTGAGAGCATCCCATCCTCCGAGGACTTTGAGTGAAAATCATCAAGTGAGGAATACCAATGGAAGTGCGTTATAGCGACTAGAGGGGGGTGAATAGGCGATTTTTATGAAATTCTTCACTGAGGAATTTGTCGGTGAGGAAATTCCTTAGCGAAGAACACTAGCAGCGGAATAAGTACTCAAAAGTAAACATAACAGAATACAAGCATAGTCATCATGATGAAATGAAGACAGGCACAGAGTACAGGAAGCGTAAGCACAGGATAACACAGGATGAAGACAAACAGACTGAAGAAATTGAACTGAGGAAAATGAGAAAGTCTTCACTCGAAGTCTTCAAACACAGATATGAACAAACACACAACACAGTTATGAGGAAATGAAAGAGTTGAGGGAATAGAACCAGTAAGCTTAGTGAAGACAATGATTTGGTAGACCAGTACCAACTGTTGTCTCAGTTGTACGTCTGGTTGGAGCGGCTGAGTATTTAAACTCGAGGACACATAGTCCCGGACACCCAGTCCTAAACACGCAGCTCAGGACACCAAGTCCTCACCGTATTCTCCTTGAGCTAAGGTCACATAGACCTCGCCCAATCACTCGTGGTAAGTCTTCAGGCGACTTCCAAACCTTCACAAACTTGGTCACTCGGCGATCCACAATTCCTCTTGGATGCTCTAGACCATGACGCCCAACCGTCTGGAAGAAGCACAGTCTTCAAAGGCAACAAGCGTCGGATCCACGCAGGATCAATCTCTTAAGTGATGCTCAATCACTTGGGGTTTGTAGGTGTTTGGGTTTGGGTTTCTCCTCACTCGATGATTTTCGCTCAAAGTCCTCGGAGGATGGGTTGCTCTCAAATGACAAGTGTCAGTTTCTCTCGGAGCAGCCAAACAGCTAGTGCTTGTAGGGGGCGGCTATTTATAGCCTAGGGAGCAGCCCGACATGATAAGACATAAATGCCCTTCAATGATATGACCATTAGGTGGATAGATATTTTGAGACAGCTGGCGCATAGCACAGCAACGATCGGAATTTTCAGTAGCAAAATCCTCAGGGCTATCATGTTCCTCACTGTGTAGGCAATCCGCACTGGTGAATTCCTAACTCCTCAGTCAGAACAAATTCCTCAGAGACCAGAAGAACTTCGTCTCTGTCACTAAAGAATATGACTGGACTGTATGAGATTTCCAATGGCTTCACTCGAAGGGATTGGTAGGTGTAGGATTTTGAGTTGAGTATCACATGGAAATTTTTCCTTAGTATTTCCTCGACCCCCTTTAACAGTACGGTGTTTCCTATGACTCAAGAAAGAGAAAATGAAACTGCGAAAACAAAAGTCTTCACGCTTCATATTCCTCAAATGAATACCAAGTCTTCAAGGTTACACCAATTTCTTCACTTTCATAGTCTTCAGAAAGTCTTCAGAAATCGAAAGTCTTCAATCGAAGAACTTCATTTTTAGGGGTCGACTTTCTCTGTAAATATCAAACTCCTCATAGACTTATAGACATGTGTATACTCACAAACGCATTAGTCCCTTAACCTCTAAGTCTTCAATACACCAAAATCACTAAGGGGCACTAGATGCACTTACAATCTCCCCCTTTTTGGTGATTGATGACAATATAGGTTAAGTTTTCAACGGGGATAAACATATGAAGTGTAAATACTGATATTGAGGAATTTCATTGCAAGATATAGAAGAACTCCCCCTAAAGATGTGCATAGTGAGGAATTTGCTTTTGAAGCAATGCACACTTGAAGAGTTGAATCATGGATATCTCCCCCTATATCTTGTAATTCGTAAACGCATTTGACATATAATAGTGAAGAATTTGAAATGCATGATGAAATATGGTGACTGGTGTAATTCAGCATGCATGCAATAATATTAACGAGGAATAAGCATGCAGAAAAACGCATCAAGAGTATCAGAGCACCATTGGGTTTAAGTTTACAACAAGATCCAATAAAGTCTCAGAAGAACGAGAGTTGTAACTTGAAAAAAAACGCTCAAATAGACAGACCCGCTTGAAGACTAACTCAAAATTCTCCCCCTTTGTCATCAAATGACCAAAAGGATCGAATATGAGGACTAACGCCCCTGAAGAATATCAAGTTGAAGAAGGAGCGTCAGTGTTGTTGGGGTCATTTGTTCTAGTAGGGCCTGCCGCAGTGTCGTCCAAGTCTTCATTTTCATCAGTGTCGCGCGATGAAGAATATGAGCTGGCCACCAAACAAGGAACCTTGACCTTCTTGAATTTCTTCGGTGGAGGTGCAGACCAGTCAAAATCTTCCTTGAGACCCATTTTCTTCAGATCGTCTTCACCATACAGATGTGACAGGATTGCCCAGGTGCGACCGAAGACTTGATGGAGGTAGTAATGGTTTTTCTTCACTACATTGTGTGTAGCAGTCATGTTGTGAAGAAATGAACCAAACTGATGCTTAACCCACTTATGATTTCGATCCACCTTCTGGTGAAGACTAAGCAGAAGCTCATGATCAGTCATCACACCAGGAGCAGTGGCTTGAGGAGTAGACTTGGGTGCATTGGCAGAGTCATGTGTGGCAGAGTCATCATTGGTGGAATAAGAGGCAGCTTTGCGAAATTGACCATCCAATGGACGAATGCCTTCATCTATAACAGCTGGTGCCTTGCCCTTTCCATCAACTGAGGAATAGGTCTGCTTGAGGATTTAAATTGGGGACAAGTAGCTGAGGTGATTCTGAAAATCAGCTTTGTAGTTGAGTGAAGACCTTGTCCTGAGGAATCTCATAATCCAAGGTGCATAAGGCTTCAGCTCAAACGGAGACAGTGCAACATTTGCCAGAGTCCTCATGAAGAAATCATGATAATTGACGGGAATGCCATGAACGATGTTGAATACCAGATTCTTCATGATGCCAACAATTTCCTCTTTAGATGAGTCGTGGCCTTTGATAGGATCACTGTCCTCGTAAGAATACGATAGACAGTTCTGGGCACATAAAGCAATTCCTTCACGAGGAATTTGGTTCTTGGTGCCTGACCTGGCTTCAAAGGTTTCATCAGCACCTGCATGTAGTGATTTGTAAGCTCAGGTTCACTGTAGATGCAACGAGCTTCTTCAAGGTGAAAGCTTCAGAACGTTTTGCTTCAAAAAGCGCTCTTTCTTGTACTGCGCTTTCTTCGCCCTCCTCCCGTGTTCAAATTTCCATTTCTCTTCTTGTATGAAGTGAGTCAGCATGTGACTTTGGCCAGGAGTCAGCTTGAAATCAGGCATGGGAGTGTTGGGGTCCTTGTGCCAAACATCAATGTATTCGAGGATCAACTTGGGATCCAAAAGTAGTGGCACATATGTTCCCTTTGCTCTAACGGCCCTGACTTGCCTATCTCTGATGATTTCTGCAAGTTCATCATCATCAGCTTCGTCTTCATCAGACGGCTCTTGGAAGGCGACTTGCTTCTTCTGAGGAATAGGGCGAGGACCTCGTCCAGCAGTGGCCTTTGTCTTCAGTAGAGAGGGTCCCGTTGAGGAAGTTGGTGCAGCTGAGGAACTAGCTAAGACACCTGAGGCAATGGACATGCCTGCAGTCCTTTGGCACGAGGCAAGATGCACATGTGTTGAGGACTTTGTTGGAACAGCTGAGGAATTTGGAGGAGCTGAGGATTTTGAGGGAGCAGGAGCAGCATGAAGAATTGGCCATGAGGGCTTTGAGGATTCCAGACGTGAGGGCATTGCTGATGAGCTTGGCCTTGAGGGCATTGTTGGTGAAGCACTTGGCTTGCGCGCAGGCTTCTTTGACATAGCCTTCTTCGGCTTGACAGCAGAGGCCTCAGCAGAGGCAGCATCAGCAGAGTCTTCATTGAATTTCCTCACTGCTTCTCTGGCTTGCTTAGCCAACTTGGCTTGGCGCTTGGCCGATTCGTCACGATAGTCCTCACCGCGCTTGAGGCTGGTGGGATCAGCTATTTGGCCAGGTGCCAATGGAGGTCTTGGGCATGGAGGATTGAGTGCGAATTTCTTCATGTACTTGGGAGTGACATATATGTACTCCCTCCACTCTCTAGCCCATCTCCTCTCTATCTTCTGAATGTGCACCTTGCGCTCATTCTTGGTTTCCTCAGTAGGTGTGCAGTACCCAGCATATATTTCATCAGGTATCTCAAACGCTGTATTGACCTGAGGCCTCTTCCCTCCTTTCTGTGGCTTCTTACCGTCAGCCATTTTCTTCAGTTGAGGAATTTGCACAATTGAATTCTCTGAAGAAGTATGCAACTTTTCTTCGAGGAATGCTGCAAATGAGTTAAGTTGATGAGAACCTAGTGATTCAGCAGCTGACATGAGTACCTGTGAACAAAGTATAGTTGCGAGGAATTTGGATGGGTCATATGCGTTCTCAGAAGGTTTTTCAAAAAAGAAAAAGTTTGAGGAATTTGACCAAATGAGTCTTGAAGAATTTCACTAAGCGTTCTTTGTCTTAGGTTCCAGAGTTGTATAGATCGAAGATCCACACAATTGAGGAATCTTGAAGAAAAATGATGCTTAGAGAAATGAATCAATAACAGATGACTTGTGAGGTGTTTAGTGTGTGAAGATATGAAGAAAAACACCTTTGAAGATTTTGCAGATAATCATTCGAATCAACAAGGGCAGTAAAAGTAACTTTTAATTACCCTGAACGAAGAACACGACGAATAGTGAAGTGGAGAGGTGAAGTTTGTCTGTGTAGATCTTCCACGCCCTAACTCGGCGGAGGAAGACGGCTACGGCGGCGGCGGAGTGAAGATTTCCGCAGTCGGCGCGAGTACGTCGGCGATGAGGTCGAGGCAGTGAAGCTCTTCCTCACCAGTGACGATGAAGTAGCGGCGGCTGTAACGCCCTCAATGCGGCTATATCTCCTACATGTCGAAGCACGACTTAGAGGCATAACCGCATTGAAAGCAATGTCGCAAGTAAGGCAATCTTCACAACATCCCATGTAATATAGATAATAAAAGGGGAAGGTACATAGTTGGCTTACACTCGCCACGTCAAACAAAGTACATAAATAGCATTACATCATCCAATCACTCATGGCCCGACTATGGTGCCAAAATAAAAGATCAACCCAACATGCGACACGGCCCCGATCGCCCCAACTGGGCACCACTACTGATCATCAGGGAAAGACACATAGTAACGGCGTGAGTCCTCGTCAAACTCCCACTTGAGCTCAAGCGCGTCATCTGGAACGGAGTCATCAGGACATGCATCTGGTTTGGAAGTAATCTGTGAGCCACAGGGACTCAGCAATCTCGCACCCTCGCGATCAAGACTATTTAAGCTTATAGGTAAGGCAAGGTAAATATGTGGAGCTGCAGCAAGCGACTAGCATATATGGTGGCTAACCTGTTCGCAAAAGAGAGCGAGAAGAGAAGGCAAAGCGTGAACGAATAACTAGTGAAACAACCTGCGGCAAGCATAACTCCAACACCATGTTCACTTCACGGACTCCGCTGAGAAGAGACCATCACGGTAACTCACACAGTTGATTCATTTTAATTAAGTTAAGGTTCAAGTTATCTACAACCGGACATTAACAAATTCCCATCTGCCCATAACCGCGGGCACGGCTTTCGAAAGTTCAAATCCCTGCAGGGGAGTCCCAACTTAGCCCATGACAAGCTCTCACGGACAACGAAGGATATACCTTCTCCCGAGACATTCTGATCAGACTCGATATCCCGGTTCTACAAGACACTTCGACAAGTTAAAACAAATCCAGCAACACCGCCCGAATGTGCCGACAAATCCCGATAGGAGCTGCACATATATCGTTCTCAGGGCACACTCAGATGAGCTCTCCATACAACTAAAACCAAACCCCGAGTTTCCCTGAGGGGGTGCTGCACAGGACTCTAGTTTGGACCAACACTCAGAGGAGCACTGGCCCAGTGGGGTTAAATAAGATGACCCTCGGGCTCCGGAAACCCAAGGGAAAAAAGGCTAGGTGGCAAATGGTAAAACCAAGGTTGGTCATTGCTGGAGGAGTTTTATTCAAGGCGAACTATCAAGGGGTTCCCATTATCACCCAACCGCGTAAGGAACGCAAAATCCGGGAACATAACACCGATATGACGGAAACTAGGGCGGTAAGAGTGGAACAAAACACTAGGATAAAAGGCCGAGCCTTCCACCCTTTACCAAGTATATAGATGCATTAAGATAACAAGATAATATAATGATATCCCAACAAGAAAATAATGTTCCAACAAGGAACGGTCTCCAATCTTCACCTGCAACTAGCAACGCTATAAGAGGGGCTGAGCAAAGCGGTAACATAGCCAATCAACGGTTTGCTAGGACATGGTGGGTTAGAGGTTTGACATGGCAATTTGGGAGGCATGATAAGCAAGTGGTAGGCATCGTAGCATAGGCATAGCAAAAGAGCGAGCATCTAGCAAAGCAAAGATAGAAGTGATTTCGAGGGTATGATCATCTTGCCTGCAAAGTTGTCAGAGTTGACTGGATCCTCGAAAGCAAACTCAACGGGCTCCTCGTTAGCGAACTCGTCTCCCGGCTCTACCCAAACAAGACAAACAAGCAACAAGAACACAATCAACCACGTGCAAAGCTCAAACAACATGATGCAAACATGGAATGCTATGCGGGATGCTATATGTGATGCATATGCAAGATTGGACAAGGAATGAAAGAACCTGGCCTCAACTTGGAAATCCAAGTGTGCCACTGGAAAGGTGAGGTGATTTCGGTTGAAATCGATATAAAGAACACCGGAATCGGATGCACGATTTGGAAATGGCAAGCAATTCAAGTATGGCACCGGTCTGCGATATACAACAAGTAGCCATCTAAATGCAACAAGTTAAACATGCTACAGCACTCAAACATGGCAACAAAATACATGGCAGGTATCCATTCATGATGCTTAACAAAAGATGAACACTGAGCTACGGCAAAAACATCCACTAACAGGTTCAAACAAGCATGGCAAAAGTGCAATTGGTAAACAGATCTCAGACTTAGTGAAATTAACATTTGTCTGGAATTTCAGATCAGGTAGCACTCTTTGGAGCACGAAAACTACATGCTACAGGAACTTAACATGGCAAATCAAAGCATGGCATGGAGCTACTCAAAGAGCTTAACAAAAGTCCCTTAGTGACCTTGAGCCAAAAGGGATCAGAAAATACAATTGCAAGCATGTGAACATGGCAAAAACTTAAACAGATCACAGACTAAGTGAAAAACTGGAGCATGCAAATCAGATATCAAGTAGGCATGTTTACGAGCTCGATGCGCTCACTACAGAGCATGTCATGACAATCTAAGCATACACCCATCAAGAATACACATTATACAAGATAGACATGGCAAGAACAACAACATAGCATGCACGGATCAACTACAACATCCTCGGCAAAATCGCTAACAAGTAGACAATCTGCCCAGATTCACGAAATAGCAAAAGTAGAGCTCGATTGACTCAATCTAGGGTGCTCCATAATTGCAAACAAATACATGGATGGATAGAGTACTACAAGATCAACAAAACATCCTTACTGATCATCCTCAAAAGAGGCACGGATCACTAGGTAACAACATGAACATATGGCATATTGATAAAAAACAGATCAAGGACTTAGTGGAATTGCTAAGTCCCTGAAATCAGCATTAACGAATGCACCACTTTGCAAGCTTGTGCTAGTCACCACACACATCACAAAAATACATGGATGGCATCTCTGGAAAGATGGCAAAGCATATAACAAAACACATGTAGAGCTCAGGGGCATATCATGCACACAATAATCATGGCAAAAATGACAAATAGCTAATTGGAGTAGCTGATCTGACAATTATCTCAAATAGCACTCTTCCAACAGCATTTCGGGCATCAAGATGAACTCAAATAAAAATGATGCAATGAGATGAAATGATGTACTCTCTGAGACGAACATTTTGATATGCTATACGCCCAAAATGGATCTACGGATGAGGTGATATAGCATGATGAACATAGAAAAATATCTAGGGTTTTCGGGAAAGAGTCAACCGAGGCAAAGTTCTAGATCTGGATCAAGCACGGTTCCCGATGCGCCTCACCGGAGTTACTGTAGCAAGATCCGCCGGAGTTGGAAGGGGCCGGCCGGTGAGGGAGCTCGAGGATGAGACGCGGGCCGGGGTGGCCGTGGGCGGCGCCGGCAATGGTCGCGGCGGCAAGGGGCGGCGTCCGGCGGGATGGGGCAGCGTGGCGGAGCGGCGCCGGAGCTCGCCGGAGCTCGGCCGGTGAACGGCATCGGGGAAGAAGAGCGCGGGGCGCTCGGGCGCGGCCGCGGGAGAGCTCGGGCCGCGGGGGCCTGGCTCGGGCTTCGCGGGCCGGCGGCGGGAGGCGGTGGCCAGTGCCACGTGGCGGCGCGGGAGTGGAACGGGTGGGCGGCGGACGTGTCCGGCAGCCGGCGGACGTGTCCGGCCGCGCGGAGGAACTGGATCTAGGGTTTCGGGGAGAGGAAAACGAGAATTTCGGAGGGGGTGATATTTATAGGCATAGAGGGAGCTAGGAGTGTCCAAATGAGGTGCGGTTTTCGGCCACGCGATCGTGATCGAACGCTCTAGAAGATGGAGAAGGTTTTGGTGGGTTTTGGTCCAAATTGGAGGGGTGTTGGGCTGCAACACACCCGAGGCCTTTTTGGTCCCTCGGTTAACCGTTGGAGCATCAAATGAAGTCCAAATGGTATGAAACTTGACAGGCGGTCTACCGGTAGTAAACCAAGGCCGCTTGGCAAGTCTCGGTCCAATCCGGAAATGTTTAACCCCCACACACGAAAGAAAGGTAGAAATGACCACCGGAGGAGAACGGAGCACCGGAATGCAAAACGGACAACGGGAAAAATGCTCGGATGCATGAGACAAACACGTATGCAAATGCAATGCACATGATGACATGATATGAGATGCATGGCAACGACAACAACACATGGAGACAAAAACCTGAACCCGAGAAAATAAAATAACTTAACGCCGGAAATGGCAAGAGTTGGATTACATATTGGGTAAATCACATCCGGGGTGTTACAGCGGCGCTAGGGTTTGAGAAGCTCGAGCTCGAGAGAGGTCGAGCAGAGTAAAAGAAGTGAGGAAGGGAAGGAGGGGTATTTATAGCCATGGTGAAAAACTATTCGCCCGAAGAAATTGGGCAAACGTACCCCTGACCCTTCTCATTCGCTTGGCATGTGTCACCCACGTACTGAGAGGTGGAGATCGTGTGCGATCGTGGGTGAATGGATAAGTGTATCGTGGGATGTGGAACGGTTTGAGCGGCAAAGCCGAAAATGTAGATAAGATAGGTTTTAAAGTTCCGTTTGCAATTTCTTCAGCTGACAAGGACACAGTGAAGATTTCGAACGAGTTTCAAATAGAACGCACATGAAGAATTTGTGAACAGATTGGGTTGAGTATAGCATAGAGGGGAAGGGTCCGATCACATTCACTTAGCAGAAAAACCAACTTGAGGAATTAGCAATAAGTGAATGCCGTAGAGGACATAAACTTATATATGTATATATATAGCCAATGAAGAAAAACGACGGAAACAGTGAAGACAGTGCAAAGTTCAAGAATATGATCAATTGAGGAATTTCAACTTTTGGTGGTGGCATGACCCACCGTATAAGAATGATGATTTCAGACACCGCGTACAATTATCATAGGGTTCTGAGAATCAAATTCTTCATTAATTTCTTCACACTAAGAGTGTTATTCTTCATTGATTGAAGAAAAATGTGTCTTCATGTGTTGCACATTTAAGTCATCAATTTTGCATAAGTGTTAGGATGAGTGTGCTTTTCAAAGAACATTGGAAGATTCTAGGATATTTAGCTCACACCGCAACTTGCTAAATCTCTTCTCATCCAAGGGCTTTGTGAAGATATCGGCTAGCTGTTCTTCAGTCTTCACATCCTCAATAGAAATGTCGCCCTTTAACACATGATCACGAAGAAAATGATGACGAATCTGAATGTGATTTGTCTTCGAGTGCTGAACTGGGTTGTGAGCAATCTTGATGGCACTCTCATTGTCGCAGAAGAGAGGCACATTCTTCATGTTGACGCCATAGTCCTTGAGAGTTTGCTTCATCCACAGCAATTGAGCATAGCAAGAACCAGCGGCAATGTACTCAGCTTCAGCAGTAGATAGTGATACGTAGTTCTGTTTCTTCGAGGACCAACAGACCAAGGATCGTCCGAGGAAATGACATGTACCAGATGTTAACTTGCGGTCCACACGATCACCAGCATAGTTAGACTCAGAATATCCAATGAGATCAAAAGCCGAGCCCTTGGGGTACCATAATCCAAGTGTTGGTGTGTGAGCTAGATATCGAAGAATATGCTTCACAGCCTTATGGTGTGATTCCTTCGGTGTAGCTTGAAATCGGGCACACATGCAAACACTAAGAATTATGTCTGGCCTAGATGCACATAGGTACAATAAGGAGCCAATCATGGAGCGGTATATCTTATGATCGAAGTCAATACCATTTTCATGAGTGCACAGATGGCCATTTGTGGGCATAGGAATTTTGATGCCTTTGCAATCTTGCATGCCGAATTTCCTCAGTACATCCTTGAGCTATTTCTCCTGAGATATGAATATGCCATTGCGTTGTTGATGAATTTGAAGACCTAAGAATAATTTCAACTCTCCCATCATAGACATTTGATATTCTTCACTCATCATATAGGCAAATTCATCACTATAACGTTGGTCAGTACAGCCAAAGATAATATCATCAACATATATTTGGCACACAAACAATTCACCATCACAAGATTTAGTGAAAAGAGTAGGGTCGAGTGAACCGGGTTTGAAGCCTTTCTTCATGAGGAATTCCTTCAAGGTATCATACCACGCCCATGGGGCCTGCTTGAGGCCATAGAGGGCCTTGTTTAGTCTGAAGACTTTGTCAGGATTCTTTGGATCTTCAAAACCTGGGGGTTGAGCAACATATACTTCTTCCTCAAGCTTACCATTGAGCAATGCACTTTTCACATCCATTTGATATAAAGTGATATCATGATGGTTAGCATAAGCAAGTAATATGCGAATAGCCTCAAGTCTAGCAATAGGTGCAAAAGTTTCATCGAAATCAATTCCTTCAACTTGTGTGTAGCCTTGAGCTACGAGCCGTGCCTTATTCCTCACCACAAGGCCGTTTTCATCTTGCTTGTTGCGGTAGATCCACTTTGTGCCAATGATATTGTGCTTGCGCGGATCTGGACGTTTGACCAGTTCCCACACATTGTTGAGCTCGAACTGATGTAATTCTTCTTGCATGGCCTGAATCCACTCAGGCTCCAGAAATGCTTCATCTACCTTGGTGGGATCTATAATAGAGACAAAAGCATAGTGCCCACAAAAGTTAGATAAATGTGAAGCTTTTGAGCGTGTGAGAGGACCTGGCGCTTTGATGTCAGTGATAATCTTTTCAACTTGCACTTCTTTTGCAATGCGAGGATGAGCTGGTTGCCGTTGAAGAGTTTGATCAGCATTCTCTTCAGCACCATTTTCTTCAGTATTATCTTCAGGTGCATTAGCTCGACGTTCTTCATGTTCTGGAATGAATTCTTCAGCAGATTCTTCAGTGGGAATGATAGCCTTGAACTTGATAGTTTCATCAGTTGTTGGTTCATCTATCACATTAGGTAGGTGCTCCCTTTGCGAGCCATTAGTTTCATCGAACCGCACATCTACAGTTTCAACAACCTTGTGAAGAACGTTGTTGAAGACTCTGTAGGTGTGCGAGTCCTTTCCGTAACCAAGCATAAAACCTTCATGTGCTTTCGGTGCAAATTTTGAGTTGTGATGAGGATCTCTTAACCAACATTTAGCACCGAAGACTTTGAAATAACTTACATTGGGTTTCTTATCAGTGAGGAGTTCATATGCAGTCTTCTTGAAGAATTTGTGAAGATATACTCTATTGATGATGTGGCACGCAGTATCAATTGCCTCAGTCCAGAAATGACGAGGCGTTTTGTATTCATCAAGCATAGTGCGAGCCATCTCAGCAAGAGTCCTGTTCTTGCGCTCCACGACGTCATTCTGTTGAGGAGTATAAGGAGCAGATAACTCATGAGTAATACCAAGTTCATCAAGATAGTCATCGAGACCAGAATTCTTGAACTCAGTGCCATTGTCACTTCTGATGTGCTTGATCTTCACACCAAAGTTGGTTGAAGCCCTCGAGGAAAATCGTTTGAAGACTTCATGCACTTCATGTTTGTAAGTAACAAGGTGTACCTATGTATAACGAGAGTAATCATCAACAATAACAAAGCCATATTGAGATGCTTCATTTGAAATAGCAGAATAATGATTAGGACCGAAGAGATCCATGTGAAGCAATTCAAATGGGTGAGTAGTGGTCATGATAGTCTTCACTGGATGCTTGGCCTTTGTCATCTTCCCAGCTTCACAAGCTCCGCATAAGTGATCCTTGAGGAATTTGACATTCTCGATGCCAATGACATGCTTCTTCTTCGCAAGCGTGTGCAAATTCCTCATGCCTGCATGACCAAGTCGTCGATGCCAGAGCCAGCCTTCTGAAGCTTTTGCAAGTAGGCACGCAGCTGGTTGTGGTCCTGTAGATAAATCAACAATATACATGTCTCCTCTCCTAAAGCCTTCGAAGACCTTGGAATTGTCAGCTTCCATAACCACAACACAACGGTATTTGCCAAAGACAACAACCATATCAAGATCACAAAGCATAGAGGCAGACATAAGGTTGTATCCTAAGGACTCAACAAGCATGACTTTGTCCATGTGTCGATCCTTTGTGATCACAACCTTACCTAGACCCAATACCTGACTTTTGCCTTTGTCAGCAAAGATGATATGCTTCAGATGCGACGGAGATAATGGAGCATCCATCAATAGATTCTTGTCACCCGTCATGTGATTTGTACATCCACTATCGAGGACCCACTTAGTGGCTTTGGGTTGATCATCCTGCAGATGAATTAGTGCAGCTTACAAACTCATATACTTCATCAGTGAAGAATATGACATCAATTCATCAGATCAATTTCATCAAGCAACAGAACAGATAAAGCAGTGTGAGGACGTGAGAAATGAAAGTTCATTTCTTCATGATTAGCCTGCGTCCTATCAGGCATGCTCAGGTCTCCAGCAAATTCTTCAAACGATTACATACGTCTGGAGACCTGACCCTGCAAAAGAGATTAGTTCTTTTTCTTCACCACCCACATCTGAAGGGGTGGCAAAGAGTTCATCATTCAGCGAGCTCCATACGAGAAGGATGGCATAGAAGCCGGTCCATTTTGTTTCACATAAGAGGGGTTAGAGTAAGCATAAGAGCAAGCAGAGAAATTCTTCGAGGATTTATGGACATAATAATTTGAAGAATAATGCACATATCCATAATCCTTAGATCTTTCCTGCGAAACAGACGGGTTATCACGATGATGTTCATATGAGGACTTTGATCCTTTTGAGAAATATGATCCATGAAGAATTTGATCTGGGGTTCCTATTCTTCACAGGTGGCGTCATGATGACATTCACCTGAAGATTTTCAAGGCATCTTTTGGGAACCCAGATTTTCTTCATAGGGGAACCGTTCCTGCAGTTAGTGCCAACATATCTAGCAAATACTTCACCATTCTGATTTTTGAACAGTTTATAGTTGGAGTCAAATGACTCATCATCAGAACGAGGAGATTCACATGCAAATCCAGATAAGTTAGATGGATCAACTGGAGGTCCCTTTGCAGCAACCCATGTAGTTTTGGGGTATTGCTCAGGCTTCCAATATGTACCATCAGCATTGAGTTTCCTCTCAAAGGCAATACCCTCTTTCCTAGGGTTCCTGTTGAGGATTTGCTTTTTAAGCACATCACAAAGAGTCTGATGCCCTTTGAGGCTTTTGTACATGCCTGTCATGTACAATTCCTTCAGCCCTGCATCGTCAGTGATACTAGCAATGTCCTCAGATGAGGAATTAGTGATAGCAGAGGCATGTGAAGAATTTGAAACATTAGCAGCATTTGAACATTCAGGTGAAGAATTAGCAGATTCACGTTCAATGCATTTCAAACAAGGAGGAACAAATTCTTCCTGAGAAGCGCTGATTTGTTGAGAAAGTAATGAATCACGCTCCTTCTGAAGATCTTCATAACCTCTTAGCTTCTCAAGGTCTTGCTTTCTTTGAATAAATTCATAAGAAAGCTTCTCATGATCATATAAGAGAGTGTTATGATGACCTTGAAGATTGTCAAACCTAGTCTGAAGTCTCTGAAGATTTTTAGTCAAGGCTTTAGTGCGATCCATTTCTTCACCCAACATATCATCACTTTTGTCTAGCATGTTTTGAACCTTTTCAAGAGCCCTTTGTTGTTTTACAGCAATCTTAGCAAGTTTAAAATAGATGGGCTTAAGGTTTTCATCAGATTCATTCTCACTTGATTCAGAGGAGGTATATTTGAGTACCTTGGCACCCTTTGCCATGAAGCAATAGGTGGGAGCGTAGTCATCATCGCCTTCATCAGCCTTGTTGGTGAGGTCATTTTCTTCAGTGTTGAAGATAGAGTTGCTGACGAATGCAGCAGCAAGAGCTAGGCTCGCCACTCCGGATTCGGACTCCTCAGATGTCTCCTCTTCCTCATTTTCTTCAGATTCAGCCTCAGAGTCCATTTCCTTGCCAATGAATGCCCTAGCCTTCTTGGAGCTGCTCTTCTTGTGACATGAAGGCTTTGAGGATTTTGATGATGAAGATTTGGTGGATTTCTTCTTTTTCTTCGCATCATCAAAATTGTAATTCTTGTATTTCTTCTTCTTTGATTCCTTTTCCCACTGAGGACAATCTTGAATGTAATGTCCAGGTTTCTTGCATTTGTGATAGAGCCTCCTCTTGTAGTCACTGGATGAGGAATCATTGCTCCTTGTGGGTCTTCCAAAGCGACCACGTCTTGAGAACTTTTGTAACTTCTTCATGAGCAGAGCTAGATCATGGCTTAGTTCTTCAGGATCACCAAGGCTGCTACCAGAGTCTTCATCTTTGGACTCAGATACTGCCTTGGCCTTCAGTGCACGTGATCTGCCATAGCTCGAACCATAGAGATCTCTTTTTTCAGCAAGTTGGAACTCATGAGTATTTAGCCTCTCGAGAATATCAGCGGGATCAAGCGACTTGTAATCAGCACGTTCTTGTATCATCAATGCCAGAGTGTCAACTAAGGAATCAAGCGATCTCAGCAATTTCTTCACCACCTCATGGTCGGTGATGTTAGTGGCACCAAGTGCTTGAAGCTCATTTGAGATGTCAGTGAGGCGATCGAAGGTTTGTTGAATGTTTTCATTGTCGAGTCTTTTGAAGTGATTGAAGACATTGCGAAGAACATCAACTCGAGAGACACGTTGTGTTGAGACTCCTTCATTCACTTTGGACAACCTATCCCAGATAAGCTTCGCTGTCTCCAAAGCACTCACTCTACCATATTGTCCTTTGCTCAGATGGCCACATGTGATATTCTTCGCTTGAGAGTCAAGTTGCTTGAATCTCTTCAATCAGCAGCATTCAGAGAAGGTGTGACTGAGGTAACACCATTTTCCACAACATACCAGAGATCGTTATCAATTGCCTCAAGATGCATTCGCATCTTATTCTTCCAGTAGGGATAGTCCGTCCCATCAAAGGTAGGACACCCAGCAGAGACCTTGATCATAACTGCGGTCGACATAACTAAACTCCAGGAGGTTAAACCAAAATGACACAGAACAAGGGAGTACCTTGCTCTGATACCAATTGAAAGTGCGTTATATCGACTAGAGGGAGGGTGAATAGGCGATTTTTATGAAATTCTTCACTGAGGAATTTGCTGGTGAGGAAATTCCTTAGCGAACAACTACTAGCAGCGGAATAAGTACTCAAAAGTAAACATAACATAATACAAGCATAGTCATCATGATGAAATGAAGACAGGCACAGAGTACAGGAAGCATAAGCACAGGATAACACAGGATGAAGACAAACAGACTGAAGAAATTGAACTGAGGAAATTGAGAAAGTCTTCAGTCAAAGTCTTCAAACACAGATATGAACAAACACACAACACAGTTATGAGGAAATGAAAGAGTTGAGGGAGTAGAACCAGTAAGCTTGGTGAAGACAATGATTTGGTAGACCAGTTCCAACTGTTGTCTTAGTTGTACGTCTGGTTGGAGCGGCTAAGTATTTAAACTCGAGGACACACAGTCCTGGACACCCAGTCCTGAACACGCAGCTCAGGACACCAAGTCCTCACCATATTATCCTTGAGCTAAGGTCACACAGACCTCGCCCAATCACTCGTGGTAAGTCTTCAGGCGACTTCCAAACCTTCACAAACTTGGTCACTCGGCGATCCACAATTCCTCTTGGATGCTCTAGACCATGACGCCTAACCGTCTGGAAGAAGCACAGTCTTCAAAGGCAACAAGCATCAGATCCACGCAGGATCAATCTCTTCAGTGATGCTCAACCACTTGGGGTTTGTAGGTGTTTGGGTTTGGGTTTTTCCTCACTCGATGATTTTCGCTCAAAGTCCTCGGAGGATGGGTTGCTCTCAAATGACAAGTGTCAGTTTCTCTCGGAGCAGCCAACCAGCTAGTGGTTGTAGGGGGAGGCTATTTATAGCCTAGGGAGCAGCCCGACATGATAAGACATAAATGCCCTTCAATGATATGACCGTTAGGTGGATAGATATTTTGGGACAGCTGGCGCATAGCACAGCAACGGTCGGAATTTTGAGTAGCAAAATCCTCAGGGCTATCATGTTCCTCACTGTGTAGGCAATCCGCACTGGCGAATTTCTAACTCCTCGGTCAGAACAAATTCCTCAGAGACCAGAAGAACTTCGTCTCTGTCACTGAAGAATATGACTGGGCTTCACTCGAAGGGATTGGTAGGTGTAGGATTTTGAGTTGAGCATCACATGGGAATTTTTCCTTAGTATTTCCTCGACCCCCTTTAACAGTATGGTGTTTCCTATGACTCAAGAAAGAGAAAATGAAACTATGAAAACAAAAGTCTTCACGCTTCATATTCCTCAAATGAATACCAAGTCTTCAAGGTTACACCAATTTCTTCACTTTCAAAGTCTTCAGAAAGTCTTCAGAAATCCAAAGTCTTCAGTCGAAGAACTTCATTTTTAGGGGTCAACTTTCTCTATAAATATCAAACTCCTCATAGACTTATAGACATGTGTATACTCACAAATGCATTAGTCCCTTAACCTATAAGTCTTCAATACACCAAAATCACTAAGGGGCACTAGATGCACTTACAACCAAAACTCAAACCCAAACACCTACAAACCCCAAGTGATTGAGCATCACTGAAGAGATTGATCCTGCGTGGATCCGACGCTTGTTACCTTTGAAGATTGTGCTTCTTCCAGACGGTTAGGCGTCAAGGTCTAGAGCATCCAAGAGGAATTGTGGATTGCCGAGTGACCAAGTTTGTGAAGGTTCGGAAGTCACCTAAAGACTTACCACGAGTGATTGTGCGAGGTCTGTATGACCTTGGCTCAAGGAGAATACGGTGAGGACTATGTGTCTGGGACTGTGTGTCCTCAGGTTTAAATACCTAGCCGCTCCAACCAGACGTACAACTGAGACAGCAGTTGGAACTGGTCTACCAAATCATTGTCTTCACCAAGCTCACTGGTTCTATTTCCTCAACTCTTTCATTTCCTCATAATTGTGTTGAGTGCTTGTTCATATCTGTGTTTGAAGACTTTGACTGAAGACTTTCTCAAATTCCTCGGTTCAATTTCTTCAGTCTGTTTGTCTTCATCATGTGTTATCCTGTGTTTACACTTTCTGTACTCTGTGCTTGTCTTCATTTCATCATGATGACTATGCTTGTGCTCTGATATGTTTACTTTTGAGTACTTATTCCGCTGCTAGTGGTTCTTCGCTAAGGAATTTCCTCACCTGCAAATTCCTCAGTGAAGAATTCATAAAAATCGCCTATTCACCCCCCCCCCCTCTAGTCGATATAACGCACTTTTAATTGGTATCAGAGCAAGGTACTATCTTGTTCTGTGTGATTTTGGTTTAACCGCCTGGAGTTTAGTTATGTCGACCGCAGGTATGATCAAGGTCTCTGCTGGGTGTCCTACCTTCGATGGGACGGACTACCCCTACTGGAAGAATAAGATGCGAATGCATCTTGAGGCAATTGATAACGATCTCTGGTATGTTGTGGAAAATGGTGCTCCCTCAGTCACACCTTCTATGAATGCTGCTGATGTGAAGAGATTCAAGCAACTCGATTCTCAAGCGAAGAATATCATATGTGGCCATGTGAGCAAAGGACAGTATGGAAGAGTGAGTGCTTTGGAAACTGCTAAGCTTATCTGGGATAGGCTGTCCAAGGTGAATGAAGGAGTCTCAACACAACGTGACTCTTGAGTTGATGTTCTTCATAATCTCTTCAACCGCTTCAAAAGACTCGACAATGAAAATATTCAACAAACCTTTGATCGCCTCACTGACATCTCAAATGAGCTTCAAGCACTTGGTGCCACTGACATCACCGACTATGAGGTGGTAAAGAAATTGCTGAGGTCGCTTGATTCCTCATTTGATACTCTGGCATTGATGATACAAGAACGTGTTGATTACAAGTCACTTGATCCCGCTGATATCCTCGAGAGGCTAAATACTCATGAGTTCCAACTTGCTGAAAAGAGAGATCTCTATGGTTCGAGCTATGGCAGATCACGTGCACTGAAGGCCAAGGCAGTATCTGAGTCCAAAGATGAAGACTCTGGTAGCAGCCTTGGTGATCCTGCAGAACTAAGCCATGAGCTAGCACTGCTCGTGAAGAAATTCCAGAAGTTCTCAAGACGTGGTCGCTTTGGAAGACCCTCAAGGAGCAATGATTCCTCATCCAGTGACTACAAGAAGAGGCTTTGTCACAAATGCAAGAAACCTGGATATTACATTCAAGATTGTCCTCAGTGGGAAAAGGAATCAAAGAAGAAGAAATACAAGGATTACAGTTCTGATGAAGCGAAGAAAAAGAAGAAATCCTCAAAATCTTCATCATCAAAATCCTCAAAGTCTTCATCTCACAAGAAGAGCAGCTCCAAGAAGGCTCCGGCATTCATTGGCAAGGAAATGGACTATGAGGCTAAATCTGAAGAAAATGAGGAAGAGGAGGCATCTGAGGTGTCCAAATCCGGTGTGGCGAGCCTAGCCCTCGCTACTGCATTTGTCAGCAAGTCTATCTTCAACACCGAAGAAAATGACCTCACCAACAAGGCTGATGAAGGCAATGATGACTACGCTCCCACCTATTGCTTCATGGCAAAGGGTGCCAAGGTACTCAAATATACCTCCTCTGAATCTAGTGAGAATGAATCTGATGAAAACCTCAAGCCCAGCTATTCTAAACTTGCTAAGATTGTTGTAAAACAACAAAGGGCTTTTGAAAAGGTTCAAAACATGCTACACAAAAGTGATGATATGTTGGGTGAAGAAATGGATCGCACTAAAGCCTTGACTGAAAATCTTTAGAGACTTTAGACTAGGTTTGACAACCTTCAAGGTCATCATAACACTCTCTTATCTGATCATGAGAAGCTTTCTCATGAGTTTCTTCAAAGAAAGCAAGACCTTGAGAAGCTAAGAGTGAGTTATGAAGATCTTCAGAAGGAGCGTGATTCATTACTTGCTCAACAAATTAGCGCTTCTCAAGAAGAATTTGTTCCTCCTTGTTTGAAATGCATTGAACGTGAATCTACTAATTCTTCACCTGAATGTTCAAACATTGTTAATGTTTCAAATTCTTCATCTGCCTCTGCTATCACTAATTCCTCATCTGAGGACACTGCTAGTATCACTGACAATGCAGGGCTGAAGGAATTGTACATGACAGGCATGTACAAAAGCCTCAAAGGGCATCAGAATCTTTGTGTTGTGCTTAAAAAGCAGATCCTCAACAGGGACCCTAGGAAAGAGGGTATTGCCTTTGAGAGGAAACTCAATGCTGATGGTACATATTGGAAGCCTGAGCAGTACCCCAAAACCTCATGGGTTGCTGCAAAGGGACCTCCAGTTGATCCATCTAACTTATCTGGATTTGCATGTGAATCTCCTCATTCTGATGATGAGTCAATTGACTCCAACTATAAAATGTTCAAAAATCAGAATGGTGAAATATTTGTTAGATATGTTGGCACTAACTGCAGGAATGGTCCTCCTATGAAGAAAATCTAGGTTCCCAAAAGGTGCCTTGAAAGTCTTCAGGTGAATGTCCTCAGGACACCACCTGTGAAGAATAGGAACCCCTGGTCAAATTCTTCATATGGACCAAATTCCTCAAAAGGATCAAAGTCCTCATATGATTATCATCGTGCTAACAACTCTGTTTCGCAGGGAAGAGCTAAGGGCTATGACTATGAGCATTGTTCTTCTAATTATTATGTTCATAAGTCCTCGAAGAATTTCTCTGCTTATTCATATGATTATCCTAACTCCTCTTATGTGAAACGAAATGGACTGGCTTCTATGCCACCTTTCTCGTATGGAGCTCACAGAGTGATGAACTCTTTGCCACCCCTTCGGATGTGGGTGGTGAAGAAAAAGAACTAATCTCTTCTGCAGGGTCAGGTCTCTAGACGTACGTAATCGTCTGAAGAATTTGCTGGAGACCTGAGGGTGTCTGAAAGGACACAGGTTAATCATGAAGAGATGAACTTTCATTTCTCACGTCATCATACTGTTTTATCTGTTCTATTGCTTGATGAAATTGATCTGATGAATTGATGTCATATTCTTCACTGATGAAGTATATGACTTCGTAAGTTGCACTAATTCATCTGTAGGATGATCAACCCAAAGCCACTGAGTGGGTCCTCGATAGTGGATGTACAAATAACATGACTGGTGACAAGAATCTATTGATGGATGCTCCCTTATCAGCATCACATCTGAAGCATATCATCTTCGCTGACAAAGGCAAAAGTCAGGTATTGGGTCTAGGTAAGGTTGCGATCACAAAGGATCGACACATGGACAAAGTCATGCTTGTCGAGTCCTTGGGATACAACCTCATGTCTGTCTCAATGCTTTGCGATCTTGATATGGTTGTTGTCTTTGGAAAGTACCGTTGTGTTGTGGTTATGGAAGCTGACAATTCTAAAGTCTTCGAAGGCTTTAGGAGAGGAGACCTGTATATTGTTGATTTCTCTACAGGACCACAACCAGCCGTGTGTCTACTTGCAAAAGCTTTAGAAGGCTGGCTCTGGCATCGACAACTTGGTCATGCAGGCATGAGGAATTTGCACATGCTTGCGAATAAGAAGCATGTCATTGGCATCGAGAATGTCAAATTCCTGAAGGATCACTTATGCGGAGCCTGTGAAGCTGGGAAGATGACAAAGGCTAAGCATCCAGCGAAGACTATCATGACCACCACTCGTCCATTTGAATTGCTTCACATGGATCTCTTCGGTCCTAACCATTATTCTGCAGTCTCAAATGAGGCATCTAAATATGGCTTTGTTATTGTTGATGATTACTCTCGATACACATGGGTACACATTGTTACTTACACACATGAAGTGCAGGAAGTCTTCAAACGATTTTCCTCGAGGGCTTCAACCAACTTTGGTGTGAAGATCAAGCACATCAGAAGTGACAATGGAACTGAGTTCAAGAATTCTGGTCTTGATGACTATCTTGATGAACTTGGTATTACTCATGAGTTATCTACTCCTTATACTCCTCAGCAGAACGGCATCGTGGAGCGCAAGAACATGACTCTTGTTGAGATGGCTCGCACTATGCTTGATGAATACAAAACGCCTCGTCGTTTCTGGATTGAGGCAATTGATACTGCGTGCCACATCATCAATAGAGTATATCTTCACAAATTCTTCAAGAAGACTGCATATGAACTCCTCACTGATAAGAAACCCAATGTAAGTTATTTCAAAGTCTTCGGTGCTAAATGTTGGATTAGAGATCCTCATCACAACTCAAAATTTGCACCGAAAGCACATGAAGGTTTTATGCTTGGTTACCGAAAGGACTCGCACACCTACAGAGTCTTCAACAACGTTCTTCACAAGGTTGTTGAAACTGTAGATGTGCGGTTCGATGAAACTAATGGCTCGCAAAGAGAGCACCTACCTACTGTGATAGATGAACCAGCACCTAAGGAAACTATCAAGTTCAAGGATACTGAGTATGTCATTCCTACTGAAGAATCTGCTGAAGAATTCATTCCAGAACATGAAGAACGTCGAGCTAATGCACCTGAAGAAAATACTAAAGAAAATGCTGATCAAATTTCTCATCGACAACCAGCTCATGCTCGCATTGCAAAAGAAGTGCAAGTTGAAAAGATCATCAATGACATTAAAGCGCAAGGTCCTCTCACACGCTCAAAAGCTTCACATTTATCTAACTTTTGTGGGCACTATGCTTTTGTCTCTATCACAGAGCCCACTAAGGTAGATGAAGCATTTTTGAAGCCTGAGTGGATTCAGGCCATGCAAGAAGAATTACATCAGTTCGAGCTCAACAACGTCTGGGAACTGGTCAAACGTCCAGATCCTCGTAAGCACAATATCATTGGCACATAGTGGATCTACCGCAACAAGCAAGATGAAAATGGCCTTGTGGTAAGGAATAAGGCACGGCTTGTAGCTCAAGGCTACACACAGGTTGAAGGAATTGATTTTGATGAAACTTTTGCACCTGTTGCTAGACTTGAGGCTATTCGCATATTACTTGCTTATGCTAACCATCATGACATCACTCTATATCAAATGGATGTAAAAAGTGCATTCCTCAATGGTAAGCTTGAGGAAGAAGTATATGTTGCTCAACCCCCAGGTTTTGAAGATCCAAACAATCCAGACAAAGTCTTCAGACTCAATAAGGCCCTCTATGGCCTCAAGCAGGCCCCACGGGCGTGGTATGATACTTTGAAGGAATCCCTTATGAAGAAAGGCTTCAAACCCGGTTCACTCGACCCTACTCTTTTCACTAAATCTTATGATGGTGAATTGTTTGTGTGCCAAATATATGTTAATGATATTATCTTTAGCTGTATTAACCAACGTTATAGTGATGAATTTGCCTATATGATGAGTGAAGAATATCAAATGTCTATGATGGGAGAGTTGAAATTCTTCTTAGGTCTTCAAATTCGTCAACAACGCAATGGCATATTCATATCTCAGGAGAAATACCTCAAGGATGTACTGAGGAAATTTGGCATGCAAGATTGCAAAGGCGTCAAAATTCCTATGCCCACAAATGGCCATTTGTGCACTAATGAAAATGGTATTGACTTCGATCATAAGGTATACCGCTCCATGATTGGTTCTTTATTGTACTTATGTGCATCTAGGCCAGATATTATGCTTAGTGTTTGCATGTGTGCCCGATTTCAAGCTACACCGAAGGAATCACACCTTAAGGCTGTGAAGCATATTCTTCGATATCTAGCTCACACACCAACACTTGGATTATGGTACCCCAAGGGCTCGGCTTTTGATCTCATTGGATATTCTGACTCTGATTATGCTGGTGATCGTGTGGACCGCAAGTCAACATCTGGTACATGTCGTTTCCTTGGACGATCTTTGGTCTGTTGGTCCTCGAAGAAACAGAACTGTGTATCACTATCTACTGCTGAAGCTGAGTACATTGCCGCTGGTTCTTGCTATGCTCAATTGCTATGGATGAAGCAAACTCTCAAGGACTATGGTGTCAACATGAAGAACGTGCCTCTCTTCTGTGACAATGAGAGTGCCATCAAGATTGCTCACAACCCAGTTCAGCACTCGAAGACAAAGCACATTCAGATTCGTCATCATTTTCTTCGTGATCATGTGTTGAAGGGCGACAATTCTATTGAGCATGTGAAGACTGAAGAACAGCTAGCCGATATCTTCACAAAGCCCTTGGATGAGAAGAGATTTAGCAAGTTGCGGTGTGAGCTAAATATCTTAGAATCTTCGAATGTTCTTTGAAAAGGACACTCATCCTAACACTTATGCAAAATTGATGACTTATATGTGCAACACATGAAGAAACGTTTTTCTTCAATCAATGAAGAATAACACTCTAAGTGTGAAGAAATTAATGAAGAATGTGATTCTCAGAACCCTACAACAATTGTACGCGGTGTCTGAAATCATCATTCATATACGGTGGGTCTCGCCACCACCAAAAGTTGAAATTCCTCCGTTTTTCAAATTCTTCAACTTTGCATTGTCTTCACTGTTTCCGTCGTTTTTCTTCATTGGCTATTCGTCACCCTGGGTGAGGAATAGTTATTCTTCACCCCCTCTATTTTACCATCAATGCATCATAATTTTATGTTTCGTAAGTTTTCTCTTATTTCCGACGCAAAAAGGGACCGTAAGAAAATATATAATTGTCGTAAAAAATATTTTATGTTATGTAAAATTACAAACGTAAAAACATAGTCTAAAATACACATAAACTGCAAATTTTCTTGTCTTATGACCTATATTTTTATTTTCTTATGTCAAATTTTACGTAGTGAATCAATAGGAATCTAACTATTTGAATTCGAAACGTAATTTAATTATGAGATGATCGTAAGATTACCTCGGGTGAACAATAACTTATTATGCACACTGGGTGATGAACAGTAACACTATGTATATATATATATATATATGAGTTTATGTCCTCTACAGCATTCACTTATTGCTAATTCTTCAAGTTGGTTTTTCTGCTAAGTGAATGTGATCGGACCCTTCCCCCTCTATGCTAAACTCAACCCAATCTATTCACAAATTCTTCATGTGCGTTCTATTTGAAACTCATTCAAAATCTTCACTGTGTCCTTGTCAGCTGAAGAATTTGCGAACGGAACGTTAAAACTTATCTTATCCAAATTTTCGGCTTGCCGCTCAAACCGTTCTGCATCCCATGATACACTTATCTATTCACCCACGATCTAACACGATCTCCACTTCTCAGTACGTGGGTGACACGTGTCATGCGAATGAGAAGGGTTAGGGGCACGTTCGTCCAAATTCTTGAGGCGAATAGTTTTTCACCATGGCTATAAATACCCCCTCTCCCCTTCCTCACTTCCTTTACTCCGCTCGACCTCCTTCTCTAGCTCGAGCTTCTCAAACCCTAGCGCCGCCGCTACATCATCGTCGCCGGTGAGGAAGAGCTTCACTGCCTCGACCTCGTCGCCACCGTACTCGCGCCGGCCGCGGAAATCTTCACTCCGCCGCTGCCGTAGCCGTCTTCCTTCGCCGAGTTAGGGCGTGGAAGATCTGCACAGACGAACTTCACTTCTCCACCTCATAGTTCATCGTGTTCTTTGTTTAGGGTAATTAAAAGATACTTTTACTACCCTCTGTGATTCAAATGATTATCTACAAAATCTTCAAAGGTGTTTTTCTTCAAATCTTCACACACTAAACACCTCACATGTCATTTGTTCTTGATTCATTTCTATAAGCTGCAAATTTCTCTTCAAGATTCCTCAATTGTGCGGATTTCTGATCTGTACAACTCTGGAACCTAAGACTAAGAACGCTCAGTGAAATTCTTCAAGACTCGTCTGGTCAAATTCCTCAAACTTGTTCTTTTTACAAAACCTTCTGAGAACGCATATGACCTCTCCAAATTCCACGCAACTATACTCTGTTCACAGGTACTCATGTCAGTTGCTGAATCACTAGGTTCTCATCAACTTAACTCATGCAGCGTTCCTCGAAGAAAAATTACATACTTCTTTAGAGAATTCGATTGTTCAAATTCGTCAACTGAAGAAAATGGGTGATGGTAAGAAGCCACAGAAAGGAGGAAAGAGTCCTGAGGTCAACACTGCTTTTGAAATCCCTGATGACATCTATGCTGGGTACTGCACACCTCCTGAGGAAGATAAAAATCAGCGCAAGGTGTGCATTCAGAAGATAGAGAGGAGATGGGCTAGAGAGTGGAGGGAGTACAGATATGTTACTCCCAAATACATGAAGAAATTCGCTGTTACCCCTCCATGCTCAAGACCTCCATTGGCACCTGGCCAAGAAGCGGATCCCACCAGCTTCAAGCACGGTGAGGACTTTCCTGAAGAATGGGCCAAGCGCCAGGCCAAGTTGGCCAAACAAGCAAAAGCAGCAGTGAGGAAATTCAACGAAGACTCTGCTGCTATTGCTGCCGCTGAGGCCTCTGTCATGCCTAAGAAGGCCATGTCAAATAAGCCTGCTCACAAGCCAAGTGCTTCGTCCGTCAATGTCCTCAAGGCCAAGTTCCTCAGCTATGTCCTCACGGCCAGAATCTTCAAAGACCTCAAGGCCAATTCCTCATGTCGCTCCTGCTCCTCCAAAATCCTCTGCTCCTCCTGCGCCTACACCAACTCTGATCCTTCCATCTGCAACAGATGTGAAGAAGACCAAGGCAGCAGAGCATGCAGCTGTGAAGAAAAGGAAAGCATCAGCTACTTCAGATTCTTCAACTTCGAAGAAAATGAAGTCTATGACAAGTTCATTCACAAATCCCATTGATGTTGTTCCGATCTCAACCATGCCATCAAAAGGACCTTGTTCCTTTTGATGAAGAATATGTGATCCCTAGCGGATCTGATGAAGAAAATCCTTCTGCTGCTTCGTCAGAGCAGATGGATGAAGAAATTGAAGCGGATCAAATCCCTTCAACACCAGGTGTTTCCTCGCCTATGCCTCAGTTCACAGCTGAAGAGGCTGGCGTTGAAGAAATGGAAGATGAAGATGTGGACATTGGTTGCACCACACCTGTGCTAAGTGATGAATTTTGGGAAAGTCAGCACCCCAACTTTCCACTGTTCACACCTTTACGGCAAATACCTCAATCCCCTGCACAAACTGTTCAAATGGGCTCTAAAGAAACTCACCCCACTTCGTCTATACGTGAAGAAATTCCAGCCACTAGTGCTGAAGAAACTATTGCTGCTGAACATCTAAAGATGCAGACTGCAACTGAAGAGGAACCAGAAATTCCTCAGCCTAAAGAACCTGAGATTGCGATTCCTAAGGTTGTGATGCAACTCACTGACACTCCTCTACCCAAGCCAAAGGATCCATTCTCTAGGAAGCAAAAATTCAAGGCTGATGATTTCTTCAGCGAGCACGTATTCTTCACAGACTACAACCCCTATGACTCTGCTTGCATTAGGAAAAGGTGTTTCTGGACTGCTAGCTAGGCTACTTTCTATTCCTCAGTGCTGTTTAACAAAGACAAAATCTTCTACCATGAGCACATTCCTCACGTGGATATGGAATCTCTGTCGTGCTTCGAGCCAGTCCTCGGTGTTCTTCATAACGCTGGACTGTTAAATTTCTGCACTGACATCTGTGATTGGAATGAAGAACTCATTCTTCAATTTTATGCGACGTTGCACATCACAGGAGATTCTGAAGATGTGAATTCATGGGTGCTAGACTGGATGTATGAAAACACTCACTACACGGCACCAGCTACTGAATTGCTTCGTGCTTTACCACTCAGTCCTCCCCTTGAAGCTGCTCGTTGCATCTACAGTGAACCTGAGCTTACAAATCACTACATGCAAGTTCTGATGAAGCCTTTGAAGCCAGGTCAGGCCCCACAAACCAAATTCCTCGTGAAGGAATTACTATATGTGCCTCGGACTGTCTATTGCATTCTGACGAGGACAATGAGTCCCATCAAAGGCCACGACTCATCTGATGAGGAAATAGTTGGCATTATGAAGAATCTGCTATTCAACATCATACATAGCATTCCTATCAACTATCACGATTTCTTCATGAGGACTCTCGCAAATGCTGCACTTTCTCCGTTTGAGCTGAAACCTTATGCACCTTGGATTATGAGATTCCTCAGGACAAGGTCTTCACTCAACTACAAGGCTGATTTTCAGAATCACCTCAGCTACTTGCCCCCAATTGAAGTCCTCAAGCAGACTTTTACTTAAACTAATGAAAAGGGCAAGGCTCCTGTTGTCATTGATGAAAGCATTCGTCCAATGGATGGTCAGTTTCGTAAAGTTGCATCTTATTCCACCAATGATGACTCTGCCACACATGACTCTGCTGCCAATGCACCCAAGTCTACTCCTCAAGCGACTGCTCCTCATGTGATGACTGACCGTGAGCTTCTGCTTAGTCTTCACCAGAAGGTGGATCGAAACCATAAATGGTTTAAGCGTCAGTTTGGTTCATTTCTTCACAACATGACTGCTACACACAATGCAGTGAAGAAAAACCATTACTACCTCCATGAAGTCTTCGGTCGCACCTGGGCCATTCTGTCACATCTGTATGGTGATGAAGATCTCAAGGCAATGGGTCTCAAGGAAGATTTTGACAGGTCTGCACCTCCACCAAAGAAATTCAAGAAGGTCAAGGTTCCTCCTTGGTGTCCAACTCCTATTCTTCATTGCGCGACACCGACGAGCATGAAGACCTGGACGACACTGCAGCAGGCCCTTCAATGACAAACGACCCCAACAACGTTGTCGCTCCTTCATCAACCTGATATTCTTCAGGGGCGTTAGTCCTCATTTTCGATCCTTTTGGTCATTCGATGACAAAGGGTGAGAATTCTGAGTTAGTCTTCAAGCGGGTCTGTCTATATGGGCATTTTTTTGCTAAGTTACAACTCTCATTCTTCTAAAACTTTATTGGATCGAGTTGTAAACTTAAACCTGATGGTGCTCTAATATTTTTGATGTGTTTTTCTGCATGCTTATTCCTCATATATGTTAATGCACGCATGCTGAATTACATCAATCACCATATTTCATCGTGCATTCCAAATTCTTCATTATGATATGTCGAATGCGTGTATGAATTACAAGATATAGGGGGAGATCTCCATGATTCTACTCTTCAAGTGTGCAATGCTTCAAAAGCAAATTCCTCATCATGCACATATTCAGGGGGAGTTCTTCTATATCTTGCAATCACATTCCTCAATATCAGTATTTACACTTCATATGTTTATCCTCGTTGAAAACTAAACCTATATTGTCATCAATCACCAAAAAGGGGGAGATTGTAAGTGCATCTAGTGCCCCTTCGTGATTTTGGTGTATTGAAGACTTATAGGTTAAGGGACTAATGCGTTTGTGAGTGTACATAGGTATATAAGTCTATGAGGAGTTTGATATTTACAGAGAAAGTCGACCCCTAAAAATGAAGTTCTTCGACTGAAGACTTTGAATTTCTGAAGACTTTTTGAAGACTGTGAAAGTGAAGAAATTGGTGTGACCTTGAAGACTTGGTATTCATTTGAGGAACATGAAGCGTGAAGACTTTTGTTTTTGTAGTTTCATTTTCTCTTTCTTGAGTCTTAGGAAACACCGTACTATTAAAGGGGGTCAAGGAAATACTAAGGAAACATTTCCATGTGATGCTCAACTCAAAATCCTACACCTACCAATCCCTTCAAGTGAAGCCATTGGAAATCTCATACAGTTCAGTCATATTCTTCAGTGACAGAGACGAAGTTCTTCTGGTCTCTGAGGAATTTGTTCTGACTGAGGAGTTAGGAATTCACCAGTGTGGATTACCTACACAGTGAGGAACATGATAGCCCTGAGGAATTTGATACTCAAATTTCCGACCGTTGTTGTGCACCCCTGAGGCCACGAGGCAGGGGGGCGCACCCCTGACCCTCGTGGGCCACCCGTAAGGCAGTTGATGCCCTTCTTTCGCCGCAAGAAAGCTAATATCCGGATAGAGATCGTGTTAAAATTTCAGCCCAATCGGACTTACAGATCTTCGAGAATATAAGAAACGGTGAAAGGGGAGAATCTGGAAACGCAGAAACAGAGAGAGACAGAGAGACATATCCAATCTCGGAGGGGCTCTCGCCCCTCCCGTGCCATGGAGGCCATGGACCAGAGGGGAAACCCTTCTCCCATCTAGGGAGGAGGTCAAGGAAGAAGAAGAAGAAGGAGGGGGGCTCTCTCCCCCTCGCTTCCAGTGGCACCAGAGTGCCACCGGGGGCCATCATCATCACCGCGATCTACACCAACACCTCCGCCATCGTCACCAACATCTCCATCACCTTCCCCCCTCTATCTATAGCGGTCCACTCTCCCGCAACCCGTTGTACCCTCTACTTGAACATGGTGCTTTATGCTTCATATTATTATCCAATGATGTGTTGCCATCCTATGATGTCTGAGTAGATTTTTGTTGTCCTATCGGTGGTTGATGAATTGCTATGATTGATTTAATTTGCTTGTGGTTATGTTGTTGTCCTTTGGTGCCCATCATATGATTGCGCGCGTGGATCACACCCTAGGGTTAGTTGTATGTTGATAGGACTATGTATTGGAGGGCAAGAGTGACAGAAGCTTCAACCTAGCATAGAAATTGATGCATACGGGATTGAAGGGGGACCAATATACCTTAATGCTATGGTTGGGTTTTACCTTAATGAACGTTAGTAGTTGCGGACGCTTGCTAATAGTTCCAATCATAAGTGCGTAGAATTCCAAGTCAGGGATGACATGCTAGCAGTGGCCTCTCCCACATAATACTTGCTACCGGTCTAGTAAAGTAGTCAATTGCTTAGGGGCAATTTTGCAACTCCTACCACCACTTTTCCACACTCGCTATATTTACTTCATTGCTCCTTTACTTACAACAGCCCCTACTTTTTATTTACGTAATCTTTATTATCTTGCAAACTTATCCAAAAACACCTACAAAGTACTTCTAGTTTCATACTTGTTCTAGGTAAAGCGAACGTCAAGCGTGCGTAGAGTTGTATCGGTGGTCGATAGAACTTGAGGGAATATTTGTTCTGCCTTTAGCTCCTCGTTGGGTTCGACACTCTTACTTATCGAAAACTGTTGCGATCCCCTGTACTTGTGGGTTATCAAGACCTTTTTCTGGCGCCGTTGCCGGGGAGCAATAGCGTGGGGTGAATATTCTCGTGTGTGCTTGTTTGCTTTATCACTAAGTAATTTTTATTTGCTGTTCTTAGTTGTTTTCTATCTTTAGTTATGGGTAAGAAACGCAAAATACCAAAAAAATTAGTTGTACCTACTGAACCAATGGTTGAAGAACCACTCAAAATCTATCACACTGCTGAAGCTTTTTACTTGGATCATCTTCAATCCCTTTGTGCTCGTGCTGAAACCCCAACTAGCTTAGTTGAGGGCAAATCTTTAGATGAGCATGCTTGTTATGTGCGACACCGAATATCTGAAAAAAGGAAAATTCTATTAGGTCAAATTCATCGTTTGCAATGCTATGCTTGGAATTTATGTGAAATATATGATTATACTTGTTGTTCTAAAGACCCTAAGAAACACCTTCCCTACCAATGTTTGTTTAGTGATAATGGAATCGTATCTTCTTATGCTAAGGGTGTTTATAATTACTATGATGTTCAACAAATTGAAGAATTTGTTGCTTTTAAGGGTGCTTACGAAATTGCTTCTTTGATTGAAAAGTATGGTGCTACTCTTTACAAATCTGAAAATTTTGCCATACTTAAATATTTCTATGATAATTATGCTTCTAATGCCTATGTTGAACCATATATTGAGGACTACTCCGTTGTCCAAGAAGAGACTAATATTTTGCAGGAGTCTATGGAAGAAGAAATTGATGAAATTGTGAGCTCATTGGATGAAAAAGATGAGGAGAGCGAAGAACAAAAGGAGGAAGAGCGGATTTATCACCCATGCCCACCTTCTAATGAGAGTAACTCTTCAACTCATACATTGTTTAATTTCCCTTCGTGCTTACCGAAGGATGATTGCTATGATGACTATTATGATCCCGTTGATTCTCTTGAAATATCCCTTTTTGATGATGCTTGCTATGCTTGTGGCCAAGATGCCAATATGAATTATGCTTATGGAGATGAACTTGCTATAGTTCCTTATGTTAAACATGAAATTGTTGCTATTGCACCCACGCATGATAGTCCTATTATCTTTTTGAATTCTCCCAACTACACTATATCGGAGAAGTTTGCCCTTATTAAGGATTATATTGATGGGTTGCCTTTTACCGTTACACATGATGATTTTGATGAATATAATATGCATGTGCTTGCTGATCCTACTTGCAATTATTATGAGAGAGGAACTATATCTCCACCTCTCTACGCTTCCCACATGATAAAATTACAAGAAACTGTTTAGAGGCTGTTTGGTTTGGTGCCCCGGCTTGCCGAGCCAATTTTTTGGCGTTGACCACATTCCCAGGCGCTGCTTGGATTGAAGCCAATCATTTGGCGTGCCCATGCAGCCTTCCGCACTCCCGTTCAATTTCTCGACAAATGAGCTGGCCAAGTGCGGGCGGCGGAAACCTTCGCCAATATTTTGGCTCGCCCGCATGTTGGCGTGGCCAGCCTGGGCAGAAACCAAACAGGCCCTTATACTATGCATCGGCCTTTACTATGTGTGCACGAATTGTTCTTTTATGACATGTCGATGCATAGGAAGAGAGTTAGACTTCGTTGTTACATGATATATGTTACTTTGTGCTCACTACTAAATTACAAATCATTGTTAATTAAAATTGGCTTTGATATACCTTGGGATCCGGGTGGATTCACTACTTGAGCACTATATGCCTAGCTTAATGGCTTTAAAGAAAGCGCTGCCAGGGAGACAATCCGGAAGTTTTAGAGAGTCATTTATTTCTGTTGAGTGCTTTCATATAGTTTAAAAATAACAAAAATAAAGAGGGGAACCCAAAACTTTTTCAAAAAGGAAAGTGAAAGTGAGAAAGACAAGCATTGTTGAAGTGGGAGAGCTCCTTGAACTTTGTTCATGCTCACGGCAACTTTGTGAATCTTGATTACAGAAACTTTCCAATAAAAATAATTATCCCCTTGTACAATTCCATTGTATTATAAAGATAATGTGCCAAGGTTTGCCTTTAGGATGTTTACATTTGCTTGATGGTTTGTACGGTGCAGGACAGAAACTTTGGCTGTAGTGCGCGATTTTACATTTTTAGCTGGAACGTCAAATGGTTCTGATTCTTCTTGAACTGTCTTCCTATACAAATTGTTTATTTTTCCTAATTTTGGTAGAATTTTTCAAGTATCAGAAATATGGTGAATGTTCAGATTATTACATAGTGTTATGTTTTAGACAAATTCTGTTTTTGATGCATAGTTTGCTTGTTTTGATGAAACTATTGATTAATATCACTGGATTAAGCCATGAAAAAGTTATATTACAGTAGCTATAATTCAAAAACAAAATATGAATTGGTTTGCAACAGTAATTAGAGTAGTGATTTGCTTTATTATACTAACGGATCTTACCGAGTTTTCTGTTGAAGTTTTGTGTGGATGAAGTGTTCGATGATCGAGAAGGTCTCGATGTGAGAAGAAGGAAGAGAGGCAAGAGCTCAAGCTTGGGGATGCCCGAGGCACCCCAAGTAAACATTCAAGGAGACTCAAGCGTCTAAGCTTGGGGATGCCCCGGAAGGCATCCCCTCTTTCTTCAACAAGTATCGGTATGTTTTCGGATTCGTTTCGTTCATGCGATATGTGCAATCTTGGAGCATCTTTTGCATTTAGTTTTCACTTTTCTTTTATGCACCATGCTGGTATGAGGTAGTCCTTGGTTGATTTATAGAATTCTCATTGCACTTCACTTATATCTTTTGAGTATGGCTTTATAGAATGCTTCATGTGCTTCGCTTTTATCATTTGAAGTTTGGATTGCGTGTTTCTCTTTACATAGAAAACCGCCATTTGTAGAATGCTCTTTTGCTTCACTTATATTTGTTAGAGCACGGGCATATCTTTTGTAGAAAGAATTTAACGCTCTTGCTTCACTTATATCTATTTAGAGATATGACAGGAACTGGTTATTCACATGGTTAGTCATAAAATCCTACATAAAACTTGTAGATCACTGAATATGATATGTTTGATTCCTTGCAATAGTTTTGCGATATAAAGATGGTGATATTAGAGTCATGCTAGTGGGTAGTTGTGGATTGTAGAAATACTTGTGTTGAGGTTTGTGATTCTCGTAGCATGCACGTATGGTGAACCGTTATGTAACGAAGTCAGAGCATGATTTATTTATTGATTGTCTTCCTTATAAGTGGCGGTCGGGAACGAGCGATGGTCTTTTCCTACCAATCTACCCCCCTAGGAGCATGCGCGTAGTACTTTGTTTCGATAGCTAATAGACTTTTGCAATAAGTATGTGAGTTCTTTATGACTAATGTTGAGTCCATGGATTATACGCACTCTCATCCTTCCACCATTGCTAGCCTCTCTAGTATCGCGGAACTTTCACCGGTACCATAAACCCACCATATACGTTCCTCAAAATAGCCACCATACCTACCTATCAGGGCATTTCCATAGCCATTCCGAGATATATTGCCATGCAACTTCCACCATCATCATATACATGACTTGATCATTCATTGTCATATTGCTTTGCATGATCGTAAGATAGCTAACATGATGTTTTCATGGCTTGTCCGTTTTTTGATGTCATTGCTACGCTAGATCATTGCACACCCCGGTACACCACCGGAGGCATTCATATAGAGTCATATCTTTGTTCTAGTATCAAGTTGTAATATTGACTTATAAGTAAATAAAAGTGTGATGATCATCATTATTAGAGCATTGCCCCAGTGAAGAAAGGATGATGGAGACTATGATTCCCCCACAAGTCGGGATGAGACTCGGACGAAAAAAAATAAAAAAAGAGAAAGGCCAAAAAAAAGAGAAGGCCCCCAAAAAATAAAAAATAAAAATGAGAGAAAAAGAGAGAAGGGGCAATGTTACTATCCTTTTACCACACTTGTGCTTCAAAGTAGCACCATGTTCTTCATATAGAGAGTCTCTTGAGTTATCACTTTCATATACTAGTGGGAATTTTCATTATAGAACTTGGCTTGTATATTCCAATGATGGGCTTCCTCAAATGCCCGAAGTCTTCATGAGCAAGCAAGTTGGATGCACACCCACTTAGTTTCAGTTGGAGCTTTCATACACTTATAGCTCTAGTGCATCCGTTGCATGGCAATCCCTACTCACTCACATTGATATCTATTGATGGGCATCTCCATAGCCCGTTGATACGCCTAGTTGATGTGAGACTATATTCTCATTTTTGTCTTCTCCACCATCATATTCTATTCCACCTATAGTGCTATGTCCATGGCTCACACTCATGTATTGCGTGAAAGTTGAAAAGGTTTGAGAACATCAAAAGTATGAAACAATTGATTGGCTTGTCATCGGGGTTGTGCATGATGAGAATTTTTTGTGTGGTGAAGATGGAGCATAGCCAGACTATATGATTTTGTAGGGATAACTTTCTTTGGCCATGTTATTTTGAAAAGACATGATTGCTTTATTAGTAGGCTTGAAGTATTATTGTTTTTATGTCAAATGATAGACTATTGCTTTGAATCACTCGTATCTTAATATTCATGCCATGTGATCAAGATTATGCTAGGTAGCATTCCACATCAAAAAATATTTTTTTTATCATTTACCTACTCGAGGACGAGTAGGAATTAAGCTTGGGGATGCTGATACGTCTCCGTCGTATCTACAATTTTTGATTGTTCCATGCCAATATTCTAAAACTTTCATATACTTTTGGCAACTTTTCATACTATTTTGGGACTAACATATTGATCCAGTGCCCAGTGCCAGTTCCTGTTTGTTGCATGTTTTTTGTTTCGCAGAATATCCATATCAAACGGAGTCCAAACGGGATAAAAACTGACGCAGATTTTTTTTGGAATATATATGATTTTTGGGAAGAAAAATCCACGCGAGACGGTGCCCGAGGTGGCCGCGAGGCAGGGGCCACCCGTAAAGTGGTTGATGCCCTTCTTTCGCCGCAAGAAAGCTAATATCCGGATAGAGATTGTGTTAAAATGTCAGCCCAATCGAAGTTACGGATCTCCGTGAATATAAGAAACGGTGAAAGGGAAGAATCTGGGAACGCATAAACAGAGAGAGACAGAGAGACATATCCAATCTCGGAGGGGCTCTCGCCCCTCCCGTGCCATGGAGGGCATGGACCCGAGGGGAAACCCTTCTCCCATCTAGGGAGGAGGTCAAGGAATAAGAATAAGGAGGGGGCTCTCTCCCCCTCGCTTCCGGTGGCACCGGAGTGCCATCGGGGGCCATCATCATCACAGCGATCTACACCAACACCTCCGCCATCTTCACCAACATCTACATCACCTTCCCCCTCTATCTACAGCGGTCCACTCTCCCGCAACCCGCTGTACCCTCTACTTGAACATGGTGCTTTATGCTTCATATTATTATCCAATGATGTGTTGCCATCCTATGATGTCTGAGTAGATTTTCGTTGTCCTATCGGTGGTTGATAAATTGCTATGATTGATTTAATTTGCTTGTGGTTATGTTGTTGTCCTTTGGTGCCCATCATATGATTGCGCGCGTGGATCACACCCTAGGGTTAGTTGTATGTTGATAGGACTATGTATTGGAGGGCAAGAGTGACAGAAGCTTCAACCTAGCATAGAAATTGATGCATACGGGATTGAAGGGGGACCAATATACCTTAATGTTATGGTTGGGTTTTACCTTAATGAACGTTAGTATTTACGGACGCTTGCTAATAGTTCCAATCATAAGTGTTGGGGAACGTTGCAGAAAATTAAAATTTTTCCTACGGTTTCACCAAGATCCATCTATGAGTTCATCTAAGCAACGAGTCTAGGGAGAGAGTTTGCATCTACATACCACTTGTAGATCGCGTGCGGAAGCTTGCAAGGTGATGATGTAGTCGTACTCGACGTGATCCAAATCACCGATGACCTGCGCCGAACGGACGGCACCTCCGCGTTCAACACAAGTACGGAACAGCCACGTCTCCTCCTTCTTGATCCAGCAAGGAAGGGAGGAGAGGTTGAGGGAGATGGCACCAGCAGCAGCACGACGGCGTGGTGTTGGTGGAGCTGCAGTACTCCGGCAGAGCTTCGCTAAGCACTATGGAGGTGGAGGAGGTGTTGGGGAGGGAGAAGGAGGCAACCAAAGGCCAGGGCGTTCAGGTATGAAGTCCCTCCTCTCCCCCACTATATATAGGGGTGCCAAGGGGGGGTGGCCGGCCCTAGGAGATCCAATCTCCTAGGGGGTGCGGCGGCCAAGGGGGGTTTTCCCTCCCCCCAAGGCACCTAGGAGGTGCCTTAACCTCCTAGGACTCTTGCCCCCCTTGAACCCTAGGCGCATGGGCCTATGTGGGGCTGGTGCCCTTGGCCCATTAGGCCAAGGCGCACCCCACACAGCCCATGTGGCCCCCCGGGACAGGTGGACCCACCCGGTGGACCCCCGGGACCCTTCCGGTGGTCCCGGTACAATACCGATAACCCCGAAACTTGTCCCGATGCCCGAAACAGGACTTCCCATATATAAATCTTTACCTCCGGACCATTCCGGAACTCCTCGTGACGTCCAGGATCTCATCCGGGACTCCGAACAACATTCGGGTTACTGCATATACATATCCCTATAACCCTAGCGTAACTGAACCTTAAGTGTGTAGACCCTACGGGTTCGGGAGACATGCAGACATGACCGAGACTCTCTCAGTCAATAACCATCAGCGGGATCTGGATACCCATGATGGCTCCCACATGCTCCTCGATGTTGTCATCGGATGAACCACTATGTCGAGGATTCGATCAAACCCTGTATGCAATTCCCTTTGTCAATCGGTACGTTACTTGCCCGAGACTCGATCGTCGGTATCCCAATACCTTGTTCAGTCTCGTTACCGGCAAGTCACTTTACTCGTACCGTAATGCATGATCCCATGTCCAACACCTTGGTCACATTGAGCTCAATATGATGATGCATTACCGAGTGGGCCCAGAGATACCTCTCCGTCATACGGAGTGACAAATCCCAGTCTCGATCCATGTCAACCCAACAGCTACTTTCGGAGATACCTGTAATGCACCTTTATAGTCACCCAGTTACGTTGTGACGTTTGGTACACCCAAGGCACTCTTACGGTATCCGGGAGTTACACGATCTCATGGTCGAAGGAAGAGATACTTGACACTTGCAAAGCTCTAGCAAAACGAACTACACGATCTTTTATGCTATGCTTAGGATTGGGTCTTGTCCATCACATCATTCTCCTAATGATGTGATCCCGTTATCAACGACATCCAATGTCCATAGTCAGGAAACCATGACTATCTGTTGATCACAACGAGCTGGTCAACTAGAGGCTTACCAGGGACATTATGTGGTCTAAGTATTCACACGTGTATTACGATTTCCGGATAATACAGTTATAGCATGAATAAAAGACAATTATCATGAATAATGAAATATAATAATACTTTTATTATTGCCTCTAGGGCATATTTCCAACAGTCTCCCACTTGCACTAGAGTCACTAATCTAGTTACATTGTGATGAATCGAACACCCATAGAGTGCTGGTGTTGATCATGTTTTGCACGCGAGAGAGGTTTAGTCAGCGGATCTGCGACATTCAGATCCGTGTGCACTTTGCAAATTTCTATGTCTCCATCTTGAACATTTTCACGGATGGAGTTGAAACGACGCTTGATGTGCCTGGTCTTCTTGTGAAACCTGGGCTCCTTTGCGAGGGCAATAGCTCCAGTGTTGTCACAGAAGAGTTTGATTGGCCCCGACGCATTGGGTATGACTCCTAGGTCGGTGATGAACTCCTTCACCCAAATCGCTTCATGTGCTGCCTCCGAGGCTGCCATGTACTCCGCTTCACACGTAGATCCCGCCACGACGCTCTGCTTGCAGCTGCACCAGCTTACTGCTCCACCATTCAACATATACACGTATCCGGTTTGTGACTTAGAGTCATCCAGATCTGAGTCGAAGCTAGCGTCGACGTAACCCTTTACGACGAGCTCTTCGTCTCCTCCATAAACGAGAAACATGTCCTTTGTCCTTTTCAGGTACTTCAGGATATTCTTGACCGCTGTCCAGTGTTCCTTGCCGGGATTACTTTGGTATCTTGCTACCAAACTTACGGCAAGGTTTACATCGGGTCTGGTACACAGCATGGCATACATAATAGATCCTATGGCTGAAGCATAGGGGATGACACTCATCTTTTGCCGTGGTCGATGACTGAGCTGAGCTCAGTCTCATACCTTGTAACATAGGCAAGAACCCCTTCTTGGACTGATCCATTCTGAATCTCTTCAAAATCTTATCAAGGTATGTGCTTTGTGAAAGACCTATGAGGCGTCTCGATCTATCTCTATAGATCTTGATGCCTAATATATAAGCAGCTTCTCCAAGGTCCTTCATTGAAAAACACTTATTCAAGTAGGCCTTAATGCTGTCCAGAAATTCTATATTATTTCCCATCAGGAGTATGTCATCTACATATAATATGAGAAATGCTACAGAGCTCCCACTCACTTTCTTGTAAACGCAGGCTTCTCCATAAGTCTGCATAAACCCAAACGCTTTGATCATCTCATCAAAGCGAATGTTCCAACTCCGAGATGCTTGCACCAGTCCATAAATGGATCGCTGGAGCTTGCATACTTTGTTAGCGTTCTGAGGATCGACAAAACCTTCCGGCTGCATCATATACAGTTCTTCCTTAAGATGCCCGTTAAGGAATGCTGTTTTGACGTCCATCTGCCATATCTCATAATCATAGTATGCGGCAATTGCTAACATGATTCGGACGGTCTTTAGCTTCGCTACGGGAGAGAATGTCTCGTCGTAGTCAATCCCTTGAACCTGTCGATAACCCTTAGCGACAAGTCGAGCTTTATAGATGGTAACATTACCATCCGCGTCCGTCTTCTTCTTAAAGATCCATTTGTTTTCTATCGCTCACCGATCATCGGGCAAGTCTGTCAAAGTCCATACTTTGTTTTCATACATGGATTCTATCTCGGATTTCATGGCTTCAAGCCATTTGTTGGAATCCGGGCCCGTCATTGCTTCTTCATAGTTCGAAGGTTCATTGTTGTCTAACAACATGATTTCCAGGACAGGGTTGCCGTACCATTCTGGTGCGGAACGTGTTCTTGTGGACCTACGAAGTTCAGTAGTAACTTGATCCGAAGTACTTTGATCATTATCATGGTTTTCCTCTTCAGTTGGTGTGGGCATCTCAGGAACGGTTTCCTGTGCTGCGTCACTATCCCGCTCAAGAGGTAGTACTTCATCGAGTTCTACTTTCCTCCCACTTACTTCTTTCGAGAGAAACTCTTTTTCCAGAAAGCATCCGTTCTTGGCAACAAAGATCTTGCCTTCGGATCTTAAGTAGAAGGTATACCCTATAGTTTCCTTAGGGTATCCTATGAATACGCATTTTTCCGACTTGGGTTCGAGCTTTTCAGGTTGAAGTTTCTTGACATAAGCTTCGCATCCCCAAACTTTTAGAAACGACAGCTTAGGTTTCTTTCCAAACCATAATTCATACGGTGTCGTCTCAACGGATTTAGACGGTGCCCTATTTAAAGTGAATGTAGCTGTCTCTAGAGCGTATCCCCAAAATGATAGCGGTAAATCGGTAAGAGACATCATAGACCGCACCGTATCCAATAGAGTGCGATTACGACGTTCGGACACACCGTTTCACTGAGGTGTTCCAGGCGGCGTGAGCTGTGAAACGATTACACATTTCTTTAAGTGTGTACCAAATTCGTGACTTAAGTATTCTCCTCCACGATCTGATCGTAAGAATTTTATCTTTCGGTCACGTTGATTCTCCACCTCATTCTGAAATTCCTTGAACTTTTCAAAGGTCTCAGACTTGTGTTTCATTAAGTAGACATACCCATATCTACTCAAGTCATCTGTGAGAGTGAGAACATAACGATATCCTCCGCGAGCCTCAACGCTCATTGGACCGCACACATCGGTATGTATGATTTCCAACAAGTTGGTTGCTCGCTCCATTGTTCCGGAGAACGGAGTCTTGGTCATTTTACCTAAGAGGCATGGTTCGCACGTGTCAAACGATTCATAATCAAGAGACTCTAAAAGTCCATCGGCATGGAGCTTCTTCATGCGCTTGACACCAATGTGACCAAGGCGGCAGTGCCACAAGTATGTGGGACTATCGTTATCAACTTTAAATCTTTTGGCATCTACACTATGAACATGTGTAATATTACGCTCAAGATTCATTAATAATAAACCATTGACCATCGGAGCATGACCATGAAACATATCTCTCATATAAATCGAACAACCATTATTCTCAGACTTAAATGAGTAGCCATCTCGTATTAAACGAGATCCAGATACAATGTTCATGCTCAAACTTGGCACTAAATAACAATTATTAAGGTTCAAAACTAATCCCGTAGGTAAATGTAGAGGCAGCGTGCCGACGGCGATCACATCGACTCTGGAACCATTCCCGACGCGCATCGTCACCTCGTCCTTCGCCAGTCTCCGTTTATTCCGCAGCTCCTGCTGTGAGTTACAAATATGAGCAACGGCACCGGTATCAAATACCCAGGAGTTACTACGAGTACTGGTAAGGTACACATCAATCACATGTATATCAAATATACCTTTGGTGTTGCCGGCCTTCTTATCCGCTAAGTATTTGGGGCAGTTCCGCTTCCAGTGACCCTTCCCCTTGCAATAAAAGCACTCAGTCTCAGGCTTGGGTCCATTCTTTGACTTCTTCCCGGTAACTGGCTTACCAGGCGCGGCAACATCTTTGCCGTCCTTCTTGAAGTTCTTCTTACCCTTGCCCTTCTTGAACTTAGTGGTCTTATTGACCATCAACACGATCCGAGTCGACTAGTCCGTGTCCGATCATCACGTGAGACGGACTAGTCATCGTCGGTGAACATTTTCATGTTGATCGTATCTTCCATACGACTCGTGTTCGACCTTTCGGTCTCCGTGTTCCGAGGCCATGTCTGCACATGCTAGGCTCGTCAAGTTAACCCTAAGTGTTTTCGCTTTGTAAAACTGTCTTACACCCGTTGTATGTGAACGTAAGAATCCATCACACCCGATCATCACGTGGTGCTTAGAAACGACGAACTGTAGCAACGGTGCACAGTTAGGGGAGAACACTTCTTGAAATTTTATAAGGGATCATCTTATTTACTACCGTCGTCCTAAGTAAACAAGATGCATAATACATAATAAACATCACATGCAATTATATAGTTGTGACATGATATGGCCAATATCATATAGCTCCATTGATCTTCATCTTCGGGGCTCCATGATCATCTTGTCACCGGCTTGACACCATGATCTCCATCATCATGATCTCCATCATCGTGTCTTCATGAAGTTGTCACGCCAACGACTACTTCTACTTCTATGACTAACGTTTAGCAATAAAGTAAAGTAGTTTACATGGCGTTATTCAATGACACGCAGGTCATACAAAAAATAATGACAACTCCTATGGCTCCTGCCGGTTGTCATACTCATCGACATGCAAGTCGTGAATCCTATTACAAAGAACATGATCTCATACATCACAATTCATCATTCATCACAACCTCTGGCCATATCACATCACATGATCAATCGCTGCAAAAACAAGTTAGACGTCCTCTAATTGTTGTTGCATCTTTTACGTGGCTGCAATTGGGTTCTAGCAAGAACGTTTTCTTACCTACGAATCACCACAACGTGATTTTGTCAACTTCTATTTACCCTTCATAAGGGCCCTGTTCATCGATTCCGCTCCAACTAAGGTGGGAGAGACAGACACCCGCCAGCCACCTTATGCAACTAGTGCATGTCAATCGGTGGAACCGGTCTCACGTAAGCGTACGTGTGAGGTTGGTCCGGGCCGCTTCATCCCATAATACCGTTGAGCAAGAAAAGACTAGTAGAGGCAAGTAAGATGACAAAATCCACGCCCACAACAAAGTTGTGTTCTACTCGTGCAAAGAGAACTACGCATAGACCTAGCTCATGATGCCACTGTTGGGGAACGTTGCAGAAAATTAAATTTTTTCCTACGGTTTCACCAAGATCCATCTATGAGTTCATCTAAGCAACGAGTCTAGGGAGAGAGTTTGCATCTACATACCACTTGTAGATCGCGTGCGGAAGCTTGCAAGGTGATGATGTAGTCGTACTCGACGTGATCCAAATCACCGATGACCTGCGCCGAACGGACGGCACCTCCGCGTTCAACACACGTACGGAACAGCCACGTCTCCTCCTTCTTGATCCAGCAAGGAAGGGAGGAGAGGTTGAGGGAGATGGCACCAGCAGCAGCACGACGGCGTGGTGTTGGTGGAGCTGCAGTACTCCGGCAGAGCTTCGCTAAGCACTATGGAGGTGGAGGAGGTGTTGGGGAGGGAGAAGGAGGCAACCAAAGGCCAGGGCGTTCAGGTATGAAGTCCCTCCTCTCCCCCACTATATATAGGGGTGCCAAGGGGGGGTGGCCGGCCCTAGGATATCCAATCTCCTAGGGGGTGCGGCGGCCAAGGGGGGTTTTCCCTCCCCCCAAGGCACCTAGGAGGTGCCTTAACCTCCTAGGACTCTTGCCCCCCTTGAACCCTAGGCGCATGGGCCTATGTGGGGCTGGTGCCCTTGGCCCATTAGGCCAAGGCGCACCCCACACAGCCCATGTGGCCCCCCGGGACAGGTGGACCCACCCGGTGGACCCCCGGGACCCTTCCGGTGGTCCCGGTACAATACCGATAACCCCGAAACTTGTCCCGATGCCCGAAACAGGACTTCCCATATATAAATCTTTACCTCCGGACCATTCCGGAACTCCTCATGACGTCCGGGATCTCATCCGGGACTCCGAACAACATTCGGGTTACTGCATATACATATCCCTATAACCCTAGCGTAACTGAACCTTAAGTGTGTAGACCCTACGGGTTCGGGAGACATGCAGACATGACCGAGACTCTCTCAGTCAATAACCATCAGCGGGATCTGGATACCCATGATGGCTCCCACATGCTCCTCGATGTTGTCATCGGATGAACCACTATGTCGAGGATTCGATCAAACCCTGTATGCAATTCCCTTTGTCAATCGGTACGTTACTTGCCCGAGACTCGATCGTCGGTATCCCAATACCTTGTTCAGTCTCGTTTCCGGTAAGTCACTTTACTCGTACCGTAATGCATGATCCCGTGTCCAACACCTTGGTCACATTGAGCTCAATATGATGATGCATTACCGAGTGGGCCCAGAGATACCTCTCCGTCATACGGAGTGACAAATCCCAGTCTCGATCCGTGTCAACAGCTACTTTCGGAGATACCTGTAATGTACCTTTATAGTCACCCAGTTACGTTGTGACGTTTGGTACACCCAAGGCATTCTTACGGTATCCGGGAGTTACACGATCTCATGGTCGAAGGAAGAGATACTTGACACTTGCAAAGCTCTAGCAAAACGAACTACACGATCTTTTATGCTATGCTTAGGATTGGGTCTTGTCCATCACATCATTCTCCTAATGATGTGATCCCGTTATCAATGACATCCAATGTCCATAGTCAGGAAACCATGACTATCTGTTGATCACAACGAGCTGGTCAACTAGAGGCTTACCAGGGACATTGTGTGGTCTAAGTATTCACACGTGTATTACGATTTCCGGATAATACAGTTATAGCATGAATAAAAGACAATTATCATGAACAATGAAATATAATAATACTTTTATTATTGCCTCTAGGGCATATTTCCAACAATAAGTGCATAGAATTCCAAGTCAGGGATGACATGCTAGCAGTGGCCTCTCCCACATAATACTTGTTATCGGTCTAGTAAAGTAGTCAATCGCTTAGGGGCAATTTCGCAACTCCTACCACCACTTTTCCACACTCGCTATATTTACTTTATTGCTCCTTTACTTACAACAGCCCCTACTTTTTATTTACATAATCTTTATTATCTTGCAAACCTATCCAAAAATACCTACAAAGTACTTCTAATTTCATACTTGTTCTAGGTAAAGCGAATGTTAAGCGTGCGTAGAGTTGTATCGGTGGTCGATAGAACTGTTGGGGAACGTAGCAGAAATTCAAAAAAATTTCCTACGTATCACCAAGATCTATCTATGGAGAGACCAGCAACGAGTAGAAAGGAGAGTGCATCTACATACCCTTGTAGATCGCTAAGCGGAAGCGTTCAAGTGAACGGGGTTGATGGAGTCATACTCGTCGTGATTCAGATCACCGATGATCAAGTGCCGAACGGACGGCACCTCCGCGTTCAACACACGTAGTTATCAAAACGTGTATGTTCGATGTTCGAAACATCCACAAACGACGTTTGGGGTTCAGCACACTAAGCAGTGCATTAAGGACATAAGCGTTCTAGTGTCCGCATAATCGCTACTGTCAACTTTCAACTATATTTTCTCTAGGAACATAACTAAAACAGTAGAACTATAGCGCGAGCTACGACATAATTTGCAAAAGGTCTTTTGACTATGTTCAAGATAATTAAGTTCATCTTATGAACTCCCACTCAGATAGACATCCCTCTGGTCATCTAAGTGATCACATGATCCGAGTCAACTAGGCCGTGTCCGATCATCACGTGAGACGGACTAGCCAACGTCGGTGAACATCTTCATGTTGATCGTATCTACTATACGACTCATGCTCGACCTTTCGGTCTCCGTGTTCCGAGGCCATGTCTGCACATGCTAGGCTCGTCAAGTTAACCCTAAGTGTTTTCGCTGTGTAAAACTGTCTTACACCCGTTGTATGTGAACGTAAGAATCCATCACACCCGATCATCACGTGGTGCTTAGAAGCGACGAACTGTAGCAACGGTGCACAGTTAGGGGAGAACACTTCTTGAAATTTTGTAAGGGATCATCTTATTTACTACCGTCGTCCTAAGTAAAAAGATGCATAAACATGATAAACATCACATGCAATCAAATAAAGTAGTGACATGATATGGCCAATATCATATAGCTCCTTTGATCTTCATCTTCGGGGCTCCATGATCATCTTGTCACCGGCATGACACCATGATCTCCATCATCATGATCTCCATCATCGTGTCTTCATGAAGTTGTCACGCCAACGACTACTTCTACTTCTATGACTAACGTGTTTAGCAATAAAGTAAAGTAGTTTAC